>NC_057868.1:15037509-15395009 GCF_019740435.1 Gambusia affinis
CAACAAAGTGTTTTTCAGCAAGAAGCAGCGGATCAAGATCTCAAAAGCTAAAAAAACCCCAAAGCAAAACAAAACAAAGTCCTCTACAGCCTTGAATCCTACATAAATTTGGAAGGAGACACAGACAGAACAGGAGCAAAAAGCAGAGAGAGAAACACGAAGTTCAAATCGTTGCTTCAATCAATCACAGTTGGCAAAGTGAGACCTTTGGATAGCAAATCAGATGAACTCAAGCCCAACAAGAGCTGCAAGATTGGACTGCAGCATTATGTGTTTCACTGAAAATGGTTGTAGGATAATAACCCTGACTCCAGTGTTTCTCTGACCGTTCAAGCAGAGAGTTAATAAGCAGCAGCAAAGCAAAGGAGGTGGATTAGCAGTGCTTGTGAGTAACAGACGATGGTGTCATCCAAGGGATGAAGTCTTGTTTATGCAGATCAGATACTGAAATGTTACCAGTTGGTTTCCTTTCAAATAACTGACCAAAAAGGTTTGCCAGTGTTATTGTGGCGACCACTTAGATTCCACCTTCAGGTGTTGTCGACACTTCATGTGATGTCATCATCATGCTGCGTTTCACAAAGGTGTTTGTGGAAATATCCGGGGATTTCACTCATGTCCCTGTCTCTGCCGCACTCCCAACATGTCAACAGTTTCTAAAAACAAAACACAGAATTTGGTCTATTGTAATTTCAAAGATTCATATTTAGGTTGGTTTTTATCTTAGGACTTTTGAAAATGGAGTTAAGGTTACAGTTGATCAGGTATTTTTCTACCATCATTTACACCTTGGGTTTTAACAGATAACTTTTAAATATAACATCGTTGATATGAATAACAATGTGACTCATATTCATTTAATATTGCCATGAACCTTAAGCAGTTTCATTGGCTGCTTTCTTCACTTGATTTAAAAAATCATTCTCAAGACTGGTTTTGAAAGTGTAATGTCTAATGGCTGTAGGGACAGCTACATGTGCTCTCAATATAAACTATAAACACAAGGAATGCATGCTGATGTCAGCCCTGACATTGTTTTTGTAACTGTAACCATATTACTTCAGTTTTGACCTCAGATCAGAGAGGAAGCGTCACAACTGTAACTGAAACTCTTTTGTGACGAGTCGACCAAACGGCCGACAAACGGGCCATCGCATTGTGAAAACACTGTTTAGCCCAATAATGTGGTATTAACACGTTACATGGTGATACTGCAGTTTAACAAACCATAATGCAGAAGCACAGGGTGAGGAAAACATGAGAACGAATACAGGAAATAGCAGCAACACGCTATGCCACTGACCAAATGCTCACCAGCTTAACAACTTCTATGAAATGACTGTGTTGGTATTTTGCAGCAACGTGTCGGGGCGATGACAGAGAGGAATGACATCAGCGGTGACACGTGGAGAATCACTTGGAATTGAACATCCCACCTCATGCAGAGCTTTGTGAGGATTAGCTGGGCTTGTTGTTTGTTTATTTAGGATTGTCTTTTGGCCGAATACGATCTTCACTTTTAGCGTCAGAAAAGAAAAAAATAAAAAACACTACACAGGCTCAGTTGCCAGGCTTTGTTTCAAAGTGTCTCTGCAGCTTTGCAAGCTTTCTTTTTTTATGCAAGCACCTTGTTGCACATAAACGTGTGCTAAAGTGCTCAAATGATGGTGTTTGTGAATCCACAGTTATTAACTAAATGATAAAAGAAAGGCAGCCGTTGGACAATTTTCTGCCGGCTCCAACATGCGACCTTGGATGATGGGCTGTCTAATGAGGATGGTTCTCTTATGAGACAAATGGTTCACGTTGACAAAAATATGAAATGCATTTAAGCCAAGGATGCTAATTGAAAGTAATTTCTAAAAAAAGCCCAAACAAAACAAAACAAATAAAAACCCCACTGCTGTCGACTGAATTAGTGCTGCTGATGCTGTGGTTGTTGTCATTGTTACATCCAGGGTTAGAATAAGAGCAACGGGGCAAGTGGCTTCATTTCAAAATTAAACACTTTTAGATTTTGCAACAAAAATGACTCAAGTAAATTATTTAAACATGTTTTTAGTCATGATTTGAAACCTGAACACCACATCCATCAAAGTCTGACCTGCCTGCCCCCTGGGCCTTCATCCTCCTCAGCACTAATTAAAAGGAAGCTTTAGAAGAGCCTGCCTGCTCAACGCTCTCTGATTTCACCTCTAGATCCTCAGCTCCTCCCCCAACACTGATAGACCAAAGTAAAGCATTTACCACCCCCTCCCTGGAATAACCTGTTTGTCTTTACTGTGCCAAATCAGAGTGAAGGGGGGTATCTATTATCTCCTGCTGATGAAAACTGAGTGGATCAGTTCCTTTGAGCAGGTCACAGCAATCAAGACAAAACTGTAACATACACATAATAATTGAAAGATGCCTCAGAATTAGTGGCTTCAAACACAAAGCGTTATAGTAAATATAGAACAGATTCTTTCAAATGGACATAAAGCTGAGTAATTCAACTATCTACTCAAAAGTACATTTTGTGTTGGTAAATGAATATGCAGCACAAGTATTCCTGTGTGTCAGGGTGTGTGTTGTTTACACATTCTGTGTGTGTCCCATGGAAGGAGGGCCAGCTCTGTTTTGTTTTGTTTTATTTTTTTTATGTTGTGAAATGGGAAACTTTTTACCTGTTCCGTCTCCTAACCTGGCTGCCCACAGTGAATGGTGCAGTTGCTCACCTTGCTTGAATGCGAACAAGAACCAGCCTCCGGGTGAATAAAGACTATTGTTTATTATATATGCAGTCATTCGCCCAACTGGATTCAAAAGCTGCTCAACAGGTTTTCTCCTCTCAATACTTTCTCACAACACACCCAGGCTGTGACGCGGCGCATTGGTTTAACATTAAAAGAGGAAATCCTGGCATCAGAGTGAAGTCCACAAACTGCACATTTCATCAGCTGCACTTCCTGATGCGTGTGCACTTGTCTCTTCATTAGCACTCGAGACAGCTCTGCACGTCCCATGCATTTCTCTACATGTGTCTTGCTGAGCAGATAAAAGCAGACTCATGCCACGGTTGTAGCATTTTCTCTGGATCCAGTGGACACGTTTGTCTCCTCTGCACACACAGGACAAATGGACAAAGCTTCAGGGAAAGCACAGGTGGTGAGTATTCTCCTTCATAGGTCACAGTGTTTAGAGGTCAAGGCTGTTCATTTGCCTCCCAGTAAGCCTGCAGCATTACTGTCTTTAGAAACTTAGTCCGGTTGTCATAGCGAAAACAGACCCATGCTGTAGAAATCTAAAATTATGATCAATGACACCTTCAGACATTTCCTGCCCTGTATCACATGACGCGAGGAACACAGAACTTTGATCTTGACAACTTTTACTTCCTGCGGTGACAATTACAAGAGCATGCTTTGTAGCTGCTGAGTTTGGGGAGACGAGTTTAGCGTTCCTATTTCTGGGTGATCGTGGATGATTTATAGCTTTCCTCAGTTACTGAATGTTGCGTTTACCTGCTTGATAAAATCTATGATGAAACCTAACTTTTCTAAATGTAGTCTGGAAGTGTAAACCAAGTCTACTGCACATGAGCTTTAACCATTTGTACCACGCTACAGCTCCATAATGCACTGGAGGGTCAGCAAGATAATCCGCTAATGTAAAATCTGTTGAAAGGATTGTCGTTGGGAATTGGGTCTGTATTTGTGTGTCTGAAAGACAGACATTTAAATTAACATTTGCTTTGTGTGGGAGCAGCAAGAGATGCATTCATAAGTAGAAAAACCAACAGAAATGCGAAAAGCCATAAAATAGTTGTAGATTAAAAAAGAACAAATTAATTAGTCAATTTTTTTTGTTCATTCAAAAGCTAGCATTAGCACTGCAACACAGCTAGCATGAAACTGTTCTTAGGGAAGTAGTGTTGTGTGAAACTGGAGTGTTTTGGTTTTTTTTAAACTATTTTTTATTTGTTCAAACAACAGGCAGATAATTGCTTGTGTAAATATGCAAGTGTCAGCAGTTTTCTGAAAGGTTTTGGTCATCCAAAACCACTGCGATAAGTTCCTGAAACATTTCAAGATTAGTTCTTTACAGACTTTTTAAAGCAATAATATCTATTGCAGACAATCAGGAAGGAGTTTTTAGATGACAGAAAGTTACTTTTGATATTTCCTAGAGCTGCTCTGAAGTACTTGGCTTCTTTGGTTCAAAGTAAAAATCATAAAAATGGCATTGAAACAACTAAAGTCTGTCCTGAAATACTGATTTAGTGGATTTGATCTGTTCTCAAACCACAGGTTCAATTCCAGTTCCTTATATCATCACAGCCTATACGTTCTCATTTTTGTCGTTTTTTGTACTAATTTCAAATCACAACAAGCCGCAGGTAAAGTAATCAGTGAGAAATGGATCATAGGTCCCTGAAGCTACTGTCACTAATGACTGCTGGGATATTATTCTGTTTAAATAACAAAAATAATTTGGTGGCATTTGCAGCACTCGATAAACACTGCATCTGGATCACTGCATCATAAATAATGAACGGTTGTCCTTTACTATCCAGTCCTCTCTCTCAGACCTTCCGCTCAGTAATTCATTCAAAACAAATAAGAAACACAAAACTCATCACTTCCTGCACGGAGAGGAATTTTCCCAAGAATGGTCATTGATGCACTGGACAGCAAACTGGAACCATTTAAATTGAGGGGGGAGGGAATGAGAAATTAAGTGAAACACTTTGCTTTTCTTCTGAGTTGCACTAGCTCTTCGTTTCTCCGTTGACGCATTCCATTTGTAGAGTAGAGGTTTATGTCGCCGGGGAGTTTTCCCAGAGGACAGGGACGCGTCCTGTCATTTCTGTGCTATAAACAGCGAGAGTGTCTTCGCATCCAGAACCGATGAGGCTCGCTTACAATGTCGACAACACAGGCCTTCGGCTGAGAATCTGGCTGAGAAATCCAGTTCAGAGTGAACGCATCTGCAGTGAAACACAATGTGGGACGTTTCTTTGCGCACAGTTAAGAAATGGTTTTGCGTTATGAACAAGTTCCAACCCAAAATTATTGCTTTACGAAACGCACTCAGGAGAAATCCTCCGATTACGACAGTCATAAAGGTCGGCACAGAAAAGCCTCGCTCTCTACAAGCCTTATGAGACGGAAGCGTTGCTGGTTGTCCAGTTATTTTTGGAGACTTTCCAGAATAAATGAGTAACTATAGTAGTGGCAGATTTTCAAAATCAGAACGAGCCACTAAATCCTTATAAACCCTGAGATGACTGTGTCAAACTGAACAAAGCTGAAATTGTTATGACCTCATCGCGTTTGATTTATGATACATTCGTGATCTGATTCGATATTACGCTTGTGATCTTTTGGTGGAACATTTAATGAAAGGAATAAAACTAATCTTGATACTACTCATGATATTACGGCTCTTCTCAGTCGTTTTAGTGCATTTGTCAAATCCTTCTCGACATTTGCAGAACAGTTAGTTGCTTTCTCAAAATTGTACAAGCAGCAAAAGAGCGTGGATTACCTGTAAAAGCCAGTTTTCTTTCTCAAAACCCTCAGTTCGTCTCTCAGCATTAAATATTTGATCAGCATCATTCAGATCTTCAGAATGACAAGTTCTTGTGGATAAGACAATCAAATTTTTTAGTCATGTTGTCAATATAATTGTGTTCTGTGGAGGGATATTTTGACACACTATAGCCAAAGTTTTGATGAGCACAACTGTAAATTGTAATTATGGGAAATAAATAGAGACTAGACAAGGTTCACATACTTTTACTGCCAACTCCAGACTGAGAAAAAATCCTCAATGGAGTTAAGGAATGAGGAGCAAGATGAGAGGAACTCCATCAATTCAATTCAAATTCAAAAACGCTTTATTGTTCTCAATGGGAAAATAAATGTTGTTGTAACTTAATTATTTCTGGTTATTTTCAGTTTTTGGTGAAAGAAATTCCTCACCATGATCATCGGGCGTTTGCAAAGGGAAAAGAAAAACTTTTTTCTAGTCAGCTTGATGAACAATTTCTATAAACAATGACATGGAAAAAGACTAAGAATACAAAGCATATAGTTGAAATAATAATAATAAAAAACACTTTTGTATCACCATTATATTTAAAAACATTTCTTATTTGGCTCTGAAGCAGTCAATTTTTTAGTTATTTAGTTATCACTGTTAGCAGATGAAACCTGGACAGAAACATCTACAATTTTATCAAGTACTTAACAATCATCTACTAATTATTTGGTGTGTGATTATTTTTAATGAATGTACTCCTGCAAGGGCGGCTAAAATATTTCATACGTATTTGTTTGGTTGTCATCAAATTAATTTTGATATTTTGTTTTTCATTTTTCCTAACAACATTTTCATATCCTTTCAGGAAAGTGGACAAATTATTTCTCCAAACACTCGAAGATCTTTCAGTTTTTCATCTCTTCGTATCAAAAGTAAGATAGTGGATCAATGTGAGGCTCAATCATGCTGATGTTCTGTTATTCAGTAAAAGCTTCGCTCATACCTTTTGTAAACCTGATTTTTTTTCTTACAGAACGGCACAACAGTGAGGACGAGGGTGGATTTGAGCGCCGGAGGGGGTTGAGATCTTTCTCATCAGCTCGAGAATCATCCAGAAACGGTAAAGTGTGAACTAATCTACCACCCCTGTGTTAGATTAGCTAATAGCAGTGGCAGCACAAAAAACGCTTCTAAATAATCGCAAAATACTGTAAATATTAACCCTAAGTACATAAAACTGTAACAGACTGAATGCTCTGTTCTTTGTGTGGGACATGTTTGAGTGATTTTTGGTTGCCAAGGTCAAACAACTGACCTACTTCCCTCCATATTTCTTTTCTTAAATAACACTTTTTTCAGACATTATCTAGTTGTTGAAGAGTTCATGAAGAAGATGTTCAGGGTTGTCCATGTTTTTCTTGACTTCACGTAGAATCCAGAAATTTGTTCCCAGAACTGAACCAGCCTCCTTTATCAAGTCTGTATGAAAGGTCGTTAAGACCTCCATGAGTTTAGTCTGTGAAAGAAAGCAAGAGGAGGCGACCAAACCGCCTGTTGGTAAATACAAAAGCTTCATTGTGCAAAAAAATGTCAAATTAAGTAAAACATAGAGAGGGACAGGGAAGTGGTTCAGTTGTGGTTGAGTTTCATCCAATTATTATGAAATAAACAACTACGTCAACAATCAAACACAAACTGAGAGTTTGTTAAATATAAAATAATCAGTAAGCAATATTCGATAATTGTGGGGGTTTTGTTTATGTGTCTGTTTTTAAAGTTAAACCTAAACAAAACACATAAGTTTCTATTCAGATTTCTGTTCTGTGCATTACCTTACAACTTCTGTTAAATCCAGATTCACGTGTTTCATATGGGAAAGTCTTGACACAAACTGGAGATTAGACACAGACTGACAATCTTCATCGAGACCACACACTTCTTTGTAGGCAACCAGGCAAAGCAATGTGACAGTGGTGTTGACAAAGTCTAAGCCTCATGACAAAGTCCTGCAGTAAGACTTTCTGAATCAATTTTACATTTCAAGGCCTTCAGTTCATCCTGTACTTATTCTGACTGACAACAGAATCATCAGTCAGAAACATACAGTCGTAGTCAATAAATCAGAATATTATTGAAGCCAGTCAGTTCATTGAATGAAACACATATCATAGATTAATTCCTCACAGGGTGACATTTTCAAACCTTTATTTCTGTTAACTAGGATGATTTTCTGCTTACAGCTAATAAAAGCACAAGATTTAAGATTAGAAATGACATTAGGTTTTTCAGACCAATTTCTAACACAGAAATGTGGCTTCATGAAAAGCATATTTAATACCTGCTTAAAGGTTAGACTTAGACTCATGTTATTATTGTAACACAAAGACCCGACAATGAAACTGGCAACAAAATGTTGTCGCACAGAAAAAACACAGGAAAACCACAATCGTGCCTATAAATACATAAATGTATAAATGTAAATAATTTAGCGTTTTCATGCACTCTTTGTGGGGTTATTATAGGTGTTGAGCAATCTGATGGTCGATGGGAGGTAACTATTTCTGAGTCTGCCTGTCCTACAGCAGATCCTGTGGAATCTCCTACCAGACGCCAACCGGTTGAACAGACCAGATTATTTTCCAAAGGTACGTTTAATCTGACAAATGAGGAAAATTCATTGAAAATGACTGTATTATGCAAAAATGCTTAACGAGTTACGATAAGAAAAGCCAACACCTGCGTATTTTCTCACTTTCAAACCTCGTCTCGGTTGCAGACGAAGCGGGTCCTGCAGAAGTCAGTCGGGTTCAAGAGCTGCTGAAAAAATTTGGTACGTATGAAGCTAATATTTGCCTTTGCTTCGTCAGGGAAATAAAAACGCCTGTTTTTGTTGACTGAACCTCATCACGTGAGAAAGAGATAGTGGATATCTGATCTTATAGGTGTCAGAGCCTCAGATGCTGTGCATGTCCTTCACAGTCTGAGGGGTTGGATGAAACCCAGCAGACACGGTTACAGAAACATATCGAAATGTTTTCATTTCCTTACTTTTGAAGGAAATGATTTTCCAAAATTCTCTAAAAATAAACAATGGGGAAAGGATTACATGACCAAATCACAGAAGTTATGGAAATTCATTTAAGACAAAGAGCTGTGCCAAAGTAACACAAGCCTGTTTTCTTCAATTCTAAAGAAATCCATGCAGTGGTGTGTGTTGAAACATCAAACGATTGGTGTGTAAAACAGCAACTGCCAATGCCATAGTGGAAAGTTGAGGAGTGCAGTATTTTACTAAAACCTGTCCATAAACAAAACTACGTCACAACACAATTCACCAGCCACTTCAAGGCACTACAAGACAAACAACTTCATTGCATTTCAGTCAGATGGCAGATGAATAACGGAGCTTCCTTGATTATTAAGAGCGTTGTATGTGAGAAGAGAATTTTTTAAAATTATATTTAGCAACAAAGACCCAGTGAAGAGAAGCTAAGATATGAGATTACATTTTATCAGAAAACTTGCTGTAACTAAACCAAAGGCTTTAAAATGCCTTCGATCGCCACACCCTCACCATCAAAGCCACAAAATCACTATGTTATTAAATGTTTCATTTATCAGTAAAGGAGAGAGAGGAGTAGCAGTCTGACATGATGAGGAGGAGACTCGGCCAGAGAAGAGCATGCTGAGAAAAACCATTTGTTACACAAATGCAAATATAAAGTGCAGCAAGAGAGAACAGGCATTTTAGCGTGCTTAGACATTAGAATAATAGAGAATTGTCACATAAACTTCAAATGAGATCAAGTTAAAAGAATTAGAGTGACCAAACAGTTTCACCACATTCAAAAACAGGAATTAACACAATATTTTTCTACCTTATGCATCTGTAACGGAGGGCTTCTCCAGGCAGCATGTCATGATCCATTTTAAAACCAAATGTTGTAAGAAAACCTTTCATCAAAAGATTGAGGCTGTTTTTACTGTTTTTCTCAAGCAGGACCCGGGATGATGAGAGTAATAATTAAATGTGAATTACAAATAACTACAGCTGACACGGGCCTGATGTACGACTGTCTGAAATATAAACATCCATCCATCCATCCATCCATCCATCCATCCATCCATCCATCCATCCATCCATCCATCCATCCATCCATCCATCCATCCATCCATCCATCCATCCATCCATCCATCCATCCATCCATCCATCCATTTTCTGTTCACCCTTGTCCCTGGTGGGGTCAGGAGGTGCTGGTGTCTATCTCCAGCTAACGTTCCGGGAGAGGCGGGGTCACACTGGACTGGTCGCCATGTCTGTCGCAAAATGTAAACATTGCCATTTAAATTTTTCAGTGAAGTGATTCTTAACAGGTTCTAAAACACAGCACAAAACCGTCCCGGTTTCCCCGAGGCCAGAGAGCGACGTAAGAGCCACATCCTCCTGCCACTAGCAGCGTCTCTTCCTGCAAATGTTTAACAGTTCTTCTGTTGTCGTCTGCAGAGGAACACAGAGCAGGGTGACAGCTTGGCTGCACAAATCACCGCTTTTATCGCAGTATCCCCGCAAACAGATATGATAAATATTATTAATATCAGCAGCCTACATTATAGATGCTGTTTTAACAACAGGTGGTGTTTGTGAGAACTCTAAGCAGTGAGGGTCACAGCTCTGCAGGCAGCTCACACACACAGTTTAATGAAGGATAAATTCACATGGTTCACAGACAGCATCGTAAACAGCTTCATGTTTAGCTGTAAAGAATGACTCGGTGTGGGTTGTTAAATGTTGTGATAAGAAAACTTTTTGAGTTTAAGGTTTTTGAGTTACTCCGGCTTCCTCCCACAGTCCAAAAACATGACTGTCAGGTTAATTGGTCTCTCTAAATTCTCCCTATAGGTGTGAGTGTGTGTGTGAATGGTTGTGTGTCCTGTATGTCTCTGTGTTGCCCTGTGACAGACTGGTGACCTGTCCAGGGCCTGAAACGTTAGCTGGAGATAGACACCAGCAACCCTCCTGACCCCACAAGGGTGTTGGAAAATGGATGGATGGTGTGTTAGTTGAGAAAAACAGAATATCATCAGAGCTAAGATTTTAGTTTTAGACGTGCTGAGGTGCCTCCAAACCCTCTGATGAAACTGGTTTCTCCCTGTGACTCTGCGTCCACAAGGGTTGATCTGCAGATTACATTATAACAAACGTCACAGAAGTTGGCAAAAGTCCAGAGCAACATTGTAGTGAATTGTAGCAATGTTCACATCAAACCAGACTGCACAGTGGCTGCAGTGAAAGTAAAGGTTCAGATATCATGGAATGCCTTTTAGTGGTTTAGAACACAAACCTAATGTTAATTAGCTTATTAGCTAAAGCTATTCAAGCCTAAAATAGCATCTCAATACTAAAAGCAGAGACGTCCCCAACGCTCAGCGTCCACTGTCCCATGAATGATCAGGGCTTCCTGAAACACTGGAAAGCTGAATGTTACATTAATCTGATGGTTGAAGAAACAAATCAACATTTTAAAAGCAATGAGTATATTTGTTTTTGAGCTCATATGTCTTTTTATTCAATAATTTAGCAGCACAAAGGATTTTTGAAATGAAATAAAATGTTGCTTACTTTCTTGATAGAATTTTTAAAATATATTTAAAAGTAACTAGTTAATTACAGATTGTGGAATAAACTTGATTAAACAAATTAATTGAATCCCACCACTAAAATGAATCAGCAAAGTTATAAGTATTTCTTGCTATGTCATATATATTTGCACCAGAACTTGGTTTTTCCAGATAATCACAGTTACACTAAACATATGTAATTCTGCATACTTTTAGCATATTTGGAACCATATTCAGTTCAGTGTTGCTTTATGTCTTATTGTAGCTCTTCTAAGCAAAACTGCTATGCACAGTTTATTGCACATGAACAGCATTCTGAACTGAGGGTCATCTTTACTCTGTTAGTTTCTGATTTTTGATGTAGGAAATTTGCTGTAATTTTAAACATTCTATATATATGTTTAGGTTTTTAAAATACATAGAAATGTAAGACACTTTCTGAAAGAGATTACGTGAATGGATTCTGGAATAATATTTGTGTAAAATTATGCAAAAAAAAAAATTCACATATTTTCCAACCTAGTGAGTATATATATATATATATATATATATATATATATATATATATATATATATATATATATATATATATATATATATATATATATATATATATATATATATATATATATATATATATATATATATATATATATATATATATATATATATAACTGTTCTACTTAATCGAGTCTTTGCACTTAAATCGGTGAACAACAACATCAGCTCTGCAGAACAATCTGGAGAGCGGAGTTTTCGTTTTTCCGCCCGACTTTGAACGCACCAGAGGAGCCGTGCTCCCCACAGATCGTTGCGGTGCTCGCTCTGACTGCGAAACCGGACGGATGCGTGGTTTGAGCGGGGATGGAGACGATGACTTGTCGCTGTGGAGCGTCAGAGACCAGCCGCTGAGAGGTGAACGGCGTGTCGGTGGACCTCAGCAGCAATGAGTGAAGTGACGCGGAGAAGAAAAGAAGTGGGGCTGAAGAACTTTAGGCAAAGATGGAGTGAGTTTAAAGCTGCTGTGAAACTGTCGGGGTGTTATTGGTGTGGGAATCCCGCGAAATAATTTTAAAAAGTCCCCCATAAAAGTTACTTGGGTGGATTTTCAACAGTGTTTTTGATTATTGGCGCTTCCAGATGTGTGTGTAAATGTAGAGGATGTTTAGTTGTTACCTGTCTGAACGGTTACCCAAATCTTTGTTTTTCTATTTTCTTTACTGCGCTGCTTTAAAATGCACCGTGATGTTAAGTGAGATCCAGGGCAGACGGATATGGTGGCTTTCTCTACATCTGTCATTTCAGCCTGGCATCTGTAACGTCTGCAGACCTAACTCAATCACCATCTCTTGGCTGTTGGATGGAAATGTAGGATTATTATTATTAATATTAATATTTGACATCAGAGGAGCGACTGGATCCCTTCCTTCCTACCTGTGTGACCAGAACCACGCCATCCCTTTTAGATTAGATCTGGTGACACAAGAACATGATGATGAAACCAAACTTTCCCAGTGACCAGATCCACCAGCAGATTCGGATCAAATCTGGACTTCAGTTTGTTGAGAAGGAGTGACGCGCTGCGTTCAAGCTTTCAAACAGAATTCAGTTGAAACTTGTTTAGGAGCCTCAGGCCCGGAGCTCTTAACTCAGGACTGTTATTTCCACCCACTGGCTTCATAGCTGAGAGGAGACACAATTCAGGGTTAGCATGACTGCTCAGCAGGATCCCAGCCTGCTTGTTAAAGAGGAATTGCACTCAAAATCAGACCTGGGAGAGAGCATTCTCTGCTTCTGAGTTTTGTACTGTTTCCTCGTGTTTGCTGAAATTCAGAGTTGTGCAACTGGTGGGTGGAGAAGCAGCAGCACTGCTGTTGATGTTGACATTGTTGCAACAGAGTGCAAACACCTTTTGTTGCCAGCAAAATGGTGGATCTTAGACTCAGCAAAGAGTGAGCCAGGGGGAGAGGGAACCCAGTGGGATTTGTTACTCTGCTTGTGTGTATAGCCAAATGTCTAATGTCTAAGTAATTTGTCAAAACAAACTCTGCATTAGCAGCTTCAGCACAACCCAAACTGCAGGATGTGCTAACAAAGTTTTGAAGTGAAATGACTTACTTGGTAGTAAGGCTGTAGTCCAGGTTTCTTATCTTCCAGTTTTTTTATTAATCTCAAAATAAAGAATGTGCTCTGTGAGCTGAACAGTGAGAGGATGCTTTAAAATAATATATTCTCAACATTTTTCCTAAGTTTAGTTTGCCACTGTTGAAATAATTGATTTATCGTTAACTGGAGTATGTAGACACCAAGCAGGCCACTTATTTAAAGACCAACACAGTCAGATCAGCACTTGAGCCAAAGCTGGAAAGCCGACACAACGCCGCCAGTTTGCTGTTTGTGTCTGTGAAGGTAATATTTCAGCAGAAAGGGCTAGCTTGTTTCAAAATTTTTTTTCCCGATACAGACTTTTTTTGTCTGAAATGTTGCTAAATATAGCAAGAAAGTTGCTGAGTCGGTAACAGTGGGGGATGACGATTGTTATCTGCAAACCTGCAGACATGACCTGGTGGGCGGGGCCAACAACAAGCTGTTTGTATTGATTTTGACGCAAGCATGTTTGAATAATTCATTTTTCCAGTGTTGATTATATCGAGACCATTTTTTTGACAATCCTTATAGATGTAAGTTGCTATTTTCCGTTGACTGTGGTTCTGACCCTCCAGACCGTTTGGCTCCAATGAAATATGATAAAGGGTGATGCTATTATTGTTTAGCAGCAAGTCGTAAGAGCTGAGTGTAGATTATTCTAAATGATTTCAAGTTGTTGCTTGTAAAGTCTACCTGATACCTACACATGGTCGGTAGAAATTAACTACGGGGGACCCAGAAATGTCGGGTCCAGAAGAATTAAACTGTAAATGTACAAAATAACCAGGCGCCCAGGGAAGATCCCCGACTGTGATGGTAGACTTTATTCAAAACATTTAAGTTTATTTATGTAGCACCGATTTCCAACAAGTCTTCTTGTAAGACTACCTGTGTAAACCTCTCAAAACGACAGAAAGCAGAACTGAAACGGAGGCGAGCCGAAGTGGAACAGACCTGACAGATTCAGGTCTGTTTTGGTTTTAGTTTTGGAGCAAACTCGAAGGATAAACCAGACTGTGAGTCTTTCTGAAAGCTTTCTCTTTCTGTTCCATTATCCCCCTTTTCTCTGGAAAGCTCAACGAGGGAAAGTCTTTGAGTCACGTCAAACTGAAAGTAATTAAGCCGTTTATTAAGGAGTTGAGTTTTTGCCTGCCTCACAATGCTGATGTTGGAGAAGATAAATGTAGAAGATGGGGAATTATTCACCCTTAAAAGAAAAACATGTTTCTTTGCAATCCTCTTGCCTTTCCTGTAGAGAAAGGCCACATCTGCTCCCTGAAACATGTCTAAGACAATAAATTAGTCACCGAGTCACAAGCCTACTTTTAGGTTGTAAAAAGAGTTGCTAACACCAGCGCTCCTTGCATCTGCAGCTGTACAGCATGGTAAAATTAATGCAGCTCCGCTCACACTGCTAATCTATACAGAGTGTGTGTGTGCTGATACATTCACACTGTAAGTAAAACTCAGATGCTGTAGTTTCCCATGTTTCCCTGAAGGCAGCTATGCATGAGAGGCATGTCTGCATGTCAGTTCTCGCCTGTGAGAAGCTGCAGAGACCTGTTCTGATAAACTGTAAACTGTGTTGGAAATGAACTCCCACCCAAATTCACATAGAAAATGTTATATATTTTTTTCTGCATCACCTGAAAGCAACACAAGAATGAAAATTCTTTCTCTGGAGGATGAAGTAAACAGACGACTCAGCAGACTGTTAATACTGCAGTGCGCTCACAAGATGAGTGGTGAAGAAACAGTGTGGACAGAGGTTTGTCGCTGGGCAACCGGGAGCTGGTATGATGCTTGTTCTTGTGTTATTTACTGCTCCACTCTGCTGTGCACAATCCTGAGCGAACACTCATTAATTTAGGTTTGTTGCAGTTGAGCTGGACCTGTTATCTGGACTTGTTATCTGGACCTGTTATCTGGACCTGTTATCTGGACCTGTTATCTGGACCTGTTATCTGGCCCATTTTCATCCCAGAATCATTTAGGTATAGAAACAAACAATGGCAGTCGTGTGTCTACCATATTTCCACGTTCTCTTACAGCTACTATATCTTTAAATATGTTGTTGACACAGTTATTTCCCATCCACTTGGTTAAATCTATGAAACAAACATTGAAACAGTTTAGAGAAAGATCAAATATTAGCCCCGGCAAGGCGGTTCTCCAACAAGATTCGTCAGACGATCAGCAGAAGAATAATGCAGATATTTTTCCTTTCATTAAATGATTATTTGCTTTTCCTCTCTATGTGTGCAATTAAAATCTTTTGGGAAAGATACTGGAATCTGCCAAGTTCTTCTGGAATCACCTAGCAGATACAAAAGATCCTAGTTTCTTTGTTCAGGAGGGGGTTTCCCTGCCATTCCCCGGGTAAAATTGTGTCTTTATTATTCTGCAAATATAGTGACTTTATCCTCACGATTACACAAAAATGCTCATAGCCCGGCCCTAATACTCTGCTGTACAACTCACAGGAGGAATGATTGAAATAAAAGTAACTCTTTGAAAATACTGTCAGGCATTTTTAATTTCCTTTTCTGAAAGATTGAAATTGTATCTAGTATGAAAAAATGTTTTGATTTTATTTCTGCTTACCTGAAAGCATTTCTAACAGAGCAGTGCTTCCAGCTGCGCAGTAATCTACACGCCGTGTAGATTGTCTGCTGTTCGGTTCTTCAGGAGGCAGGATTACTGACTGGAGCCAAACTTTATTAACCTGAGCCTCTTTATGATTAGTCGTTTTAGTGGTCACCATGGTGATTAAGTCCCCAAACAAGCTCAGTCCTGGTCTAGTTAATTGTGAGCCGTATCTTCATGTGCATCTGGACAGGCCACAGATCCATCACAGGGCAACACAAAGACACGCTGGACAGGAGACCAATCAGCGTCTTTCTCAACTTGGGCAAAGGGAGGACAGACTGTACAACTCATCAGTTGTGACACAGATACTCTGAGCCTCAATCGTTATGCTGGATTTCTGCATAATGCAACATAATGCGTTGTCTCAGGCCAGGAGGTGTTCACAGTGAAAACCCAACCATCTGCAGCCTGGCTGTAGCCTCATGGTGACCATGTCAGTTAGTTTCACATAAAACTGGGATGTGAGAGGATGGGTGTGTTAAATGTGGACCCTGACTAACCGCAGACTGTTTTTGTGGTGCAGGTGAGCAGCCCAAAGAGAACCTCGCCACCGCCGATGTGCCTGGAAAACGCTGTGAGTTTCTGATGTTTTTAGAGTCTTTTCATGGTAATAAAAAAATAAAATAAATCCACTATGTATAGGTATGTGAGCTGTTTTTATTTAAGATTATTCAATTATTATTAATTTTTCAATTGTTAAAGGTTGAATTAATTTACTTCAATTATTAAATTCAACCTCACAAAACCTTAGTTGTTTAGATGCAAAAGTTGCAAACTCCAGAACCGCGGGCTTGTGGAAAACTTTTCAAATGTGCTTTCTTTTTACTGTGACTCCATCTTTCGGGAATCCTTCATGAACCAACTGGTATTCAACGTCTTTGTGACAGTCGCCCGTGTTAGAGGTTGTTGGTGCATAAGGCAGTGCAGCGCGTTCAGGTGCACTACCTGCAAACAGTCTGAGTGCTGAAAGCCGCACAGGAAGCGTGGCGAAGCTGCTGTGCGGCTTCGGTGTTGTCGAGCTGCTTTTTTTTTTTTTTTGTTCCTCGTAGGTGCAACACCACCAGGGGACAATGATGGACGACCAGGGGCCCTCAAGCGGTTCAGTGCTATGTGGCCATCGTTCCGCAAAGGCAGAAAGGACAGTGAGTATCATGTCAAGTGGATGTTTGTCTGGTTTTGTTGATGTTGCTAAAGGTGGTTTTCGTCTGTATTTCCTCCCTTTGATGCCAGAGTGCAGGAAGTCAGAATTAGCCTGTTCTCTGAGTATGGAGCAGAGTGTTCAGTAAAGCAGCGGCTGAATGGGCTCAGTGAGTCTAAAGTGCATGGAGTGGGTGAAAGGTGCACCTCCATGCCAGTCTGCAAAGACAAGATCCATGTATGAACAGCCAGAAGTACAAGCAGCAGCAGTCACTGTGACAACCACATTTAGCAAAATGATGCCTAAGTGCCAAAGTAAGGAACTTTCAATTGAAAATAAAACTTATTTTATTTTATTTCATTCAGAGAACGCATTAGTCGTATGATAACTTTGAGTACTGTGGATTCATGACATTGTGGTATCTGCATGAACATAAAAATCTGTTACATGACCACCAGATTACTTACGTTCACAATGAAAATGTGAACGTAAGTAAGAAAGGAAGACAGTGGATCACTGCTGGGCTCAGGGTGAAGTCACTGTTTACGTCTCACACTCTCCCATACAGTTCTGCAGAGTGTTGTGTCTTACAGTCTCCCATACAGTTCTGCAGTGTTGTGTCTCACCACCCACAGCCCTTTTCTGACTTAGTTTCTGAGTCTGACAAAAAGCTGCAGATTGAGTTGAATGTTCAGCACAGCTTATGTGTTCTCCAGTGCTGCGTTGTGTTTGTGTTGCATACAGAGTATGTTGCGCTAATCTTTGGACTCTTGACCCCCCCAACCACTATATGACGACCCCACCCACCAGAGCTGATATTCAGTGGTAATGGAAAACTGTTTTTTATTGGCGTAGGACTATTAGTTACTGAACTTCCTGAAAATTCCTTAAGATGAACTTCAAGCAAAGAAGTGACTCCTTTTAAATGGAAAAGTGTTTGTCATTCAAATGACCATATCCCACAGAATGCAGATCATTTGCAATGAGTGTTGGGATGCATCCTATTAGATGTCAGAGGTTGTAACTTGGAACTGATCGGCCACAGTTCAACACTGTTCCTGTGCATTGTATATAAAAAAGAAAAAGCAACAATAGGAGTGACAGCTTTATAACATCTTTAAGCCCTTTACAGATTTTACACCTGTTTTCTTTTGGCGGTTGGAATCGTAAATGTGGAAAATATTGGCTGTAGCTTTTAAAGCACAGAGGGATTTTTTGCCAAACCCCTTAAAAGGTAGGAGAGTGCTAGGGCGTGCGCTCACACAGAAACTGGAAAGTTGAGAGAGAGGTCATCTCCACATGAAGTAGACCGGCACTTTAAAAAAAAAAAAGGTATCCACGTTTTTGTTGAAGTTACACCAGGATGTAATCAGTATAGGAGTAGGAATCAGTTCATGCTGTGAAAGTGGTGTAACAAACATGTCAGAATGTACGTCATCTTCCTGTTGGTGGTTAAATGGTACATCATCTCTTATTGTGCTGAGCTCGTATTCTTCTCCTGTACTTCTGCAGAGTGTTATGTCTCACACTCAGATATCAGTGTGTGCAATATTTACATCACAAAGGACTGTTTGGAGTCCAATATTTGTTGGCTCATAAGTTGTTCACTGTGTGCATTGAGTCCCCCGTCAGACACAAAGGATAATACAGAAAAGGTGAAAGGTCACAGAGTGATGGAAGCATGTAAAAGGCATATATCGCATCTGATATTGTGATTGTAATATTTGCCAATGTTATCGCCTTTGCAAGACCTTGTAATATTGTGCAGCCCTAATGTCAGAGGACATTAGTCAAAAAAAGTGAGTAAAGGACATGTGAACGGTGAGTGGGGGTTGGTAATGGACCTGGAGATGACATACTGTAAAAATGTAGTGCACCTTGTTTTTCTGAGACTCTGCTTGACGGTGTCCACAAGCCCTCTGACTCACCGTCTATAATAGGTGTGCTTTTGTTTTGACCTAATGAGGTGGCACTGGTAGCATTTACTGTAAACAGCAGCTGTTCCTTGGACTCCCTATTTTTAACTGTCAACGCCGACATTTTATCTCCACTAGCAGCTTCGCAGCCTGCTCTACAATACAAACGTGGCTTATTTTTACAAAGACTACCACTGTTTTTTAGGTTTTTTTTGGTTTTATGTTAATCTTAAGAAGTCTATAAAGATGGATTATTGAAGTAACTTTGTTTACGTTAACCAGTAACTTTTATTTGAGGCTTCATTGATCTCATCCTGGCCCAGATCTTTACCTGCAGGTAAAGTTGGCGCTCAGGGAGAATGCAGGAACTAACAGTGTTCCTGTTCAGGCACTCGGCTCAAAGCTGAGAGTCCTGACTGCTTCACATGTGAACATACCTTACCAACTAGGGATCTCTATGTCAGACCTCCTGCTTCACTCTGCTGCTGGTTCTGGTTCTGTTCCACCACAGCATCCACCTGAAAGCTCTCAGCTCAGGAACGCCATCCTCATCCTCTGGCATGTTGGTACTTACTAATCGATAAAGTGCTCAGCAGCAGGGATCAATAAGATCAGATCCAGAAAGAGCAACATCAGTGGCTGTGTTTTTCTGTGGAAGATGAAGAACATTTACTCATGACTGACTGAAACCAGTTCTGTCCTTCAGACAAGAATTACATTGCTTGAATACTGATTCAGTGAGAAACGCAGAGCCCTGTTGAGACCCGGAAACATGATTTTGGTTTTGATTAAATCTGGATCTGAAGCTGCTCTACATTTTGGCCAACGTTCACTAGTGGGCTAACAAACTCTGGGTGGAGTAACGATGTGTCATTTGAAATACAAATTACAAAAATACAAAGTCTGACACCAAACACATTGCAAAGAAACCCAATGGTGTTCTTGCCATTCGCAATACTTTGTCAAGTCCCGATCTATTGATTGATCATTCGTAGTGAATAAGCTCAAAGTGCGATTCAGTTTTAAATTTCTCCATAAACACAGTTCCTCTTGTCATCCATCCATCGACGAGTGAAACCCTATTTTACGCTCTGTTATCCTAAGAACTACTTTAGTCAATATTGACTTGAAGACCCTAAATGGGGGTTCTAACATGGCCTGTATCGTTCAAGTGGATGAAAAGCATGTTCTAAAATGTAATATATCCTTTATCTCTTCACGTCAACTTTATGTCCCCATGGTCTTTTTATCCACCCCAGTCATGCATCTTCCTCCACCTGTAAGCAGAGAATGGAGCTGTTCTGATTTTAGCCATCGTTAGTTCAGGCATCAGATGGCGACATCAGCCTACCTCCCTCTCTGCTCTCTAACTCACTTTATATTTGTGTGTTTCTGTGTAGAAATCAAAGAGCCTGATCTTGCAGAGACGAGGGAGAACCTGCCAGTCCTGGACAATGTGCCCATCCAGCCCCGCCGTGTCAGTGGCCAGTACTTCTTTGAGTATCTAGTGGTGGTCAGCCTGAAGAAGAACAAAGATGGCAGCAACTATGAGCCTCAAATCACCTACCAGTTTCCTAAGGTCAGTCACACAGTGAAGTCCAAGTTTACACAGGTTTGCTCTTTTAAATAATGTGGGTCAGAGTGTTGAACTGGTGTTAGTCTTACTCAAACAGGTTTGCAGTAAAAGTTGTTAAAGCTTTAAATTTATAACTTTGTGAACAAACTTTGCAACACCAACTGTCTACTGTAAGAGAAA
The DNA here is from genome assembly GCF_019740435.1 of Gambusia affinis. NCBI lineage: Eukaryota > Metazoa > Chordata > Actinopteri > Cyprinodontiformes > Poeciliidae > Gambusia > Gambusia affinis. The sequence continues at coordinate 15,058,262 of NC_057868.1, forward strand.
TTTATGTTTTGTTTTATTTTCCCAATTTTCTCATCTCATCTCAAGTAACAGTGTATATACTAGACATGAGTACTTATTTAAGTACTTTATTACCACCTTCTGATTATCATGTTTTATTTATCATTGTAAATGAAAACGAAACATGAGATTTGTTTGAGAATTTAACCTTCTAACTAGTTATTTCAGTGTATATATAAAATAATCTTGTTTATTTATGATGAAAGCAAATTTTTAAGTTATGCAGTTTAATGACTTTGATGTGGTGGTCCATGCCTTCAATGTGTCTTGTTTTGATCATTTCAAGTTTTTCAGCTTGTCTATCAGTCAACAAGGCATGACGATAATTTATTATGGGACATCTGGGAGGAGTGACTGCAGGGAACATGGGAGAGGATTTAATATATTAAACATTTAAGTTAATATTTAATGTATTAAATCCTTTATAATATTATAAGTAATATTTATTGGAATCTTATTCATTTCTTATGCCAGTTTAAAGTTAGTTTTAAAAACATCACACAAACAGAGTTCTGAACCCAGAACACTCTTCTTCTGTCTAAACATTGGTGCTAAGATACACCAGTGACAGCGTATTAATTTACAAAATTTAAGATAGGTGGAAAATGATTCAAACCAAAAACCTGCCTGAGTGAAGAAAACAAGTTGTTCTTTTTTAATTTTATTGTAGTGCTATGTTCAAATGATTAAAATCTGGATGGCTGACCGGAAGAAAGCATGTAACTCCTGCATAACGCTTGTAAGAATTTCAAGTGAGTACAGGATGTCTGATAGAAGGTGTTTATAACAGCATGTGGGTTTCTTGTCAGAGAGACGTCATGGCCAAATATCAGAAGGAGGAAGAGGAGAAGACCTTAAAGGCAATCACACTGTTTTGTTTCCCAGAGGGCATCAGTTGGGCTCCTTTGACAGAGTACCCCAGGTGAATACAACTCATCCGGCTGTCTCCTATTTATGTTTTTGCTGTTTTCGTCAAATACAGTTTTTTTTTTTTCTTTTCCTTTTGACAACATGCAGTGAGACCTTCTCCTTTGTTCTGACTGAGATCGACGGCAGTAGACGAAACGGATACTGCAGGAGATTACTGGTGAGTCTGAGGATTAAACTCTTCAAACTGTTGGGAAATACGTCCAGTGCCAAATAAAAATGCCTACGCTTTAATTCTTCCCATTTACAGCCAGGAGGAAGAGGAGCTCGACCTCCAGAGGCTTTCTGTATCATCAGTTCGCTGGCCTGCTTCGGCCTCTTCTCCAAGGTACGGTGCAACTCGCCCTGGAAGAGCATTCATAGCTGGAATCATATATTGTATCGGATCCTGGCAACTTGTGTGGGAGCAACAAACACAAACAGGATCCTAGCAACATCACATAAAGTATGTAACCGTGGTGTGTAACAACATCTCGTGCGCAGATATTCGATGAAGTGGAGAAGCGTCGGCAGATCTCCATGGCCTTGATCTACCCATTCATGCAGAAGCTGAGAGAGGCTTCATTCCCGGCTCCAGGACAAACAGTGGAGATTAAGAGCTTCATTCCTGAGTCGGGCACTGAGGTCAGAAAAAAAAAAAAGAAAAAAAAATCACCCCCTCCCCCACCTGCTGTGAACTCAGCACTTCACCTCTCCTGATGAAAATGTCTAAGGGCTGTTTCTCTTCTTGTACTCCCGTCACGACTCTGCAGGACGGTGGCTGAATCAGAACAGCTCTTCTGATTTATGTTGAAGTTTTCAACATAAAACCAGTAGTTCATGTGTTGACCAGCTCACTTCCTAAGCGCTTACTCAGCCAGAAAACGATGTCCTCAGTCATTTGAAGGGAAAACAATCTGTTTTACAAACAGAAGTCCAAACAGCAGGCTCTGCTGTTATCAGCTTGTGATAACATTGTCCTGTCAAAGTTATGGCCGAGATCCGGAATCAACATGCACATGTCAGAGGAGACTGAACTGCCACATGATCAGGCATCTTGCAAATCAAGTCAAACTGGAACAGAAACTGAAAGTCAGGATCGTCACCGCCCTGACCTTTACACTTTCTTTACATATTTGCTGATATCAAATCCCGATTCTTACAGTAAATAATGTCAGCTTTGTGTTTTACGTTCCGTAGGTTTAAGTTTAAAAAGTTTAAACTTTTTAAAGAGTTGGAAATGAGAACTTTTTAAGGGGTTTAAAGAGTTTGAAAAAAATCCACAACGGCAGAACCGTGGCTGTAATTCTTGAATGTCAGGCGCTTGCATTGCAGGCAGAATGTCATGGAAATCAACATACTTAAAATACTTAGTGTATGCAGGAACTCCTTTTGTAACATTTATGTTTGAAACGTTCAGATATCTTGACGGAGAAAGATTTAGTTCCAAGCATGAAAAACATGAAGCAAAACAGATAAAGAGATTAAATAGGTAGATTGTTTTCATGGCAAAACTCTGCAGAACAATTTCCATTTCAAACCTGAAAACACTGTGACTTTTATATAAGATCTTCCAGGCGGGTGTGTTCACATGCAGCTTTGTCTGAACCTGTCCTGTGTTACCCAAGAAGCTCCTGATCTAAAGCTTAACCCTTGTCTGCATCAGGTCATATACCATGTTTCAGCATCTCACAGCCATTTCAAGTATTGATCGTGTTCCTTTCTGTGACCAGCCCCCGCAGTGAAAGGAGGACACACACCCACACACACACCCACCCACGCACGCACACGCACCCACACACGCACACACACCCACACACACACACGCTTCTGTGCCTTTGTAAAGACTTGCTTCCATTGTGCTGCTAATGTGCTGGTGAATTCTGAGGTCCAAGTATCTAAACCCCGCCCCCAAAAACAAAGCATACTATTATAAAAGAGACCAAATGTAGAAGAATAGGGGCTCCCAGAGCTGGTTTTGTTGCTCTATCCAAAAAAAAAAGTTTACTCTTGGAAATTACAGCTCATTTTATTGGTAGGCTTACACATTAGCTGATACAAATTGATGGTTGGTTGGTTCATACGGTGGCTCAGAAGGGTCAACAAAATACAAAAACAACAGTTTTAGCATAACTTCCTGTTGTGTTGTGGGCATGTCTCAGACGTTGCATTATTATCGTTTCAAAATGTTCAAAAAATAACAACAGAAAAAGGCTGCACCTGAAACTGGCCAATGAGTTTTATACGGGGTCCAATGTGTGGCCAGTGTCCATAACCCAGTTGGAAATGAGAATTTTCATCAAGTTATCTAACTTACCCAGCGACAGTTCCTGATTGAATACCTGAGATAGGCATAACTAATAATTCATAAATACAAAAAGAAATATCATTTGGAGTGTGTGAACACATGATTCATCCAGTTATATACACTCTGAATGAGTCACCTGTGGTGGTTTAAATAACGACTGCAGCGTTTTCTCCCACAGATCATACACTTGACCCGACCGTTGGATTCTTGGCTGGAACACGTCAACTTCTGCACTCTGTTCCACTGCCTGACAGACGAGGAGGTGTTGCAGGTGTTTGCTGCTGCCGTTCTCGAGAGACGGATCATTTTCTTTGCAGATGAACTAGGGTGAATGAACTCACACAGTAAACTATTTCAGTGTTAGGTATTTATCAGGACAGGTGGACCTCGTTCAGGATGGCTCCTTCTTTTCTCCCTTTGGAGTTTTTTCTGGGCTCATCTCGCTGAGAGGAGAACTCTCTGGAAGGAATTGTAGCAACGATGTGCCGCATTAAATGACAGGGTAGATAAATAAAACATCAGTGTTACAAATATGAAGGAGCGATACAGAATTAGATACAGCTTAGATCTCATCATTGTGTTCTTATTATGGGAGAGGAGCCGTCATGAGGTGCTGATTAACCAATCAGAGGAGTTTGGTAGTTTTTCTTCTTTAGAAAAAAGATTGTTTCGACTCTTGAGAAACAAAAAATTGATCATGAATTATCATTGGAGATAAAATAAGGCCTCATGACACTGAATTGGAATTCTAACATATACAGACAAAACCTTTATTAAGCATAAAACGTATTGAGGTCATGAAAAAAGTGTTATAAAAATATTAAAGAATCTTTATAATGTGAAATTGACTTTTTTTTCAGCTTTACATCATGTTATAATGTTAATCCCTCATGGAAAACATACCTGCAGTTTTGCCTTGATTATTTTATGCATGTTTGAAAAATCCTTTAATCTCCATGACAACCATTCAGCTGTGCAATAGCCTGGGTGGATCAAGCACCTCCTTCGAGACGCAGCTCCTTCAGTTTCCAAGTTTCCGACTGAGCATTCCTCCCCCCGTGACTCACCCTCTCAGCTCCTTCAGACTATCCAGCCACAATTAGCAACTGGTACTTCTGAGCTCATTATAGGAGCTGCTTCTCAGAGCAACGCTGGTAAAAACGCTGTTAAAGAGCGAATAGAGGAGCCATGTAGGTGGAGTTTGAGAAAGAGCCAGAATTTTTAGTGAGACAGAGGCCCAATTTCAAGGCGCTAAATTACAAAGTCAAATTTCTTTTGAGTTATGTTTGACATATACAGTAATTTTATAACTGACGGTAACATAGTTACTTGACTGTGCTAAAACGATTCTATGTGGCAGAAAAATGCATAACACTCCCCCTTTAAGTGTGTGTGTGAAAACAATCATGGCAAACTAGAAAATCCAGCTGTGCATTAAGGTGCACACATTAATGCAATCTGATGTGCCATCAGATTTGGTGATGAAGATGTCTGTCTGTCTGTCTGCAGCACATTATCTCAGGTCCTTCATGCAGTAGCAGCCCTCCTTTATCCTTTCTCCTGGCAGCACACCTTCATCTCCATCGTTCCAGAAATCCTGATCGACGTGGTGATGGCGCCCACCCCCTACCTGCTGGGGGTCCAGAAGCGCCTGCTGGACCTGGTCACCGACCAGAGTGACGTGAGTCCGCTTTTGTTTATCACATCTTTCAACCTGAATGTGTTACTCATGTGTTTATGTAGCTCACTGAACAAAGTGTTCTGCAACTCACGGTTTGGTTTGGCTACAAACAACTACTGACAGATGCTGAAGGCAGTTATGAATTATGTTAATAATTTAGATCATAATGACCAAGTCAGGGCACCATCTGGTTAATAAGGAAATAATAGCCAAAGTATTTTCTGACTCAATTATTGTTTAATGACAATATTATTATTATGGGAGAGGAGCCGTCTACTTTACATCTACTTTGGAATCCAGTAGATGAAGGAATCCGTTCAGAATTAATGATCAAGATGTGAATTTATAGATGGACCCAAAACGCAGCGAGCTTTAAATGTCGAGTTATATTGAATATTTAATGAAAAAATTGAAGAACAAAAAAACCCCTATAAAAATGGCAAAAGAATGGCAGGAAACTGATTTGATAATTATGTGATTAGACGACAAAAACTGATATTATTATGTCTTTGTTCCTGTAACACTGTGAGTATTCTCGAAATTTGTCACACCTTTAGCGTGTTTTTATGGGTTAGCATGAAGAAAAAAAAGGTAATATATAATGCAATATTTAAATTGTTTAAACCGGTTTGTCTCTCCAGACACACTTTCTTTAGAGGATCCATGTTATAGTAGGTCAATTAAACAGCAGAGGTCTCAGTGGTGGTGGCATTTTCTCATTTGTAGCTTAAAATATAAAATACCTGAGAAATAATAAATAAGTAAGCAACCAAAAAGTTTCTTAGGGTTTTGTGTTTCTGAAAGCCTAATGACTCAGCTAGATGACTCAGCTGTGCTGTTTCAGTGATTCCTCAGTCTGAGTTACTCATAGCTTCAACTTTCTTGTTGCGACAGCTACTGCTGGTTGACCTATCGAAGAATAAGAAGAAGACTTTTCTGGTGACTGTAAGTGCTACAATAACTGCTTTATCTTAATATGTAATTTATCAAAACTGTTAAGTCCCTGCATTTAGTGAAATCTTCCTGTGCAGATTGGTGATGAGGATTCAATTGTTCCCCCGAAGCTTCAGGCAGAAATACTGGACGCTTTGAGTCAGAGGAAAAAGGTGTCAGGTGAGTAAACTCAGGTCAAACTGGAGCGTCGGCGCGGGAGATCCCTACATCCCTTTTCTCTTCTTTTCTTTCAGATGTAGAGGAGGCGAAGAAGGTGGAGGAGGTGAACCGGGTGGTGTCTGAAGCCTTCCTCCATTTCTTTGTCAGGACAGTCGGCCATTACAGCTCCTACATCAAGTACACAAAAGGCGGTCCTGGCGTGTTTGAGAAAAGACGCTTCTACAAGGCCATCGAGTCCAAGACGACTCGACACTTTGTCAAGAAGTTCATCCAGACGCAGATGTTTGACCTGTTCATACAGGAGCTGGAGCAGCAGCAGCCGTCAGGACAGCAGCAAGGTGAGAGCAGAGCATCCAGGAAGGCCCTCTTACTTCATCACAGGTCCATCTTAACGGATGACAGTCACACATTAAGCTCTCTAACCCACTCTTCCCCTGCCTCCTTCTCCTCACTCTGTGGATGAGCAAAACAAAGGAGGAATTTGTGAAAACGGCCCATCTCTTGATCCAGGAGTGTTTTCTGTACCATTGTCAGTACCTTGCAGAGGAGTTTTGACCCTCTCCTCTTTCTGTTCTGTTGTAGATTTCCACGCCGTCATAGATTAGTAGCTTTAAGGGCACACCAATATTAAAATTTGCTCTGATATCAACATGGGAACAGTGGTAATGGAAAGCCAATGTAATGATCTGAAGACACGTCACCTTAACCTGCACGCTTCATCATTTATTTCTAAGGATATAGCTGCTTCAAGTATTAGATGATCAAATTGAAGGATGTATCTGCGTAAGTCATTAAGCTGAGGATCCAGATCTAATAAACTCATATTTTGATAAAGTTGTCAATCAGAACCATAACCTGCAGTGTTTGGCTAAAATGAGCCGTTTTACTATGTTGTAAATGGTTGATAATTCAGCTTGAATCACATTTCGGTGGAGTTCTAGTCAATTGCTGTCAGACAGAGCTAACAGAAAAGGGTGATCTTTCACTTCAGAAACACCGTGGTTTACTTTAAATATCATACGTTTTAATGATTAAAGTTTCAGCTGTATATTTCTGCTCCGCACTAACAGAAACTTTGTCATTTGTTCTTGCAGGTATATTTCACAGAAAGATCACTGAATATCAGAAGAAGAAAAACGAGAAAACAAAGAAACACTAGCTGACACTTTGGGACTCTGGGTGTAGATATAAATATGTATAGACATATAAGTATTTCAAGACCTTCATAGGAAAAGATGTGAATATTGCACTGTGTTTTTTTTTGTAATTATTTTTAAGTTTGCTTTTAAATAATTATGTTCCAAAGTGTGAATACTGTATGACTGTGTTGCTGCTACTCACAGTGTCAAACACTGGTGTATGGGAGAGTGGTGTTCTCAGCCTGTGGCCTCCATGGCGGTGCTGATGAACAGGAAAATCATTTCCAATAAAGATTAGTTTAAGTCCATTGACGTTCCTGCTGTGATTTTAAGGCTTGAGGAGTTCAGTTTAAGAAAGCAGCTCATGTTTTCTGCTTCTTCGCAACTGAGCAGAGTCTCAAATTTTATCTAACAACTGACTTTTTTTGATCTCTATGTCTATGAATGTCTATGAATTGACACATTGCAGAATTTCGTCTGATATAAAACTGATAATAAAGTAAAATGTAAGCTGCTTTTGGTCACTTAGTTCCACAACTGCAGTAAGCGCCCAAGAGAGGAAGACTGTTATAGGTTTGGTTTGAGTGGAAACAGGTTTAATTCCTTCTGAGCATCTCAGAAGGTAGACCAGCTCTATCATCTGGACCCTTTTATTCAATATAAAATAGCAAAATAAGAAGGTTTCCTTTCAATAAAACTATTAAGTTTGACTTTTTAATTATTATTATTCAAGATAGTAAAATGTTATGAATCACTTTTCAGTTTATGTAAGCATATAGCTACATATTGGGTCATGGACTTCACCGTGAAGCAGTTGGCAGGACTGTTGCGTCTTTGGCAGTCCCATCCTGGAGTCTTTCTGCATGGAGATTGCATGTGTAGGTTCTCCCAACGTGTTTCCTTCCACGGTCCAAAAACATGACTGCTAGCTTAACTGGTCCCTCCAATTTTTTTATTTATTTTAAAAAAATATATAAAATCAAGAAAACTACTGACAACCCGGAACATCCTTTTTACCTAAAAAACTCCCCCCCAAAAACAACAACATTGTCATCAGTCGGAGGCTCCTTCAAATTTGCTGTAAACAGACTGCTACATGAGATCAATCCAGCCCACAGCCTTCACCATCTACAACAGCTCTTCGACAAACATCAGATTGATATGAGCTACAACAACATTTAATTTCCCTTTGGGATCCATTAGGTATTTTTTAATTTAATTGAACTGCAATGGCCCTTAGGTATATATGTGTGTGTGTGTGTGTGTGTTGTGTTTTTGGTTGTTTGCCTGACTGCTGGAGATCAATAAGGTAATTTTTTGATCGTTTGTGCAGCTCGACTGAACAAACAATCATCCCTGGTACACATGCGCCCTCTAGTGGTGCGCAGTTAAAGTTCTGACTTCCAATCTTTTAGTTTACCGTTTCTTTTTGGTTGCTTAGAGACTTTGTGAGGCCTTCAAAACAATGTGCGTGTGAACAAAGTCAGCATCAGTGATATTAACAATTATTTGAAAGGTTTAGTTCCCTAGCCGGTATATTAGATTCTGACAACTATTGATGTAAATCGTGAGATTAAGCTTAGCCATGAACTCAGATAATGTAGAACATTAATCTTACCCCACTCTCAAATCATTTGGCCTGTTTTAGGAAGACTGTAATTGTTAACTTAATTGGAGCAACACAGAGCTTCTTCTGACAGGCATTTGCTTTCTAAAATGTTTTTCACTTTATCTTGATTTTTTTTATTTATCTTAAACTGGGATTTTATGTGCCATTCCTGAGCATATTTGGATATTGTAAAAAATAATTTTATCAGGGAAGGCTGTTGAGGACAACGGCATGGGTCTCCTGTTGAATAACCTACATGCTTTTCGATTGCCCCAACAGGAAACAGAGTAGAGGTTGCGCTAACAAGTCAGTGTTGACAAGTCAGGTCTTTAATCGTATGAAAGGGCGGGTTGGAGCCGCTAGGTGTCTTACTGAGTTCAAAGACCGGGCGATCGCCGCCCTGACGATCAGTAGAACAAGAGAGAGAGCCGATACCGCACCTTCGATCAAGGTAAGCGAACAAAGACCTGACCATGGAGAAACAAGAGGAAGGCGCTCCGAGTTAGCGTGATGAACTTTTAAAGTAGTTCACTGTCGAAAAAAATAAAAGTTGTCTGTTTTCCAAGGTGTGCTACTGGGTAGCTAACGTTTATCAGCTAACTTTCACTTAGCTGTTTGCTCGGAGAACTTTAACTTTTGCAGTTAACCGAAATAAACGCAGAGCTTCCCTTGGAGACTGTCAAAATAATGGTCTAAATTAGGAAAGCAGGTTGAAGTCTTTGCATGTCGGTTTTATTTTGAATTGCCTTTCCGGAATCATCATTACGCCTGCTGTGAACTTTAAAGCCAGGAACTTTAGACGCTAACTAGCTAGCTAAACTGATGTTAGCAGGTAAAGACAGTGGTTTCTGAACCTGGAAGTTTGTGAAAATATACATTTTATTGTCTCTGAATATGATTAAGGGTGCTAAAGGGCGTCAAATGGTGATTTGAACTGCTACCTAATTCACGTTTATGAACTTAGCGGAGAAGTATTTTTGGTCCGTTGCTACCGAAACTAGCTCCGTGTTGTTAAGAGTGGCTGGATCAGTTTTATTGTTTCCATAAAGCAGCCCAGCTTCTTCCTCTAGTTTATCATCGAGCTGGGACTTAGCTTGGTTTCAGTTTTCTTTTAAGAAGCCTGCCAGCTTCCAAAAAAGGTCATAAAATAAGTTTGTATTTCCTGTTTAAGGAAGCTGGGTATTTTTAATAGTTTTAATTTCTGTAAGTGCTTAGGAACCCACTAATTTAAAAGATTTGGTGTATTGATTTTCTGTCTTTTACCTCTTTGTTTCTGTGTTTGCATGTGAACCCGTCTTATCTCTCTGGGATGGAGCTAGCAGCAGGTGTTGCACAAAAAGATTTCCTAATTTTTGTGTAACATTATTGTTTCATCTCTGACTCTAACCAGCTTTTTTCCACTTCTCCTTCTTTAAACATTTGTCAAAATGTCTGATTTAATGCAGAGTTATCTACCCTTGTTAGTCTGTTCGAGATCTTAGCTTCATTTCCAGCATCTGCTTAACATTCTTCCCAAAATTCAAAACATTCAATAGGACTGAAAGCTCGTAGCAGATCATACAAGTGGATTTCTTTCAGCTTATCTGAAACCAATTGGGCTAGCTGTCCCTGATTGAAACCTTTCTACATTTTCCAACAATTTGTTGCTAAATACTTCTCTGCAGGTTTGGTGTTGTGCTAATATTTCATTTATCCAAAGAAACATACCTACTGACCTCTATTGTCTTCCTTTGTTATGGTATTAAAAGCAGAATAGTTCAAGGTGTTCACACCTGTCTCAAGTGCCACTGTGTCTTACCAAAATTATTACTTTTTTCACATTTTTTTCTGAAACGGTTGCGGTTATATTCGAAAATATGAAATCAGGAAAAGTGAAAATGGGCATAAAACCTGTGTGGTATTATCGCAGTGTTTATTAGGGCACTGCGGTCCTGGGTTTGAGTCCCAGCCTGGAGTTTCTTCATGGAGTTTGCATGTTCTCCCTGTCCATTCTGAGTTCTCTGCCTTCCTTCCACAGTCCAAACATGATTTTTATGTTAACTAAATATTCTAAATTGCCCTTGGGGTATCAGTGAGAGCATCCCTGGTTGCGTGTCTGTTGTCCTGGACTTAAATAGGATTCAAATAAACTCAGTATACTAAATATAACTGCTGTATTATTTCATTGTGCAGTTAAAAATCTATCTTGTTAGCCAGTATAATTGTAAAATGAAAGCTGTGGTTGTGAAGACATCTGGTCTCCATTGTTCTCCTCTCTTGAACGTTTGTATGTTCACAGACGAAGTATGGCGATGACTGGCCAGAGCTCGTGTGCTTCGATGAGTAACCACACCAAGGAACGGGTCACCATGGCCAAAGTGACCCTGGAGAACTTCTACAGTAACCTCATTGCTCAGCATGAGGAGAGGGAGATGAGGTGAGACTCAGACGTTTTAGCTCTGCACATGATGCTCGTGTGTTCTAGCAAAATCTCACATGTAAACAATTTCTATTGAAACCCATCTTAAGTTAAAAAAAACAGAGTTGGGTTTTTGTTTTGCTTTTTTAAGCTTAAACGAGGAACATGCTTCATCAGGATGTGGGCTATGTCATGATGAAGTAAGGGCAGGGCTGCTTCCTCTTCTGGCAGGTTGCATCACAGAGTGCACTGCTCGTCATCCCTTTTGGCTTTTGTTTCTGCAATACATGCAAGGAATTTATTTTTTTTCAAAATGTAGATATTACCTGAACTAACCAGTGATGCTGTATTAAGAGAGTTGAAAGAGGCTTTAAAAATGTGCTATAATAATTTATTAGTTGTTTAATTTTTATTGTTTTATCTTTTCCACACCAAGTGAAAAACCCAGAAACTGTGTGCATAGCCATTGCAACAAGTAAAATGTTTTAATGCTTTATGATGGAGGGCTGATGCTGTGGGCTTGTTTTGCTGCCAAACCAGCTAGAATTGACACAGAGCTTCCCAATCCTCTGCTTTTCATTGCTTAACTTGATTTCATAACTCTGTCCACCGCTTTGACAATCCAGATCAGTTGGTGTCCAATCAGATTCTTTATACAACACGTTTGCTCAAATGAGTTTCTAAACCCGATCAGTGACTGGGGCCGAACATGACCGACATGTGGAGGCTGCTGCAGGCTGGAAGCAAACGGCTTTAACATCTGCTAAAAACAACCTTCATCAAAAAAAACCAAAAACTATGAGCTATTTAAAAAATATTGACGTTTGGCCAATTATCATAGTGTATTTCGATTAATACATCTAATAGCCCAAAACAAGTGAATGATCCCAAATCTGAAAACAGAAAGAATCAGTGTAATGCAAGTTCAGATCTACACCTAAGAGGCGGAATGAAGATGAATGAACTTGTGCTTTATCAGAACTTAAGACTGAAGAAGATTTTGTGTCAGTCGTGACATCAGAGATGGACCTGAGATCAGGTCTGAGTATTCCCAGACCTTTAATTGTAGGTCTGGGAAGACACAAAGTGTTCTTTAACACCCACATAAACACCCATATAAAGTCTGAGGAAGAACCACGTTGCTGGATCTGTTGGACCTCAGTGCAGCTTTTGACACATGACATATTACTGAAATTGCTGGAGAGTTTCAGTAGTATGTAATACAGAGAGTACAGTACCAGAGAGTACTGGGCTCTCTGGTCCAAGTGCAATTTTGGATCCATCAACAGATGAAGATGACGTAGAAGATCCCCGAGTTGTCAGCATCAGCCCACACTGACTGGTCTTAGCAGACTGATTGACATTTTGTATGTCAATGTCTCCTGATAACTGTCCTGCTGTTTTGTTGAAAACAATAAATATATATCTTTAAAAACCCTGGAATTTCTTAGTTTCGACAGGTAACGTCCCATCAAACCGGACAGAAGTCACATGTGGGATACCGCAAGGCTCGATCCTGGGACCTCCCCTATTTAATATCTACATGCTCCCATTAGCTCAGTTTATAACAGGACATTAGCTATCATGACTATTCACATGATAAACAATCCTACATTACGATGTCACCAGATGACTGAACCCATTCAAGCTCTGAGCAGATGAGTAGAACAGATAGATGTGTTATCGCCTGAAGAACATTTCAAGGATTAGAGGACTAATGTCTCTGCATATCTAGAGAAACTCATCCATGGGTTTCTTTAGAGGCATTGATTACTGCAACAGAGTCTTCAAATATCTGTTAAAAAAATCTGTCAGATAGCTGCAGCTGATCCACAGTGCTGCTGTTCATTTTCTCACTAGAACCAGGAAGATAGAGCACATCTGTCTTCCTGGTGCTAGTAGCTCAGAGAATAGACTTTAAAAGACTATTGTTGTTTTTATGACTCTGTAGTCTTGTGCTTTTATGGTGTAAAGCATGTACTATACAAATAAACTTGATCTCTACAGGCAGCAGAAGCTGGAGAAGGTGATGGATCAGGAGGGGCTGGCTGATGAAGAGGTGAGACTCTACAACACAACTCGGATGAATTCACCGTTGGTCATTCATCTGAGCTGTAAATATACATTTATTACTATCAGAGTATGAATCCCTGATGGGACAGGCATTCAAGTTTCATCTAAAGTAGACGGTGGGTAAATTTGACAAACGTTCTTCTAAATGTCCTAAGATAGTGGCAGGAATGTTTTTGTGTTGGTGCGGTTATGTATTTTAATTTGCGAAGGGTTATTTAATTTATGCTGGTTTGGACAATTGCAAATAAAGTTTTCATCATTAAAAATTCCAGGCTCTGTGTATCAGGCATGCCAGTAATTGTTTGAACACAACTCATTCTGAAAGTGCTCGTTTTTCAGAAACGTGTCCGGCGTTCTGAGCATGCCCGGAAGGAAACAGAGTTCCTGCGTTTAAAACGCACTCGGCTGGGACTGGAGGACTTTGAGTCCCTGAAGGTCATTGGCAGAGGAGCCTTTGGAGAGGTACATTTTTACTTCTTAAGTGAATGTAGGTTGTGACAAAAGATTCAAGAACGAAATGTGTTAAAAGACCAGCAAAAAACAAGAGTAACGATGGAATGCACCCCTTCTGACCAGTATTTAGCAGCTGCACCCTGGTAGAGAGTCGGTGTGGACAGGCCTCATGCTCTATAGGGGCTGTACTGTGCAGGGTTTCCCCATGTCAAACATTCACTTCTTGTTATACTAGCAAAGTTGCTGTGATCCATCATCAGCATGCTGAGCAACTTATTCTTGAGATCCTGTTGTCTGCAACAGCTTAGTCTCTTATAGAAAGGACATTTTGTTTTCACAAAATTGTTTCAGATCATCACTTGTGTTGTTCTGTCTGCAGGTTCGCCTGGTACAGAAAAAAGACACGGGGCACGTCTATGCCATGAAGATACTCCGTAAAGCTGACATGTTGGAGAAAGAACAGGTATACACACACTCTCTCTCACACACACACACACACACTCAGGTATGCTCCTTTGCACGAATTGGGTTTACCTGAAGCATCGGCTGCCTGCAGGTGGGCCACATCCGTGCTGAGCGGGACATTCTGGTGGAAGCAGACAGCCTGTGGGTGGTGAAAATGTTCTACAGTTTCCAGGACAAGATGAACCTCTACCTGATCATGGAGTTTCTCCCTGGAGGTACAACTTTGTGAAGATTCTTACAAAAAAAAACAAAAAACGGAATGCCGACTCAGTTGTAATGCTCTGCATTGAATGACGCTAAATGTAGTTCTGAACATGGTTTTGGAGTCCTCACTAACCAATAACGGCAACAATAATAGTCGGGAAAAGTAAAGTAAGGGATAATAAACACATCAAAAATTTGGGACTAAACGTCCCAAGTTACTTTCCTTACTCCTGTCCTCTTGAAGACTAATAGATCCTGCATAGAAAATTTAATTTTTAAGTAAATGTTTATTTTAAAAGCAATCTTTCATTCAGAGAAAGAAATAGCTTCTGCATTTTCAGTTCAAAGTTTGGTTTTTCGACTTGTTGAGGGGAAGAAGAGACGTAACTGGATATGTCTGCATCCTCCTGTCTGCTGCAGGAGACATGATGACTCTGTTGATGAAGATGGACACTCTGTCAGAGGAAGCCACTCAGTTCTACATTGCAGAGACGGTGCTGGCCATCGACTCCATCCACCAGCTGGGCTTCATCCACAGAGACATCAAACCTGACAACCTGCTGCTGGACGCCAGAGTGAGTCCAGTCCAGCCATTATCTACCAGCATTTCTGTATAGAGTCATAAGGAACACCAATGTCTCTATGGGCATTTTCTGCAAACATGTCTACCTTGTATGAAAATACTTTTAAATAGAATTGAAACATTGTCTGTAATTTTTACGCCCTCAGCTTTATTCAGTTTGAATCGCCTCCTCAGGATTGTAACTAATCATCTTTTGACTAGGAAAATGTGCAAAATGCGATTATATGAGTGACTGTTGCAATTAACAAATTAATATACAGTGTTGATGTCTTTCTACTTTGATTACATTGCAGACATGCACTGTGCACAATTATTAATCAAGTCTTATTTTTGAGGACTGTTTTTTATTACTTTCCAACTACAATGCTGTTGGTTAATCCAGATGTCGATAAGCCTCGCACACAAGTGTCTAAGAAAATAAAATGGAGTTTTTGGCTTTCTGGGGAGAAGGACAGTGTGCATGATTGAACAAGGTGGGGGTTGGGTGGGGGTGACTTCACTCAGGTAGCTACTCCAGGTAGGTTGGAGTTTTAGGATTTGATGGAAGTAGAAGATGATGGCTTCCTGGCAGCCTGCGTCCGGGATCTGATTCAATCAGCTGGTTTCCTCAGGAGGCATTTCCTCACAGCTAATTGTTGACCAGAAGATGTTGTCCAAACAATAAAGCATTAAAGTCAGAGCAAGAAGAATATTTATGACATTCTATAGCTGGCCTAAACAGCCGCTCTGTTTGGCTCGGCTCTTCTCTCTTGTCAGTGGAGGACGGTGGTTTACAGTGCAGTTATTTTCTGGTAAGCCTCTCACTGCGTCAAACGGGTGCATTGCATATATCACAGGCAAACCTTAGCGATTTGGTAAAATCCAAACCTCGACAGAGACCTCGCTTCCTGATAGTTTCACACTTGATTTTCGTGGAATCCTTGCCCATTAATTTTTTTTCCTCAACACTTTTCTTGTCACCCTGTTGACAATTTACAGCAAAATGTTTGGTTCTGTGACCAAACCCCAATATCTTTAGCAGTTTCAGTAGCCCCACATCCCTTTGAGAGACTTTTGGTAACTTGTGTTTTTTCAGAATCGGTTAAGTCTTCTGTTTTTGCCCATTTTGTCTGAGGAGAAGAAGCTGCCTGATAATTATAGACGTGCTGATATGGGATGTTGATCTCTTTAGGCCACGCCACGTCCCATTACACAGATACACATCGTCTGCTATGTTTAATATTAAAGTTAATCCAGCTTGAAGTGAGAAAGTGTTTCTAAAAATGTCAAAATACTCACTTGCCTAATAATTGTGCACACTGTAGAGCTCAGCCACTTGTCACCAGGCATATGAGGCACACTCAGTCTGGATGCTGGCTACTTAAACACTTATTATGGTCAACACAGCCTTTCGCATTATGTGTAATGCATACAGTGACACTGATATAATGTGCAGCTCTGCTGTTTCCAGCTTGTGACTCGTATCTAACCCCACCTGTAATTCGTCCACTAACGGAGAGTTCTGTGCTGGTTCAGGGTCACGTGAAGCTGTCGGACTTCGGCTTGTGCACCGGGTTGAAGAAGGCTCACCGCACAGACTTCTACAAAAACCTGAATCACAGCCTGCCCAGTGACCTCAGTAAGCAAAGTCAGGCAACGTTTCACTTTACTTCTTCCAGCCGCCGCCGCCGTCATTGCATCCTCAGCTGCTTGCGTCTGTGCATGGTGTATCATTTAATGTGAGTTTGTAGTGAGGGACAAAACACACTAAGTGAACAGTGGTAACTTGTCACCTTTGTCAGACTTTTTCAAAAGGTGAGTATGTTTAAGGCTTTCTAACTTTTATTTA
This sequence comes from Gambusia affinis, assembly GCF_019740435.1. Lineage (NCBI taxonomy): Eukaryota > Metazoa > Chordata > Actinopteri > Cyprinodontiformes > Poeciliidae > Gambusia > Gambusia affinis. The sequence continues at coordinate 15,075,040 of NC_057868.1, forward strand.
TTTATTTTTTAACAAAATTTGCAACAACATGGCTTTATTTCAGCTTGTCCAAAGAGGCAACGTTCATAAAATTTTGCATTCAAATAAGCCTCATCTATTTCCTATAATGTTCCTACAGGTGCTTTCTTATATTTCTAGTGTTGTCTGTGTAAACAGAGTGGCTGCTTTGCTTTATGTGCTTTCTGCAGTCATTCTGAAAACATTTTAGATTGATCCTGTTAGACCAGGGATGCCCAAAGTGGGTCCTCGAGGGCCGACATCCTGCATGTTTTAGTTCTCTCCCTGGTGGTACCAACAACCTTTTCAGCATGTCAATGTTCTTCTTAGGCCTTCTATCAAGCCATCATTTGATCCAGGTGTGCTAAACCAGGGAGAGAACTAAAACATGCAGGAGGCCGGCCCTCGAGGACCGACTTTGGGCACCCCTGTGTTAGACAATTTGTCCTGCAGCTTTTGGCAACTGTAGAAGAGCCAGTGCTAATAATCACTCTCATGGGTTATGGAAGAGAAAAATTTAATCATAAGCTTGATTTAAAAAACAAAAAAAGTTTTTATTTTCTTTCAGTTAGCCAAACAAGGCGAAGAGAAGGAAAACAAACTTGTTTTGTCCTTTAACTAATAGTGAGGTTGATCCTCAGAAACTGATGTTTTGTCTGTGCAGCCTTTCAGAACATGAACTCTAAGCGGAAAGCCGAGACCTGGAAGAGGAACAGGAGGCAGCTGGTAGGTCTGAACAGATCTAACTACACCTCATTTACATTTTGGTTGCATGTTACAGGAAGTGGTATTTTGTCTAGACTGTCTATAAGAATATGTAAATACCTGCTAACATGAGCAATGCTACGTCATTTATATATTATTTTGTCTTGAACCAAACCACCAAATGTCTTTTAAAGCTTCACAGAAAACTACGTGGTTGCGAAAATGAGATTTAGCTCTCACCAGATAGATTTTTATTTTTCTTCAATTTGGAGCAGAGATTTCTGATCCAATTCTCTGCTTTACAAAGCAAAACCTGAATTATTAACAGATTGTTTACTATGTTAATGATCTGTTAATAGTAATAATAGCTAGTAATATGACAAAAAATTAAAGCATTCCTATGCACTGTGGAATGTAAAGGAAAGTCAATTCAGTTTATTTATACAAATTCAACACATCATATCAAGGCTCCTTAAGTTCAATCATACAAATCCAGTTGGACCTGGTGACAAAACAGTGCATCAAGTTCACTTTATTATTCACACTTCCAGGCTGAACTGGTGTGTGTGTGTGTGAGAAAGTAACCAATGTTTGAGGTCAAGTAAGAACCGCACAGAATAATGTGTAAACAGTCATGCTGTGATTAGCCAGTGGCTGAGAGCAGCTGATCGGATCACCTGAAAGTAGCGATGATCGACAGGTAGCGCATTTTGACAGAACACAGTTTATTCTCGCTGTCTTTCGATTACGCAGCGATGGAGGGGAAACCCCAACATCTAAAATCTGAAGCTGTAGAATATCTATGACCCTGATGAGGTCCTTCGGGTTCCTTGGAACTATATGAAGCCAAATTACTCAAAGAAGGAACTCAACAGACAGTATTCTATGGTAATTGCACCACAGAATACTGTCTGTGCGTCTTATTGTTTCTGCTGAAGCAGAGCAGGTTTCTGCTCTCTGAAGGAGGGAGGGTCTTCATGCTAATGTCAAGGAAACTCTGGCTCATTACTCAGTTACAGCTGTTTCCCTCCGCTCCCATTTCCAATCTGACCTGCTGTTAGACTAGAAATGGGTGATAACAAATGTGTTTTAATCGTTTCTCTCTCCCTCAGGCGTTTTCCACAGTGGGAACCCCAGATTACATCGCTCCTGAGGTCTTCATGCAGAACGGATACAACAAGCTGTGTGACTGGTGGAGCCTTGGTGTCATCATGTACGAGATGCTGATCGGTAATGCTGGGGCCGCCTGCCGCCGTGTGCCAGTGTGTTGTTGGGGTGTTATGTGACGTGCGGCTGGTCTGCTGCAGGGTATCCTCCGTTCTGCTCCGAGACGCCTCAGGAGACCTACAGGAAGGTGATGAACTGGAGAGAGACGCTCACCTTTCCCCCAGAAGTGCCAATTTCAGAGAAGGCTAAAGACCTCATTCTCAGGCAGGCGGAACAGAACATTCACTCTGCATCACCTCTACTGAATAATGAGTTTTTGATTTGTGAAAGAGTGTGCCGTAAAGCGTTCCAGCTGCTGATCAGATGTGCGTGTTCAGGTTCTGCTGTGAGGAGGAGCACAGGATTGGTGCTGCCCGGGTGGAGGAGATCAAGTCCAACCCGTTCTTTGAGGGGGTGGACTACGACCACATCAGGTAGGACAGCTGGCTGCGAAATGAATGTTGATGTTCAGAATTTCAGGCTCCATTTTTTTCCTTAATTCCAGTTATTCAGTATAATTGGGACTTTGCCGTTTATACATGGATGTCTTATGTTTTATTTGTTTGTTTGTTTTGTTTGGCCGGTCAACATGAACGCATTAACCTGCAAATTTCAACGTGTTAATTTTGCATAGTGCAGATTAATCAAACTACCTGTTTTGACCTAAAAGCCTCTCTCCCATGGAGGGCTGCCTCCTTCAGTTCAGATATGGATGACAAACGACAGCGAAAAGTTGAACCTTTTTCAACTTTCTTGTGTTGCTCCATTAGCCTGTGTGTGGACGTCTACACAAAACCCAGGAACCGAGAATCTTCAGACATGTTTAGTTTGAGACAATAATACAGTTTCTCAGCTGTATGCGCATTAAGAATGTATGCACGTTTTCAAAAGACCGTGCGCACGTTTGTTTTTTTTTTTTTTTTTTTTTGAAAAAGTGAGTACAATTGCGGTTTTTGAAATGGGCTGGATTGGCACATGCCCAGGGCGGCATCAGACAGGGGAGGGTTAAGCAAGAAGTCGAAAATAAAAATAAACAAAACAACAAATGCCATGCTTCATAAATGAATTATGAAGTTCCTGTAAACAAATTGCCCATCAAAAAAAAAAAAGTTTAGATGAGGCCGAAGCACCATGCTGGCGACTTTTATCATCCAGTTCTTGGTAGAAAGAGAGAGAGACAAGAGTAAAACAATAAATCATGTCAAGAGAAATTGTTTTAATTTCTATTGACGTGATAGAAATGATGATATGAAACCCTTACATGCTATTAATCGATTTATTGCTTATTGCATGAAAATAATGAACAATTCTGGATTTGGCCTCATATGAAACCCTTTTGTGGCGATACGTTTTTCAGTCCTCTGTGCGTTTCGTTTAATCTGATTGCGTCTCAGATGAGCCGTGTCTCCCAGTCAGCAGACCCTCTCCTCCTCTCGTCCTGCAGAGAAAGACCTGCTGCCATTACCATAAACATCAAAAGCATCGACGACACGTCCAACTTCGACGAGTTCCCCGAGTCGGACATCCTCACTCCAACTAGTAAGCCTCCCGTTTTCTGGTTACCACGTTACGCTTTGCTCCCAAACGGGAAAGTGACTCACCACCCTTTGTTTTTGTTATCTTTTCTTTTTTCCTTCAGCCACCCAAGTGTCCAATCACAGCGAGGCTGACCTGAAGAACAAGGACTGGGTCTTCATCAACTACACCTACAAGCGCTTTGAGGGTCTGACGGCTCGAGGAGCCATTCCATCCTACATGAAGTCAGGGAAGAGATGACTGGCTGGAAGCGAACCCTGAAGGAATGCTGCTGCTGTGTGTGTGTGTGTCAAAACACACACACCTCTGCTCAGTTATCAGAGCAGCAGCCAGCAGAGAACCAACGCAGCTCATCCTCATTCATTGCTTTCCATAGGAACCTTCATGGAAACTTGCTGCCTTCACTTTAGTCCAAGCTTCTGAGGGTACCTCTCCACTTCCCGTTGTCACAGACTGAACTGGGATGAGTCTGACTTTCTTCCTCTGCACCAGGGAACGGTGCTTTTTGTCTCCAGGTAACCAGCATCATTACATTCCCTCTCTGTACCAGCATCGTTGGCTCGGATCTACCAAGGGCTCTTCCTCCAGACGGGAGCGTCGTCTCCTCGCTCTGGGGGCTTCATCAGCTCAGACATCGTATCGAGTCATCGCTTTGAAGTGAACCGGGCGCTCTTCAGGGATTCTGTCCTCGTTCGTTTCTTTCTCAACATCACCTAACCAAAGACTGAAGGAACTTCTGCTCCATCTTCCTCTTGGAACTTTTTTTTTTCCCTAAACTTCCAACTTTGTATTTTTCTAGGATCCAGATTTGCACGATTTTGCTCTTTAAACTAATGCAAAAAGTGGGCGTATTATGCATTTTGTGGAACGAACACAAGGTCTTGTTACATTTTTGAGCTGAAGCATGTAAACTTCAGCCCCCTAGGTGAAGTGGCTGAAGATCCAGCACAGCTAGCACCTCACCCAGCCTGCTAGATCCTGCATTGTGTAAAAGCTTTTTAAAAATACTACCTTTTAATAATAAGTAGGGGGATTTCATTATTTTAAATTGGGCAGTGGTTAATAGCGTCGCTATGGAAACGAGAGGCTTTCATAGTTCAGGTCCTGGTTGAAGAAGCTTCAATAAAATAAAAAGAAAAAGATAAATACTCTTCTACCATTCTTCTTTACTTTCATGAAGTGACATCAGATCCCAGATTGGCTTATAAACACGTGAATGCATTTCTGTAAACGTACATCTTAGACTTGCTCGTCGCCTAGGAAACGGCTTGGCTGCCTTCCAGCTAAGAAGCTCTCCCAGCAGAACGTTCTCTCACACACACACACCACCGACCCCGCTGTTCTCCAACAAGTCATCTGAGGGATTCAGTTAATTTAAAACAGTTCATTTGACTCGTTGATAAATGGCTAATTGGAGCTAATTAATAAACCTGTAAAGAGATTTAAGAAGAAAAAAAATCTACTTTGACTTGTTTTGACCTAAGATATGAATTGCTGGGTTTTATTAACCACAAAAAGTGAAACACGTCCAGTTAGGCTCCGACTTACTCACCCTGGCAGGTTCTGATTTAACACGATCTTTTGGACGTCTCAACCGGATGTGAATCTGACAGAACCACAGATTAGGGTGATGGAGCAGAGGACCGCCAACCTCTAAGATGTGAAGCTCACCCTTAAAAATTCCAAAACAGATGGAGGCGAAAACACGCAGAAACTGGTCAACAAATACAAAAAGAGCCAGTAAAGGCTTTTCCGTGGATTACCAAGCTTGTTTTTCTTTTTTGTTAAACTGTAAAAATTTTTATTTCATTTCCCATTTTGGTGACCCGGCTGTAGGAAGTGCCTGTGCCAGTTTCCAATTATAAAGCAAACCTAAGAACTACCAGTAAATCTTTCAGGCATATTAATAATTTTCAGCGTGACTGTATGTGAAATGAAGCCCCTAAAGAAAAATTTTGGTTCCACATGCAGAGAGTTCCTGGTTCTCCTCTAATCCCCGCCCTCTTTCTGCTGCTTTAACCTCTTACTGCTCGCAGCATTGCAGTCGTTCTCCACCTGCTCACGTTTGCTTAGCTAGCCGGGACGTCAGCTGAGGGTCCAGTTGAGGGTCCAGCTGAGGGTCCAGCTGCGTCGAGCTGTCGCGTCGCCTCTCTGAGAATCTGCACATGTTCCTGGTTTGTTCCTAAGAAATCCTCCGGAGCATTCGCTTCAAGCACAGCAACTAAGATCTAGTTTGGATGTTTCTTTAGTAGCACAGGGCTGAAAACTTTCCAGTGAACACAATATCCAATATGCTGTCTTATTTAATTTTTTTTTTTTTACAAATGAATGTAAATTTTTGCAGTTTGATTTTTAGTTTTACTCACAGGAGTTTAAATTTGTTGCTGTAAATGAAGCCTGGACCACGTATGTTTTCGTTTTATTTGGACTTTGACACTTTTTAAGTTATGAGGTGAAGATCTGTCGAAGCCCATTTCCGCCCAGTGACACGAGCAGACGCAGGAAGTTGGAAAAGCTTTTAATTTTTGTCAAATGTTTTTGAGTTTTCCCCACATAAAAAGCGACAAAGAAACCGAAATGAAAAATGTTTAGGAGGTGACAATCTGATGTTTCCAGATATTTAAAGAGACAATGCTAACAGAAAGGTGTATCTTTTAGTCTAATTTCCAACTGCTTCTTCTTTTTTTTTACTTTTTAAATCTATCCAGTCCAGCAGGAATGGTCTTCCATATAAGTTGCGCAATAGTGTGTTCAGGTAGAGTTTAGATGGGAACCAGCACATTATACAATGTTTTAGAGAAGTATGTGGTGGAGATTTTTATTTAATTATATATATATATATAAATATAAATCTATTTTTTAAACTGCTTGTGTTGTTGAAGAGCTCTTGCTTTTCAGGCTTTAACCGAACAGCAGCATGTACCCTGAGAGCAATACAACACCTGGAATGATTTCTGAAAAACGTGTGGCTGAGATTTTAAGTCTCTGGGACAGGATGGCATGTGGGTCTGTGTGGAGTGTTTCTTTTTTTTTATTTTTATTTTATTTTTGGCAGAAGTTGCTCATGTGTGCATGTAACATATGTTGCGTCTGAGCGGGGCGGATGGGATTTGGGAAGCTGAGTGTACAATATTTAAACTACTTGGTATGTATTGTGTGACTGGTGTATTGTTTTCTGCTATTTGACAATGAATTACTCTGCACTTAATCTGGCCTCCTGTTTTCATTCCCATGCTTTCTGATCGGGATCAGAAGTTACTGGGGACTCTGGTGTGTGTTTACATCACCAGACTGCAGTCGTATGGATCGGACTGCAGAACCAAACACTGACTTTCATGGGCAAGTCGAGCCAATTTAACACCACCTGCCATTTTATTGGCTCAAAAGAGTTTTTTTTATTTATTTATTATTCGCCTTCATATCCAACACATTGAAAGACACTCGATGATCCAGATATTAAGTAATCTCAGATTTGACCGAGAAGTTGGTTTCTGTTTGGATTGCTCAAAACATAATGTAATGTAAATTAAAGATCAGCTCGAGGAAAAAAAAAAAAAAAAAAAAGCTTTGATTGACAGTTAATTTTCAATGAAATGTCAATCAAAGCTTTATCATTTAAATGTTAAGAAAATATCAAAAATTTGTGAAAACGGCAATCGGGCCCTAGTTGTAACTGCTGAGCATTTTGGTAAAATAGAAAGATTACTTTAATGCCAAGCCTCCCAGTGGTATGAATAATTGTGGACTTGACTGTAGGTATTAAATTCAAATCAGGTAGAATCATATTTGGCGTACTTGTGGCCAATGTCAGCATCTTTGCTATTAGAGAATACAAATCAAAACGGATTTCATGAAAATGGTGGAAATGTTATTTAAACCAGAGTCACAGTACAAAGGTTTCATTTATTTAAAATGTACATTGCTCTTGCAAATTAAAAGATTTTCAACCATAAAAAAAAATCTTATTTGAAACTAAACATTTCACTTTTAGAAAATAAATTTCTCTCTTATTTAATAATGATAATTATTAGCTGCAGAATGGAGTTTTCCATGAAGGTTAAAAAGGAATTTGAAATGTTAGATGTTTTTCACAACAAAAACACAAGAAGATCTGAGTTTATCCGTCATGGAGCAGAAGCGTTACCATGACGCCGAAAATATTCCACAAGAACAATCCGTCAAACTAAATCCTTACGATTCCTTTAGATCGTGACAACTTAATCTTTTAATTAGCTAGTCAAAGAAAAATTACGTGTTTTTATCAGAATCTTTCATGAATAATTTTTCTCAGTTCCTGAACTTCCAGCAGATCCAAAAAAGGTCCACTTTAGAACTAGAACAAGCTAAAAACAATTGTCTCATCATCCATGCAGTATTTTTTCTAAACAGTATTGCTGACTATAAGCACATGCTTATAGCATAAATTGAGTGCATAAAATAATATTCAAACAAAACATACCAGAAGAAATGATCTGATGAAGTTAAACACTTAAATCACCGCTGGAATTCACAGAAATTGACATTTACATCATCTGATTGATACAATCCAAACATACCCCGTTCTCTTTAGGACAGACGGATAAGTCTCAGCAGGCTGGAAGGTTCTGGTCTCCATGACGACTGAATACACAACTTAGGATGAGCTTCAGTTCAGCCGTGTGTGTTCCAGCTGCACGTCTAGCTGTAGTTCCTTAGAAACACCAGTCTATGAGGCAGGAACTTCTCCCGACACAAAGGACACTCCGCCTGGATCACACAACACACACACACAGACACACACACACACACACACACACATTTCAGTGTCGTAGAACCTGCTATGACGTCTCTGTAGACAATATTTATTTCCATCTTATTGCTGTTGTGAATGTCACACAGCACAACCATTAAACTATTGAAAATGTTCCCAGATCTAAGCAGAGATCGACCTCAATCAGATGACTTTTGATTATCTTTGCATTTATTTATTAACATTTAACACAAAAAGTGTCTGTAAATAAAGGTTAATTGTGATTGATATTGTCATTGTAAGATTAAGAAACAGCGACAGAATGACAAGCTTCTCTGATATCGTGCAGAATGAAATGTCTTCCCATCACATTTGGACCTTATTTCACTTTTTTGAACCTTTATTCAGTTGCTTTTCCTTCTGCGGATCCTTTAAATTCACATGCAACATAAAACTGATCCTCACACGTCCGGATGATTCTTTGGTATAGACAGCTCTGGAGAAAATTAAGAGGCCCCTGCATTGAAAACCTCTCAGTTATAACACCAAATACTGATTTATGAACTAAATTAATCCAAACTGGTTTTCTTTAGATTATTTGAGGTCTAAAGGCTCTGCATCTTTTTCTTTATTTTGGTAATTTCTCGTTTTCCCCAAATAAATACAACATTTTTCATGTTGTCAGTAGTTCACAGAATAAGACAACTGATCATTTTAAGTGATCAGTTGTTTGTATATATATATATGTAACTATATATATATATATATATATAACTATATATATATATATGTAACTATATATATATATATATATGTAACTATATATATCTATATATATATATATATATATATATATTTCCTGTTTTATACATACATAAAATGTTTGATTCATGTAATGAAAAGGAGAGTTCACAGCAGAAGAAGTGAAGTTGGTGTTTGTTATCAGACGGTTGATGGAGGTGGGTTAGCTGTGACGTCCATCAGGTCTGGAGCTGACCAGAGAGACTGACCTTGGTGTTGCACCACTCGGCGATGCACTCCCAGCAGAACAGGTGTCCACAGGGGGTGCAGGTGGAGTTCCTGCGGGCCTCCAGGCAGAGGATGCAGCGCGCAGGTCGGGGCGTGGAGGCGGAGCTCACTGGGTGCCGAGGACTAATCACACACAGGAGGCTCTTATGAAGGACTTTTATAAGAATGTTTTCAGTTAATTAGAAAGATTAACACATTTCTACCTAAAAGCAGCTCCAAAATGGCTGAGAATCGTTTTAACCAGGAAAGTGAGCGTGTCGTGTTGTGGCGCTCTACCTGAGGCTCCTGTACAGCTGCCACTCCTGCCTGGCTCTCTGCCTCTGCCTCAGGTTGTTGACCTGCAGACTCAGCGTGACGAGCAGCTGGAGAAAAGATACGCAACCCAGCAACCGGTAGCTTCTCCTGATGGACGAGTCATCAGCGTTCGGCCCTGTCACACACAGCTGAACACACACACACACAACTGACAACTCAACATTTAGTTCCCTGATCTTAGAAGCATCTTGAAATTCATAAGTATTGCTGTTTTGGTTTCATCTGACTGAAAACATTGAAAGTTACGTCCTCAAAAACAACAAGGAGCAGTAGAAGACTGAACTTAGTTTGAAGTAGTTTCTTTCAGGAGGAAATATATTGAAATGGAATCATATGGATAGTACTTTCAACCTCCAGTTGAATATTTAATTACATAAAACTAACAACTGAATGTTAATTTGAAAAAAATAAATAAATAAAAATTGGCATGTCAAATATAATTTCAATAAAATAAAATCTAAAATAGATTTTCCATTTGCATTTTTATTATTTTATTCACGCAGTAAAAAATATGAACAGTTCATCTAACTAACCGATTTCCTTAATTATGGACCGATACTTGCATATGAAGCCTATCTGCTTCACATGTAAGTATTGGTCTTATCTACCTTAACAAAGGCTTAAAATCAGCCGCCGTTTTCTTTTGCTTTGGTCTGACTGTTAGCCCCGCCCATCTAGTCATGTCCCAATGTTTACAGTTAATAGTCAACTCACTGTTGCCAACTCAGCGACTTTCTTACTATATTTAGCAACATTTCAGACTAAAAAAAGTGCTTTTGACTAAAATCAGAATCGGCAGTCCAGGCTTTTTAAAAGATCGGTAATCGCCGATTTTCCAGAATAACTGCAGTTCCCGAACTCCTAATGTATAGGGAATGTAATAGGGGGAAAAAATACATTCAGCTTCAATAATTTACTGAATGCTAGTGTTAATGTATAGATGGAAATCAACAAGACTGATGCTCCCTGGTTCTGACTCAGACTTGTTTGTTTGATGGAAAGTATTTGGTGGGCAGTCGGTGTCTGGTCTGACTTACGTAGCTGATTCCAGCTGCTCTCTTGGACACGTGGTAGAAGGAGCTGCTGACGTAGAACAGAGCAACATGGAGTCGGTGCAGCAGGGCCACGCTCTGCTGGATCACAAACACGGCCGGCTGGCAGGCCTTCCTCTGCCGCTCCGTCAGCAGCCCCACCGCCCTCTGCACCGCCCCCCTGAGCCAGCGCTCCAGGCTCCAGGCCCCCGACGCCGCCTGGCGCCTCCGCGTTTCCGGCCCGCCTTCCAGCTCGTTCTCCAGACACACCAGGGCCTTCTCCAGGAGGTACGGCACAAAGGCGTGACAGAGGACGAAGAGGCAGCGCCTGGCCCGGGACGGGATCTGCCGCCGGGAGGGATCCACCTGGACGATCCCCACATACTCCTCTCCCAGAGTCTGATAACCTGCGCACAGTCCGGATCCACCGTTTAACCGGCTTCAGTCATTCGATGAGGTTGGAGCTCAACTTTTCAATTCAATAATGACCTGAGAGCGTGGTTAAACCATAGTACGCCAAGTCTGACAGCAGCTCTACCTCCCTCCTCCAGTCCAGCCAGTGTTTGGTTCCTGCAGGAAAAGAGGGGGAAAAAAAACCAAAACTCTTCATCTGGAAATTACCAGCTAAAAACACACTGTAAGGAAATGCTACAGCGGCTTGTAAAAGTATTCATACCCCTTGAACTTTTCCATATTTTGACACATTACAACCACAAACATAAATATATTCCATTGAAGTTTCACCTGAAAGACCAACACAAAGTGGCATACATTTGTGAAGTAGAAAGAAAATTATGCATGATTCAAAATATGTTTTACAAATAAAAAACTGAAAGTTGTGGTGTGCGAAAGTATTCATCCCCCCCATCAGTTGCCTGATGATGGCTAATGACTAAATAGAGTCCACCTTTGTGTAATCTAATCTCAGTATCAACCCAACTCCTCTGTGTTGCATCAGAGGTCGGCTGAAAGAATAATGGAGAGCAAACAGCATCGTAAGTCAGATTTCACAGAGTGCTGTTCAAGACGAGGCTGTCCAACTAAACTTCCAGGGTGAACAAGGAGACCGCTGGTCAGAGATGCTGCCCAGAAGCTGGACCAACTGCAGAGATCTCATGTGGGGGGAAATCTGTCCCCGCGGGTATTTACACCCGGGAGCATCTCAAAGCTCAAAAACGTAAACTGTGGCCCCAAATCCAGGAGAAGTAGAAAATGAGGACCAAGTTCGAACCATCTCTTCCATGTATCACAATGAAAAACAGAGTCAAATCCCGACTCCGATGTTTCTCTGCTCAGCTTTCTAACCAGACAGAGAGAGAAAGCAAAGAGAGCAGCAAAAATAAATTAGTTAGATTAGCAGAGCTTCATCAGAACCAACATTTTTACTGTGGAACATCGTCTCTGCTGCCTGATATTGAGCTGTTACCATGTCATGACAGTTGGGAGACTGCCATACAACCACAGTCTTCAGTCAGAGGCCTCTTCTAATTCGTTGGAAGACTGACTGCTACTGGAGATTCTTCCTCCCCATAGCATCACCATCCACAACGACTCTGATTGTGCTTGGATAATATGAAATATGACAATATCTCATTTACCTTTGAGGTGAATAAAGCAGCTCTGAATTAAACTGAAGTGGAAACAACTCGGCATGAAACACCAGATATCAGCCAACCTGTTCAAACATCAGCATTGACCAAAATCCCCTCTGTTTACAGACATCCTGTAATGTCCTGGAGCGCTGTGATGAAAGAAAGGATGTGAATCAAGAAATAAAATTGCAAATGTTACATATCTCTGTTTGATCCATTTAAATCAAGTCAAGGTACCGCTCACGTAGCAAGGCCATGTTCCCTTTTGAATGTCCTACACTATGTTCCCCAAAAGAGACAATAAAGATAAGTTAACTAAAACGTTTGTTGCTCCTTCTACAAAAACAGGAAAGCGGGCAGACTGACAGACCAACCCGATGGGTTTTCTGAGTAAAGCAGACAGTTTTACTGTCCTGATCTTTCCGTGGATTCCTGGCTCTGGATCCAAACCGAGGAGAAACTGCCAGAGATCTGCTACCTGCGACACTCTGGCAGGCTTCGTTAGCGCTGTTCCTCAGGAGGCTCCGGTAGAATTCATCCTTCTGACTGGACCGGATCAGCTGGGCCTGGTTTGCAGGAGCCAGAGGCATCTTCCCCGAACCTCAGACAGGAAGGTTCACTGCAACACAGTCAGGTCCTCCGGGCATAACGCCCGTGTAGCGGGGCGAACATGTTGGAGAATCTCCTGTTTGTATCCACACACAGCGGAGTGGTTTGACGTCACTTCCTGACTTCTTCTTCGTCTTTTTGTTTATTGGCGGTTGGTAAGCAGCTTTGGGAAACACTACCGCCACCAGCTAGTAAGGAGTGTGGACCAAATAACGAGCAGTAAAATAAGACTAATAACAATAATAATAATAATAATAATAATAATAATAATAATAATAATAATAATAATAATAATAATAATAATAATAATAATAATAATAATAATAATAATAATAATAATAACAATAATAATAATAAACCTATATGCTATCGTACACACTACACGGTCTTAAAAAATAAAATATGTCGAGGCAACCTTTACTTCCTGTATCATTTTGCAATAAATACAGGGTATTTAATAAAATTTTATTTCCGTTTAGGCAGCAATGTGCCAGCTTTAAAGAGCATTACCGCCATCTACTGGACGTACATGGAAAACTGGAGATTTACTGCCAAATATTTCATTCAATTTCGATTTGTGGATGTCGTCATTTTTCTTTTTTGCCTCTAACACTGGATAGTGTTTTTTTTTTTTTTCTCTCTTAGTGACTGTATACACCTACTTATTTCTGGAAGGGAATTTCATTTAATTTGTTAGTGAAATGATAATTTTTCAGCCTATATGGAAAACATTCAGTGAGTTTCCCGATAACCAGAACACAAAAAAAAAACATCTGTTTGTATTGGTGATGGCATTTAGGATTCACAATCATATTCACGTCCAAATTTAATTTACTGCTGATTTTCAAAAACACCAAAATTATGAGAAACTTACAGTTATTTTTGGCCACATGCTACATACATTACAAAAAAAAAAATTGTTTAACAAAGCAGACCCTGGGCATTTATATGATGTTATGCACTATATTATATATTTTAATTTGTTTAATTTTTTGTGAGATATAAACTGACTCCCTTGCTGTTCGTATTCAGGCCTTCTGGTCGCTGTTGTGTAAAACAATGTCAGAAAACACCTCACCAGAATCACAAGGGTTTTTCCTCCAGTTGGGAAGGGAGTGGGTGGTTAAAGTGTTAAAAATAATTAGTCATACTAGACATTCAGTGGCCTCATGTCCACACATGTACCTTATATTCATCTGTTGTTCTCCCAGGACACCGGTGGGCAAAATTAAAATTCAGTAACCTTTCCTTTGTTTTCACGTCTCTCGCATATCCATGGGAAAGTCAGTGTCTTAGCTTTCCTCCTCTCTCTCCGGCTGCCTCTAAGCTGCTTACTGCTGAAGGACTCGCCTCATGTCTCCTTAGATTTAGCTGATAACTAACTGGCCTCCAGCAGTTTTCTGCAGAGCCAGCGCTCGTGTCCCCCTGTATCACCCTTTAACAGTACACACTGGAGGGGTTTTCACTGCCCCTACCTGTTCACTAACCCGGCACTCGAGTGTGAATAGCATCTGGCTCTGACAGAACAGACTTCCCAAAATCTTTCTTGGGGAAACACCAGACTGTTTCTTGTTTGTATTAGTGATTTTCTTCCACAGAAAATTGAAAACTCTTATTCTTTACCCCAACCACCCACCCACCAGTATAAGACATGCAGCCCCCACCCTAAATCAGGAGCAAAATGAAACATGAACAACATCTGAGAGAACTCCTTGTAGCTTTGGAAGAGGGGTGATGGTGGTGGTGGTTGGGGGGAGGGAGTCAAACTGTGGATGAAATCACTTTAGCAGTTTTAAAGGCTGTTTGTGTGTCTTTGTTTTGCTCTCATTTGACTGCTGTATTCCAGATGCTAAATGAGGGAGAGTCGGTTCATTGGAATGTAACACATACAGCAAATATAAATGTTAATAACCATCCAAATGAGCAGAATTAGGGATAATTGAATTTAATCCCAGTACATAGCAGCACAGTGTTAATATTAAAGCTAGCAATAAGCTACTTAGAAGGATGATCACTGGTCAGATTCAGTCAGGTGTGAGAATTCAGGCATAAAGGAAGTACAGAGAACGTACTTCCTTCTTCTTATGGAAGAGTTGTTGTTTTTTTTTTTAATCATTTGCCATAATGTGATGTTGTGTAACAAAATGTTTTGTTTGGTTGTGAATAACTAATAATAAATGCTGAAAGGAATAATTAACAAAATTACTAATTACTAGTCACCTCCTGATTATCTGGAAATAACTAACCAAATAGTTTTCAGTCTAACTTATTGCTTTAGAATACCTGCCTGAGAGGGTTCAGGCATTAAACAACAAAGAAGGATTAAGTTCAGAACGGACATTCTTGAACTGTAAGCCTCTGGACGTGTGAGGAATAAACAACGACAACTTTCCTACAAAGGTTAATTAACAGAAATAATCCAAAACAAAAATAAGAATAAAACCAATTACCAATTAAAAATGATGCAATGATGTCACAGGTTTATTCAGAGGAATTTGGAAATGAGGTCAAATTAGATGAAAGTTGAATGAGATTAGTTTGCAAAATATGTTGTGAATTACTCACACGGTAGCACCAAAATATCTAAGAATACAACACGAAATAACTCATTCAAAGATATATTGTAATCTCATAGTTCAGTATGAAGGTCTGGCTCAGTCCTTCATGTCTGAGTCCAAACAGTGATTAGCCATAACCATTTGAGCTGACAAGCAATTAAACAAGTAATGAAGTGACTTGGTGAGTAGAAATGATTTAACTCCAGAAGTTTGGAGGCAATTTCCAAGGGGAGATGGTCTGCCATATTGGCTTTAACGTCAAGGTTTTATGGAGAATCCAAGTTTGGTCAAATTTCACTTTCCCCAGCTTGGAGTATGAAGGGAACACACTGTTACATCACATCTCACCTGGACTGAACACAGAGACACAGAGACTTTCCTCTGCAGGAAACGGTAAAGCTTTTTTCTTTGCCTGAACGTTTTGTTTCGTGTCTCTGCTCCATCAAAGAATAGTTAAGATCCAAATACTTGTGTTTGTTAAACCAAGTCATGTAAGTCATGAAGCAGGGGGTTAGATTTAATATCAGTTTGAGATAAAGTAAAAACATCAATGGGGTGAAATAAAATAAGAAAATGCTCTACAGATATACAGCCCAGCTTTCTGAACCTGTTGCCAGGCGGTAGTTGCTCACCTCTCTGTTAATTCACTCATACATTCATTCTGAGCTGAAACAGAGCAGCTGAGATCTGCTTGGAAAGTTGCAGAACCAGTTCTTTTGTCTTGTCAGAGCTGCCAGGGTGGTGTATTACAACCTCCATCCCATTATAAACCCACTCCTATCTTGTTGCAGACACTTTTCAGAGCACTTGAATCAACCCTTGGATCCCAACCCCGTCCATCCCTCTCACCAGGAAGCTGAACTTTGTTCGGAGCGAGGGGGGAGGAGTCAACGGATTGCCTTTCCCTCCTCCCTTCAACTTGGCAGCTAATTGTAAGTTGCTGCAGAGGAAAGGTGGAAGGTGTGGGAAGTGCTTCAGTGTTTGGAATAAACCGTCCATGGAACAGTCTGTGATTTTACAGGTAAGGCTCTCGGGTTCATCTCTGTGTTCAATCCAGTTGACATCAGTATGAAATGGCATGTAGGTTTCTGCCTTAAAGCCTTAGGGTTCAGAATGCTTTCCTGATCACAGCAGCGGTATACCTGCAGCGTATACCTGAGCTCCTGCTGCAGTCGTGTTGAGGAAAGGTAAGCCAGTTACTTCAGCTTCTAGGATGTTTATGACTCAGTGTAAAGGTGTTTTATTCACCATCTTTGAGCTCATCGACAGCTAGACAAGGAGGAATAACAATAACAGACTTCTAAACATATAAAGTTACAAATGTCAATGGTGTAAATTATTTTCTAAATAAGAAACAACCATTCATCAAGAAACATGTGCTAGGAAGTTAACTCCATACATTTCTTTGCTGAATGAGTAACTTAATTCTTTTTTGTTTGAGCAACGCTGTAAAATGACATACAGATCAAATGGGAAACAGTGATTGCGTTGCCACACAGTGCTGTCAAGAGAATCCACGTATTAGTCAGAGAGACAACAGTCAACTCCAGAAACTGATTTTGTTGGGAAAGTTTTAAAGGCAAACATACGTGACTCTGACTGAATGCTTTCTAAAGTAGTTTGAGCTCAAACATCTTAAATGTTGGGACTTTCTGGAGTAAGACTGATTGAAGAAAAACCACCAGAGGGGGCACATTTCATAAATTCACTGATTTGTGGAACAGGTTTGCATGCTTCATCACGTTACCCTGATGATTCCTCAATAGTTAATAGAATGCGGCAATGAGTCCCAGGTTTGAACTGTCCATGAGGGACCAATGGATTCTCTGCAGATGTTTAGCATATACTGCTATTGTGACCAAGTTTTGGTACACAACTCCTGCATAAGACAAAATCAACAGCTGCTGTCTGGGAAGATGTCAAGTTTAAGCTGGAACTCATCACAGCTTATGACTAAAGAGGAGGTGCAGTGCTTTATGTACAGTTAGTTGGCTTCTGTCAGTTCTATGATAACAACATGATCACAAGAGGAATATTTCATCTTTGCCAATAGATCATTTGATCAATGAAGCTTTAGCAACTCACACAGATCATGGTCAGTTGTGTCAGATGGCTGCACACACTGCTTTGGTTCTGCAGGATGTTTCTTCCTGTTAATGGGGAGTATGCACAGGATAAGGGATTGGTGCAAAGTCAGCGACACAATGCAATCGATCATCTACATGCTGATCTAGTAGGAGAGAATGCTCCAAGTCAACGACTCGATGCAAATCTGCTCTTGGAGGATATGCAACGCTGTAATTAGACAATAAGTCTTTTTGTTTTCCAAAGATGATGTCTTCATTGTAGAATTGAATTCAATTTAGTTTAAATTTATATCGCACATTTACAACAGATATTTTCTTCACGCCTATTTACAGAAGAGTAAAACTCTAAAATTCCAGTTTATTCCAGTTAAATCCATGATGATGTTGCGTTTAGCTCCAATTCCATGCTGTCTGTGTGTAATTACAGTCAGCTGATTATGTAGTCACAGGAAACCCCACTGATTGCATGGTGTAGAGTTGATTCTGTGGGTGCTCAGATCATAAGTCACCCAATGGCAACCGACCATTTAGTTGCCATTGGGTGACCTTGATGTTGTGGATGTATCAGGCTGAAAGTTGCCTGTTGGGATTAAGCTAGCAGCTCTTGTTGAAGTCCCTCCCTCCTGACCTAATTGGAGCTGGCTGACCTGAAGGAAAGGTAAAAGTAATATCCCCTCACCCTTTAGTCCAGGGGTCCCCAAAGTGGGTCCTGGAGGGCCAGCGTCCTGCATGTTTTGGTTCTCTCCCTGGTAATACCAAGAACCTTTTCAACATGTCAAAGTTCTTCTAATGAGCCGTCATTGGATCCAGGTGCGTTAAACTAGGGAGAGAACTGAAACATGCAGGAGGCCGGCCCTCCAGGACCCACTTTGGGGACCCCTGGTTTAGTCTCTCAGAGTTCTGTCTGGTGTCAGTCTAATGGGTTGTGTGCTGGGGGACCAGTTTGAGGCTCAGCCTGCATAGCAAGCTTTACTGATGGTGTCTCATATGGTGTTTCTGAGGTAGCAGCTGGTATCTGGCTGGCTGAGGATGCTGCATCCTTTTGGATGCCTCCAATTAATTCATCATAATCTTTCTTTCTTTCTTTCTTTCTTTCTTTCTGTCTCTCGCTCATGTACACAAGAATAGTTCCCTTGTTAGCTCCTTCATTTTGGACTCTATTAAAGAGAGGTGCTGAGCCAGAAAAAACAGAGGTTGACATTGGCAATCTCAGTAAAATTGCCATTGTTTTTTCAAGAGGAAATACACATGCTTAAGGAAATAATCCCTGAAATAAAACAAACAACACGGATCATAAAGACAATCTCAACAATGACTATGAACAATATATAAATGGAGAGCAATATGAGAAAAAACAGTCATAAAAATAAACTGTCCAGCAGCTCAAGCTGCCCCACAGCAGCCCTAATGCTGTAGGGCTGAGCCAGTCTAACCATAAACTTTATCAAAAATGAATGTTTTAAGACAGGATGTTTGCCTTATGAAATAAAACTGGGAGTTGGTTATGGAGGAGTGCGATAACTAAAGATTTGCCTCCTATTCTGCTTTTAGAGCCTCCAGGAACCCGCAGTAATCCTGCAGTCTGGAAGGAAAGTGGTCCAATCAGACCTCTGACATAAGAAAGAGATTGATTATCACAATATGTAAGAAGAATACTTTCAAATTCTCTTCTGTGTTTACAGTCAATGGAGAAAAACAAACAAAAAAGGAAATTATACATCGCTTTCATCTTCATCAGATTTATCAGAAAAACACTTCTTCACTTATACATTTTTTCTTTGTTTTTATTGTTGCTAATTTCATATAAAATGATGTTCCTGCTTGCTTTTGATTAATTTGACTTTTTCACATCCGCTGCTAACACCTCTGTTTGAAGAGATTGTATTATACAACACTATGCTAGCAGAGTACAGAAACTGTTGTGGATTGTGTGAAGGTGGGCAGTTGTTTGGGAACTTGGCAAAAGGGAAATCCTGAGCAAGCCTCTCTGGCACACGAACAAACAACAACGAATGCACCTACAAAACCCGACAGAAGGAAGAAGCGCAACACCTGGCAGTGGGACGTTTCCCTCATGACCTCAGGAACATCTGCTTCACATGAAGCATCACGTCTGGGACTCGAGTTGTTGTTTTGTTCTGAACTTTTTTCCGAGCCCGTTACATTTAGTCCCACCGTGAACGGAACAAGTCATGCTGAGGTTTAGGCTGAATGCTGTCCACTCTGAGGCTCTGCTGAATGGTCTCTGTTCTTTGACGTTCCTGTTTTGGAATCTCATGACGACTCACCTGGAATAAAAGTAAAACTATGACATGAACGTCAGCATGCTTTTCACTAAGCTTAGAGTGCAGCCAATCAGACCAGAGCCATGATGTTACAGGTATATCTTGGGATTTTCCATGTCTGGAGTCTTGTTTCAGAGCTTTTTATGAAACGAAAAATGTCTCTGTAAGTGATCTGCTGTAGCTGGCAGATTAGAAAAACAAAAACAGCCTCCCAGTTTCCCAGCGTTTCATTCTTGATGGCTGTTTTCTAAGGTAGTTCCTGTTTGTGTTTACCAGATAATCTTGAGCCCACGTAACCTCAGCTCAGGTGTCATAATCATGAGGACGATATAAAGTTGTCTGAAAATATAAATAAGCTCTGACAAAGTGATGACTCTGCGGTAACAGTAGTATTTGCACTGTTCTCTTTGATCTGATGGCCCCTAAAAACTCCCTGTCTGCTTCATGTGTGCTTGGACACCAGATTATTTGCACTTCATGAAGTGTTTGTCAAGGAATTCCACAACTCCCATCGTCAACTTTCACAAATGGAACGCAATCTCTAACTTTGAAGAAGTCATGTCTAGAAGGTTTTATCCTCCCATTCTGCCTCTTTGGTCACGTGCCACTGCAGACGCATGAATCACGGAGTCTCACTCAAGTGCATCTTTTACATCCTGAGTAATTATGTTGTGTTAGACCACCGACTTCTTCTCTTGCAGCACCCAGAGGCAGGAAAGTCATAACATGCAGACAGTGCCTGTATTCATTGCAAATCTTATGTAGCCCCTGGCTTAATGTGAGTCGCCTATTTCAGTGAACTGGAGGCAAGAGCAGACCTGCTCTGCATCCTCCATGCAGACGGTGTGAGGTTACCTCATCGGCGTCCTGTCATCTGACTTTTATTAGGCCATAAGATAAAACAAACAAGCATTGTGTGCCGATAGGACTTTCACGTGCTGCTGCAGAGACGGGGTTATGTCTGTATGATTCCTCCAAAACGGGATGTTTCAGGAGGCTGCTTATGATCAGGCAGTCAGGCAATCTAAAGCAAGCTGAAACAGCCGACTTAGAACAATATGTTGTGATTAAAGCAAACTGGAGGTTTGCTTTAGATTTTTAAAGCAAAAATCTAAATTAGCTCTTAGGTTTCAGAAAACTAAGCTCAGAGATAATAAAACTCAGAACGTTTTTTGAAATAATAAAGCTCTGAGGTGTATTATGTAAATCACAGAGCTTTCCAAGCTGTTCTTTCTAAGTTTATGCTGCATTAGCTTCTGTTTGTGTGATTTGTTTAATACTAGTTTGAGTTGAAGTATCTTTATTGTCAAATGCAATAATCCACCTCTTTAAAATCAATGAATTATGAATTTGTGGTACAGTCCAAGATCTAGAGAAGATCTAGAAGCAGAGATCTTCTCTGGATCTTAGACATTAATCCTTCAATCCTGGAAATATTCTTCCGTTGATAGAAGGCTGACTTTTTTAACCTGACGTTTCAGGTTTGAGTCCATCAGTGCACCCAGATTTAAGGCCTAATCACTAGTTTCTAGTTGTAATAACTGACACAAGGAAGTCTTTATTTTCTAGATAATAACACTCACACCAGTCAAATACTGTACAAGAGCATCCAGCTGGATTGAGTCTGGCTTCAGTATATATTATCAGTATATTATAGATAAATAAAATGCAAATTCAAAAATGAGAGAGTAGAAACCACAGGAGATGAATTATGGAGCAAACAAAATGACCAATTGAAGCTATAAGTCACAAAGTCTTCCTCCTCCATTGCTTTTAGCAGTTTAAATAATTCCTCTGTTGCAGAATCTTCACCTCCAGTTTGCTTTAATCACAACATATTGTTCTAAGTCGGCTGTTTCAGCTTTTGCTTAGTCCAAAACTGAGAAATGTTTTCACAAGGCTTTCCATGTATCTGTCATCAGCACTAATTTTGTCAGTCCATTGAGAAACTGCAGTGCCGCCACCCTGCGGTTATCACAACAGTCAGTCTTACTGAGCTTAAACGAAGTGCAAGCACTTAACACGACTGAGGCGTGAAAAGAAACAGCAGCGAGGATGAAAGTTCCTGCAGGTTCAAACATGACAACTGCTTTGACATGCAGAGACGGCACAGGATTTTCTTCTTCTTCTCTACATATTAGAGGGAATTATAATTAAACTTTATTCCAAACCACACATATCTACACTTTTCCGATAAGTGTTAGGCTCATTTCACAACCTTTTCAGTGTTGCAGATTATTGTAATTTTTTTATATATCAAATCCTTCCTACTTTTTATTTCGTCCATCTGCTCGCCAGTTGGCTTGACATTTTCAGATGCACTTTGCTCACTGCAGACTGTTCTGACCCCAGGCGAATAAAACCACATCTGACTTCTGACACAACTTCCTTTGGCTGTCAAACGTCTGATACTGTAAACAGTAACAGTAAAATGAGTTTTGGGGATTTTTGATTGTTCCCTGTCCTCGGTTATCCAGACTGGATATGCAGCTTTAGCAGTCATACATTTATGTTTCATTCTGCTGTAAAGGGAAACTATTTTTTGTTAAAAAGAATGAACAAGTGATTAAATGCCTGCAATTGAGTCCTTACATCATACTATTCTTGGCTTTTGTCAGTTTTATTGTAATTGTGCAATTTCTTTTTCCTTTTTTCTGCAGATTTACTAGGATTTTAATATATTCCTTCCTGTTGCACCAGTACATTTACGTACACGTCTGAAGACTCAATCAAACTGAAAGTATTCTGCGTGTTTTCTGAACCAAACGGAGACGGTCACCAGAGCTCTGGCAGCTCAAAGCTCTGGTGTGACCTGATGTGAAAAGACGCTTCTGTGTCCCTTTGTGGAGTTTTTTTTTTCTTTTCTTTTTTCTTCAGCTGGGAGTTGGTTTGCAGCAGCTTTCAGGTCAGTCAGTGGGGATTTAACAACACTGAAACCAAAAACCTTACCTGGTAAAAAAGGGCAGAGAGGGGAAAAAGCCACCTGTTACTGCTGATCTCTGTGGATTTGAGTTGCAGAAGGAAACTGACTGAAGGCTTCATTTAACCAGGACGGCGCCACCTTCTGTTTGTTGCTGAGATAGAAACATTTAGTCTGCTGTAGCTCAGTGAGCTCCAGCATGCAGAAGGTTTTAGAGCGAGTAGATCCAGTCAAAGCTGAGACGGTTTGGACAGAAGAGTTAGAGTTGATATATTGGACAGAGGATGATGAACACTGAGGAGCAAAAAAGCAAAAGGACAAAAGAGGTTAATTAATAACGACAGGAAGGTATACAGGTCGTCGGTGTGACAGAGATGGAAGCTGAAATATGGTGAGATGGACGTAACGGGATTTAACCGGAGGAACCAGCGAGGAGCGAGAGCTGAAGTGTCAAAGACTGTGGCCGACTAAATCTTGACTTCTCTACAGACATTTCTTCATGTTTTTCTTGGCAGACATTTCTCTGACAGATACATACTGCCTGGAGGATGATTATTGTCCTAAGGCTCCACAGAACCAACATGGAAAAAATCCAAAGTTTTTAACCCCCGTTGCGTGTGTTTGAGACTCTTTAATTGTGCTTTTCAAACAATCGACTCAGCTGAAGAATTGGGAAGTCATTGTTGCATTTAATACCCAGTCTATACTGCTGACCGAGAAAATGTAAAGCCCTGTAAACAAATGAATGAAACATCTGCCAGAGTGCTAATCATCCAAACACAGTTAGCAGCTTTCTCACTTCATCCCCGTGTGTGTCTCCTGTGTGAGTGTGTGTCTGCACATGCCTCTTGCTCATTTCTCTGCAGCTTAGGAAAACAGTGAGTGTGCAAGCAGGTAGTCACAACAATCAGAGCTACAAGCTGAAACACTCTAAAGCTGGCTGACTCTCCCTCCAACGGCACCCCCAACACATTATTCTAAAGCTCTTATGCTTTCAGAATCTATCAGTATCCTGGCTGATTAATAGGACTGTAGGTAATAGGCTATAATAGGCTGTATGGTGCTGGTATGTCTGTATTTCCTTCTCAAATCAAATGAATGTCAAACTGTCTTTCCCCGTGTAGGTTTAGTTAGAGCTGAGGTTGTGAAACAGAGGAGCCCGACCATGCTTGAGCTTGCCTGGAAGTTGTTACACGGTGCAACAAAAGGGTGTTGACCCAAGAGCTTCAGAAGCTTTTGTTCCAGATGACAGCCATTACTCTTCGTAACAGCCTTGCTAAACATGTGCCAGTGGTGTAAGAATCATTACAGCAGCCTGGAAATCTCTCTGGAAATGATGCATCCCGCTGGTAGTTAAATAACGCAACCTTCTTCCCCTAATGATGATCTAGAGCTTATATGAAGAGGTGTGGAAAAATCTAAGACGCAAAGTTAACCAAGTTGCAGTTATCAATTATCTGTATAGCTCATGCAAGCTAAGCTTTTTGGTTAACGATTCTTTTACACTGAATGTCCTGAGAGCTCTTGTGTGCCAGCAATTCCCAAGAAGCCTTGTTCAATCTCCATAAAAAACCCTGCTGAAGACTTAAAAAACTTCTACCCAGTTGCTGATTTCAAAGGAATGACACATTTGACAAAAATATGTAAGCATGTTTAATCTGTTTTCTTTTATATATATATATATATATATATATATATATATATATATATATATAAATATATATATATATATTTATATATATTATTCAAAATATGTGGTGAAAATGTACAAAAGTAACATAAGTGCATTTAATATCTGACAATTATAAATATGGAAATAATCCTCCAGGAAAGACAGATTTGTGCAGCACAAACAGATCATGGGGATGTGTATAGTTTGGGGTTCGGTGGGAAGAGAAGGTCTCTGTCTGGCCGGAGGTTTGATTGCAGCTTTTCTTCACCACATCGAAGTGTCTTTAGTCAAAACACCGAGTCCCAAGTAGCTTAGTGTTGCTGTTTTTGTGTGTGAGAGCGGATAATCTGACTTGTGCTCTTGTCCTGTGAACTCTCAATCAGGTAAGAAATGTGATAACTGAGATAAAATTGAATTGTAAGCACCATCAGAAGCTGTTGTACTGCTTTACAGTTTAGAAGAGAAAAACTACGTTTTGCTCTTTTTTGGCCTTGGATGAATTAAGAAATGTGAGTGAAAAATGGCTGCTCCTTTTTTTTTTTTTTCCAGTAACTCAATGATTGTGATGTTAAGCTTCCTGGTCTGAACCCTGAGCTGTCAGGGTTTTGGAGAACTAATAATTCCTAGAAGAAACATCTATCCTACAACCAAAGTAGGATAGATGCTGTCGATTTGGATCACAGCAGGTTTGCCTCCAAAATATCTGCAAGTTATCAATGTAGCCCACATTACACTGCATAGTGCATCATCTTAATTCAAGCCTGGGTTAATCAAACAGTCATCAATCAATAAATAATAATTCTCTCTAACATTTTACTGCTGTTTAGGACACATTGCATCACAGTGTGTGTTTGTTTACTCAAATAGCTGTGTGGTACAGACTGACATCTGCACCAAAAAAATATCTAACCAGAGGAAACAAGCTGAAGTGTTGCACATGAATGACACACATACACACACACACACACACGCATACACACACAACCAGTCCTGTGTCCAGGTGGGCTGTGTGTGTGTTTGTTTTTAATACATTGTGGGGACCAACTGCTCCTTGTGGTGACCGAAGCCCACAAACGCTGGTTTTGGGTCAGGGGTCAGATTTAGGACTAAGGTGTGAATTGAGTTTTGGTTAGGGTTAGGGTTAGGTATGTAATGGTTAGGATAAGGGTAAGGGTGAGGTTTAGGCTGTAGAAATGAATGGAAAGTCCCCGCAAAGATAGCTGCGCAAACGTGTGTGTGTGTGTGTTGGATTCCGGCAGGAAACGTGCCCATACCTGAACGCTGACGGACAACCTCCCTGTGACAAATCCCAACATGTTCTCCAGCCAACTTTCCACTTCTAGCTGACACCCACACCACACATCATTTAAGCATTATAGTCCACCGTTTCTCTAGTCGGTAGCAGGGTGGCAGGTCTCATGGTGTGGCTTTACTGGAAACCTTCCCTCTGGGAGGCAGCTGCGTCCTCGTGTGTTCATCTTTGTGTCGGCAGATTCTCCAGAAGGATGATTGCAGGAAGGTAGGTAGACAGAGGAAGCTTATGTTGGAGAGGTGAGAATATGTGTTCAATCCAGGTCTTTACAC
Organism: Gambusia affinis; assembly: GCF_019740435.1. Classification (NCBI taxonomy): domain Eukaryota; kingdom Metazoa; phylum Chordata; class Actinopteri; order Cyprinodontiformes; family Poeciliidae; genus Gambusia; species Gambusia affinis. The sequence goes on from NC_057868.1 coordinate 15,100,895, forward strand.
CTGTCCGGTTTTGTGTACGGATTTTCCTCAATCTGGTCAGATTTTTTATATCAATTAGGGCAAAAAGTGTGAAAGAGGTGTTGGTTTGCTAGATAACCTTCAGTTTTTTTCTGCATGTAACAGAAGCAAACCATAACAAAGGACATATTTTGGATTTGATTAGGTTAAAAAGTCTGAGAAAAACACTGATGTGGTTGATGAAACTGTGTCCTGATTAAGACAAACACCTCCCTGGTAGCGCCAATAAAAGTTGATAAGAGATCATTTGAAAACTTTGCATTAATGATAACAACACGTATTTTCTAACATAGTCTTGCATCATTACCCTCTCTGCCTTCAGCCTCTGTTGATGACCTTTTAAATAGTTTTAGCTCCATGACTATAATGGATGGCAGTTCTAAGATTATAAGATTCAATCTAGTGTAATTTAAGGGCAGATGTCATGAGGTGCTTTCCGTCTTTCAGTATTTTGCACAGAGCCAGTAACACCACACAGCAGCCACGAATTTCGGCAGCACCGGAACCCCGTATATCACAGTCCGTGGAAGCTCAGGAAGCATCTGTGTCACTGCCTCAAGGCTTTCAATTAAAAGGAAATCAGCATGGAAGTATGCCACGATTATTGTTATTGCAGAGGCATGTGATGGCCTTTGCACAGCTCTGTGTCCATGAATGTTAGCTGTTTGGACCTTCCACACAAGCGCACACCTGTATCCATACAGCTTCTATCTCAGGTGAAGTGCGGCTTTCCACTCAGAGTTCATTTCCACTACAGCCTCATGATGGTTGAGGAGACCCTGTTTCTTCCCACTGTCTGTTCAAAATAGACGCAGAAAAAACCAAACAAAAAACCCCCCCAAATGATGTTATCCCCTGCCAGGACTTTAGGACATTTTGTATCCCTGTTGTCTCTGAGAAATAAACTGAGATGATAGCAGATCACTCCTCGCATGTTTCTTGAAAGCTCGTCATTGTTTTAGTTGTTAGAAAGGTGGAACTGGACGTGGCGAGGTGAGGGACATGTTTCTGTAAACTTGTGAAGTCCAGCTACCTTCTACTTAAACACTTTGGGTCATTCTGTGTAGCCGAGAAGCTACATCAGCATACCAGTATTTTCAAATTTCATTGAGCTCAAAAACACAACAAACAATTTAAAGGCCTTAAATCAGGTAAAGGCTAGACTTCCTTGAAAGAGAGAAATGGATTTGGAATTAGTTGTTGGACAGTTTCCAGTGTGGAATAGAAGAAAACTATTTCTGAGACACATTTATGAATCACAGACTTGATACTTTAGTTTTGGAGAAGTCAATATTTGGTGGAAAATTGGAACCTCTGTCAGCATCGTCCAGCAATTTGGTCTGTATTCGGAGGGATCCAGGGCTCTTTGAGAAACAGACGTCACAACACACTAGAGAAATGTCTCCAGTTCCTTGACATTTACTTTTGCAAAATGAGTTGGAGTTAGGGAAACAAATGTGTGATACTCAATTCAAAATGCTGTTTTTACTAAGAAAAATCAATCTGCAGAATGTCTCATTTTGAACTCTGTTTTGTTTCATTTGTAGGAGAAGGGAACTGCTTGAGCTGCCAGTTTTGGACCAAGTTTACTGACGATGTTCAACAGTCATCTGAAAGGACTCTCCAGGAACTGATTTGGTCGCGAATCAGCATTTCAATGGAGAAGTTCAAAAAATGGATCAACACTTTCTGGATGACGTTTGGGATGTTTTGCTCCGAGAATTAATTTTTCTATTCCATATTTTCCATTTCAAAATACCTGCCTTGGAACTTATTTGGTAAATCTAAACTTGTTCAGTCTCCTCATCCTGCCTCAAACATCAGAAACCCCCATGTGCGTTTTGTTTCCACCTTGTTTCCAGATTTAAGAGAACATTTTTGAAAGCGCCACCCGGTGTTTGCTGGGTTCCGACTTGAGTGACTTTAGACATTTTGACTGGATCACACTGTCCACATGTGCTGACAGGTTATTTGGGGTGTGAAGTCAGCTGCCACACTTCCAACCTGATAACAGCGTTTGACCCCCCGGTGTCACAGAGCTGCCAGTCATTCTGTACATCAGCCATTATGGAATCTGTGGCGGCTAGAATGGCCATGGTGACCGACTCGCCCAACCCGTCGCTGAAATCTAGGACTACCATGACAACAGATGAAGACTCTTTTGTGAGCACTAGCAGCCTTCCCTGCAGCCACTTCCTGTCTGGGAACTTCACTGCTGTTGGTGAGTGTTTGCCCCTCTGACCTGAGTGTGATGATAAGTGCTCGCTTCTCTAATTAAGCCAGACAATGTGCTGAAGCTCTTTCTCTTTCTGTGTGTGTGTGTGTGTGTGCGTGTGTGCGTGTGCGTGTGTGTGTGGACCTGTGAAGTTGAGTGTTGTGGTGAGCTCAAGCTGTTGTTTAAGCTAATGTTTAAACTAACACAACACCTAGTGAGCCTTTTGTTGCGTTTAAAAGCTTGATTTAAAGTTGCGGCGAATAATTTCTACATCATGGAGCAGATGTTGAAGATACCAGATGTATTGTAGCTTTCTGGATGGCAGCCATCTTGATGAAATCAAGCTAAAGTTACTGGATTTTTAAGTGTTGAAGAAAGCTGAAGCTCCTAACGTGAATGCTTCTGTCTCCTGGAGCCGACCACTTGTCTAACGATAAAATTATCGTGTTTAACTTTTCTCTAATGCCAATAGCTTCTGAAGTGATGGTTCCCTCCATGAGAAGTTTTTCTTTTTTATTTTTCCCATGAGAGGAATTAAAGACAAGTTTGTCTGTAATGTGGGAGGAGAACCAACCCAAAACAATCTCAGCTGCCTAAACAACAAATCTGGACACAGTCAGGCAGCATGAACTCATTCCTGACCCAAAGATTATTGATTATTATTTCTGATTATTTTCTTTAAGTTTTCTTAAAGAAGCTGGATTAATCCACGTTTTTCCACAGCTGCAGTTGAACCATCTACCTCCTGCTAATGAATGTGTTATCACAAGAATGAAGGCAACCGGACCTCCTAAAACCATCAGCTACGCCGCTTCTATTCTCCCTCTCTGAATGCATCTGATTGTTTTCTGTGTATTTCTGTGGGCTCTACGTTTCTCTCTGTGTGCTGAGGTCAAGAGGTCAAGGAACTGTCAGGGCTGCTGATGCTCTCTGCTGGAAAGATTCTAAAATCTATTCATGCTCAGAAGGTCAGAATCAGAGCTGAAAAGCTTCGAGGGCCGTCTGGTGGATGCGGATGCTTGCGGTTTACAAATATGAACTTTGCAGAACTTTATTTCAGTTTTGGCCGGAGCAAAGACAGTGCTAACAAGGCAGCATGGTCTATGTGAGTGTAATTACTTTTTTTCTTCAATACAAACACATGTTTGTACCTGCATCATCGTTTCGGTCTTTCCAAAAGCCTCTGCGATGGCTTTCCTGCCCTAATCACTCATGTTTAGATAAAGTTCCAAATGATTGTGATAATGAAGCTAATGTAAGTGTAGAAACAGATGAGGTCGGGGAAGACAGCAGACTGACTCCAGCCTGACTGGTGACCCAAATGCTGCTCTTTTAGACTGGCAATAGTTTTTGTGAGTTTCACTCATAAGAAGAAATGCATATTTTTCAGCCATTTGACAATTTGACATACTGTGCTGGTATGAGGGAAGGGTTTAACTGTGTCTGAAACCAAACTGAGTCCACAGGAGCTTCTTATCTCAATGTACCTGTGTGCATAATATCACGAGAAACTGATTTGGTCTCTTCAGTACAGGGGCTCCGATCCCTGTTCTCTCCTGTCCAGAACCATCCATGCAAGAATAATCACTCTGATGTTTTGAATAATTTAATGAGAGTGTGAATGTGTGTGTATGAATTTAGGATCCTTCAGACCAGGTAAAGCATCAATACAGATCATTTACTATTTACCAAGTGATATCAAAGCACTTTATGCTCATAAACACTGATGTCCTGCTACTTAGAGGTTTGTAGATGATCTTGGCAATATTCTTAAGTTTCTATTGTCATTCTGTTCAAAGATCCCCGTCTAAACATCTTCCCTGTTCAACACACCAAATTCAGAAGCCTCCTAATTAACCGTCTATTGAATTCAGTCAATTCATTCAATCTGAATGAATTCTTAAGAAGACAGAATTGGCTTTGCCGTCTCTCAGTGCATTTCCTGGTTTTAGATAAATATAAACTCAAGCTATTTTAAATACTATTAAGGTCAATGGAGATTAAAAAAAAAAAACCCAAAAAAGGGTCAATTTTGGCCAAATAATCAGAAATTTTGAGATTAATTTCTAAAAAAAAGACAAATCTTACTTTTTTGAATTTCCATGTTTTTTTCTAGACAATTTCTGAAATTGATCTCAAAATTTCAGAGTTTTTAGGCAATGATTTACACTTTTTTTTTTTCTATCTTCAATGTCCTTAATACGTCATTTTATTCAACAGCCTTTGAAAACCGTCTTTAGACGATTTCACAGATTTAGTATCTGGAAAGAATTGATTATGTAAATACAACCATCAGCTGACTAAACAGCAGGCCCCATGCTAATATGCAGCAGATGAATTTAACACATTTTAAAAAACACATTCTGTGTCAGTGTGAACAAGCATCGTCACGTTAAACTACAAATAAGAACTGATTAGTAGTTTGACCTTTAGTTTCATCAAGGATTTCACAGCACCATTAGTTCAGAAGAGCCGCGTGCATCAGCGAGACTCGATGAATATAAAGTAAAACCCTGAACTGCTGCTTAATCAGGCCAAAATATGTGGAGACGTTGGAGAGCTGAATGCTGCCTAAATAATGAAATCACTGCAAAGGTCAAGGAGGCAGAAGTAGCATCTGTGGTCCTTGGAAAGACTGATTTTCTTGCTGTTGGAGTCGCATCGCTTTGTTTGTCTGCATGACTGAAAAGGACACAAATGTCAGTCAGCAGCAGTCAGAGAGTCTGATGTGGAGTCCTGCTGCAGGGACACCTCAGGGAGAGCAGAGCATGCCCTGAATACACCAACACTCCCATTCTGGCTTCAAATGGGGTTTGTAGGTAGAGGAACACCGGAGAATATTAACAAGGAGGAATCTAATAACTCGAATTAAAGGAATAAAGAAAACCAGCAGAAATAGAAAGAGCTTTTGTCTGCTTTCATTTTAATCTGCTAAATTGCAAAAAGTATGCATTCTGAAAATGTTCACAACCCTTAAGGTGATTTTAGATATTTACTCTAAAACTATAGAAATTTTAATATTTGCCTTGTGCTCAAGGCAAAGCTCTGTGATGTCAAAAATAAATAAACAATATTAAAAATTTTATTCTCAATATTCTCAGAGTAAAGTCAGGACTTTATTATTCTGTGACTGATTTATTGACTCTCTCTGTGAAAAAGGAATCAAGGAAATAAAAGTGAAAATAGAAAAATATGGAGACACATTTTGTTTTGTATGGTGCAACAGTAAAAGGGATTCAAATTATTATTCATGTCTAAACTAAATTAAATGTAACTTTATTGTCATACTTGTTGGCATTTAGCAAGAAGTATGCATTCGACAAAATGAAACCGGGATTATTATTGATCTGAATGATTACAAATTGATTTTTTAAAGGTGATGAAGGGATTAGTAATGCAGCAGCTTGTGGAAAAGGGTGAGCAGCAGAAGAATAAGTAAAGAATAGTTCACCCTTCACTGATTGACTATCTAATTTCATCATCCTTTTAAAAAAAAAAATGAATTGAAGCCCTGTGTGCACATCTGTGAAATCCTTCATTCTGGTTCTGGTTGGAGGTGATGTCTGCAAGGCGCGTGAAGAGCGATTGAAGACGTTTGCAGTGTTTACCTCCGTCCCAAAACGTCCAACTGCTGCCTCCGCTGCAGGCTGATGCTGCTTCAGATGTAATTAAAATCCATCTGCCGCGTTTCAGCGCCGTTGGTCGCCTGTCAGTCTGAGGCTGTGTGCTGAGGAGCTGCTGCTGACAGATCACAGACGAAACGAAGCCACGGAAAGCTGAGCAGTGCCGAAAGTACTTTCTTTCAGACCTAGACTATCTAACTCAGCATAATAGAGCTAAAAGGCATTTTACATGTTAATTGCTAATTGTTGTTGTGTTCTATGGGACTGTGTGAGTCAGCGGTTCACCGTCTTACCTTCTGCTTTGTGCTTGAATGTCACAGAATTAGCCTTCTTTGTGGCCTTTGGTTCATTTCTGTGGCAGGAATAAACAACCACCACAATGCGCTTCACAAGAGGGACAGGCTTAAATCTTTTAATCTAAACCAGCCACGGAAAACTGAGCAGGTCCCTTTTTTTGCTCTTCCGATTATGTTTGTGTGGCCCTGAAAGTCATGTGTTGAGAATGAATAATTCCTACATTCCTAATAGCTTTCCTTTTATCTCTTTTAGCTAGTTGCAAAGCTAAAGCTAAAGGAAATGACATGTTGGGAAATGAAAATGAAAGTTAGGATTAAAGGACACTAGGGCACACCCTCTCTATGGCGTAGCTTAGATAGAGGCTAACAAAGGGAATGGAAAACTTTTGTTTGATGCCATTTTGTCCTACGAACTCCTAAAGTTAGCATGAGAAATGGACTGGCTGTATTTTGGTATTAATGAATGAAATTCATGAATTCAACTCACCGACTCTTTTTCAACCTCAGACATCAAGAACTCAGCAGGGAGAACAAATAAATTCTCCATACATGATACAAATTTGGCCTGAGGCCGATGGAGACTTTTTACTCAACATCAGGGCAAAATTATGACAGACATAAATTCATTACAATGGAAAATGTACGACACAAAGTATTTGTCTTTTTATAACCAAGCTTTCTGATTGCAGCATCATTCGGTTCTCGAAAGGTTGATGACTGATTTATTTGAAATGTAAACAACAAACCAACAAATATATTGAATTGAACACTTTGCTGTGGTTATTGTACCGAAGCACAACAGAGTTAATTTCTGTTCAAGTGACTTCTTGTTTATATTAACATTTCTATCAATAAATGTTGTTTTATTAACACTTAACACCATGGATGGAGTAGCTTGTCAACTAATAAGCAATTTCTCCTTGGGAATCAATAAGTTATATTCTATTTTATTCTCTTCCACATTCAGGACTGGAACTCTATGATAGGTGCAGCCAAGCAACTTTGTCCTGATGACCAGACTCTTCATTGTTCCTTTAACTAATTCAAAATATTATTGTTTTTTTAATTGTTATTATTTCTGCAATAAATCTGTAGGATTTCAGATGATTAACTTGAATATGTTGCATTACTTTGAGAAAGGGTGGGGAAATGAGTTTTAAATGTGTTGCAAAACAAAAACAGCCAGATGGAGGCAGTGCAACTCCCTCAGTTAAGCGGATATTTTTTTAAGCCAGACACTTTGCTATCCTAAAACCCTCTCAGTGTAATCTGACAAAGGAAGGAAAAAACACAGAGCTGTGATTAAATAATTCAGATTTCTCATGATGAAAGGCTGATTGGATGAGATTCGTCGCTCTGCCTTCTCTCTGGATGAAGAGCTCCAGGGTTAATGAGCTGCTTCCCTCAGTGTCTGACCGCAGCAATAAACCGTTTCCGGACGCCGCTCTATTTATAGTGATGGTTGAAATTGCAGCAAACTGAAATTTTGTTGCGTTAAAAAGATTGGGATTCTGTTGCTGTGATGTATTTCACAAAACAGTTGGAGTTTCATAAGCCTGTTTGAAAGGACACAGAGATAACCTGTACCTGTCAGGACCTGGGTTGTTTTGATTGATTGATTCTAGTTTCACATCATCTCTCCTACTTTACCTGAACACGTCACGACAGTAGTACTGATATTCAGATAGCAATTCAATTTTCTCATTTGCTTTGTACATTAAATTATTTTCTAAATGTAAAAGCGTGTCATCATAACCAGTGAATTTCCATGTCAATGCAAAGTCCCACAACTTTTTACTGCACAGTTTAATTTTCCTCTGAACTGTGACGCTGAGCCCAGAATGCGAATGTCTTGGTACTGCCATTGAAAGCTGTTGAAGTCTGTTTATTCATTTATATAAGTCGGGTTTGCGGTAGAAGGAAAACGCTTAAAACAGGACAGTGGACCCTGAGGACCAGTGGTAAGAGGTCTGAGAGGCCAAAAAGTTGATTTTGTGCATAGTAATGCATTTTTGATTTGATTCTGAACATTTTCTGGATCATTCAAATGCTGAAAAACCCAATAATGACTCTTATTCAGACTTCTGCTCCACATTGTTCCCTGAATATATCAACAGTAATGAGATGTATTCATATCAAACCTCAAGAGACGATGGACAACCTAACGTAGCACATTGCGTGACCTGCTCTAGTCGATCCTTTGGGGAGCGAGAGCATCAACAGATCTAGTGAAGCAAATTCATTTGAGGTTCAGGCGAGACCCTAAAGGGAAAACCCTCCTGAAAAATCCTTCACAGGATAACTTCAGTCTGGCTCTATGTGGGAACAGAGTGATATTATTGTTAACAAGCAAGGAGCGACTATATAGACCTAAAAAAACATAAACTAGAGTAACTACGGAAAACCAGAAAAATGGCTGATCTAATCAAAGAATAGAAATGAAGGAATAAAAAACAAACCCAAAACAGCAAAAAAATCATGATCCTGACGTACTGGTCCAAACAGCAACTCTGCTACGGTGAAATCACAACTCACCTGTACCTCATATTCAGGCGCCTGAGTAGGATTTTGGCCCAATAGTCACTTGACTGATGCGCCTCGTTGAGCCACCCTAGAGCTGTAGTGCCTGAAAATATCTAAAATCCAGATTTAAGCTGCTAAAAGGAGTTTTCTTTTGAGAGTTTCAAGGCTTCAAGCGGAGAAATTGTTCAAACATTTCCCTGTTTTCTAACCAGACAGACTCTCATACTTTTTATGTTTTGGCTTATTAAACAAATACTGTCAAGCACAGGTACGGGAAGAAACAGTAATTATTTCAGCGCATTCATGTCTGAAAGTAGCAGCTGATAAAAAAAAAAGAGAGTCAAGTGATTTCTTTTGGCTGTCAGTCACATGTAATAAATCCTTTTTCTCCAGTGATTGGAAGGGAGGCGTCCACGCAGGCAGCCTGAGCTCACTGCAGACTGCCACACCATGCAAACCCAGACTCCTTTAAAATGAAACACAACCTTCACCGGAGTATCACAAGTCTTCCTGCAACCATAAGCCTGAACAACGTGAAAACAAAATCCTGGCCAGCATACATTTTAATGAAAGAGCAATGAATTTATTGAACTTTATCTGTGTGCAGAAGCTTGGAGCTCTGCTGAGGGAGGACGCGGCTAAAGCTCAGCCTCATTTCAGCTGCTGTCACTGGACCAGCTCACAGGGCCAGGATCCACCAGGGGCCTCATTTTCTCTACCACGGCCGTGGACATGTAGTGAGATTGCTTCCAAGTTTGAATTATAGTCTGACGAAGCTGATCTCTGGGGGAATTTTTTCTATGAATACCAGGACATGGAAATACGGGGTAGAAACTGTTTAAGGGAGGTGTTTTATTTTTTTTTTTACAGTAAATTATGTGGATTATTGTGGCCCAATGCAGTTTTTGACAATATATATATATATATATATATATATATATATATATATATATATATATATATATATATATATATATATATATATATATATATATATATATATATATATATTTTGCTGATAATATTGACATTTTCTTAGCAGAAATAATAAAATCCAGCAGTCCAGCAGGAGTGACTGGTGCTGGTCGATGAATTGATGCAACCTGGGTTTCCTTAGATACAAAACATCTTAAACCAATCTCAATAATAAACAGGAATCGACTGCGTTGTTTGACACCTTTGATACATTTGGCATATTGCAACATCAACAACCTGAATTAACATTTTTATGTGTGTTGAAATGATGTGTGGTGAAGTGGCTCCACATAAATAGACTGAATTAAACTGAAAATGAATGTGATTGGACAACATAAAACAACACAAAGACAAAGGTACATTCAGCGAGTGTTTTGATATATCTGTGTCTGAAAGCCTTCTGAATAAATCTGACATGGACATATTTCCTGTAGAACAGGCAAAGTTCAATATTTCAGGTTAAATAAAATTATCTGTCAATTCTGGGGTTTCAAGAGATATTTATTTCTGACCTTTTTAAAGCTAAAGCTCTCTGCAAAACCATGTTTTGAAGACAAAGGATCAAAAGAAATTTGAAGTCTAATGCAGGAAAATAATGAGCCAACAGAACTTTCGGGGCCACAGTTTCAAAAGATATTTTTGTTACAACATTAAGAAAGAAAGGAAACAGCTGCAGGGAAATACGGTGTTGGCAGCATCATTCTGTGGTTCTTTTTGTGCTGATCAACAACATTATGAAGTTCCAAATACTCGTAATCTGCATGAATATTGTGGAGAATTTATCCATTCTCCATGCTGAGTTCGTGATGTATGAGGTTGAAGAAGTTGGATTCATGAATTTAATTTATTAACACCAAAATACAACCGATCCATTGTTCATGCTATCCTCAAGGGCTAGCAGAACAAAATGGCAACAAAAGTTTTCCATTTCTTTTGTTAGCTTCTATCTAATCTACGCCATAAAGAGGGCGTTCCCTAGTGTGTTGTATCCTTTAATCCCAGCTCTCATTTGTGTTTCTTATCATGTCATTTCCCTTAGCTTTACTACTAGCTAAACAGGATAGAAGGAAAACACAGAATTATTTATTCCCAACCTGGAAACCTTGAGTGTTTTCAGCCATTTTGGAATGGGGTTACATGAGAGAGAGTCCCTCCCAATCCGAGATCCTTGGAGAACATTTGAGCAGGCGAAGAAAGCCAAGACAAGTTGTTGGATGTAGAGATGCTCCCAACAAAGAAGCCTAAATGTGCTTCGACAAAATGGCTTCGTACTAATGCAGATTTGTTTTAGAGTTCAATTGTACAGAATAAAAGCTCATTAAAGAATTTGCATCTTGCGAAGCCATTCAGTTCATGTTTAATCTCTGAGGTGATTGAATTATTCCGATAAGGGATAAAGACTCAGGAGGAAAGCTGCATTTAGAAATTCCCCAACTATGTAAAAAGCTAAGAGCTGAACTGATACTGAACTGATACTGAACTGATACTGGACTGATACTGGACTGATACTGCTGACGGTGTGTGAAAATGACGTCAGAAAAAAAAATAAAAATAGAGATGGAAGAAAGTAAAAAAAAAACAGTAGTGGTAAATCCCATGAAAATATCTGAGGGTAATAAGGGGAGACAGAAAGGACGAGCAACAAACTGAGGTCGGATGTGAAATCTTAAACAGAAACCAACGTCAGAGGAGAAGAAAGAGGATGTTTCCAGTGTTCTGTACAGGCCTGGAGGGAATGTGTAGCATCTGCCATCTGAGCACAGAAAAGAGAATTTGTCCCCGATTGCACCTTCATATTACGGTGCTCCAAGTTCTTCTCACACAAGCAGCAGCATGTATTATGAATGCTGGGAGCAGGATCGTGGTTTTGACGATTGCTGCTTCGAAACGTTGAAGAGCTCCTCGTCTTAGTAATGCTCTAACATTTGTCTTCCTAGTTAGGAAAATGAAACATCAGCTGTAAAGAAAAAAAAAATATATATATATATATTTTTTTGTATACATTGTTTCCTCTACGTACTCTTGGTTTAAAATCTTTTTAATGAGTTTCTGTAGACAGTGATGTTTTCTCCAGTAGGTTAATGTCATGTCATGACATGATGTGTGTTGTGATGGTGGACTAAAGTTCAGCAGGCAGAGGCATAGAGTAGATCCTCGAAGTGTAATGGAAAATGAACGACAAAAACCACAGGAATTGCAGGGAGCCAAAAACATAAATCCAGGAGAAACAACAGCAGGGTGCTGACAAGCAAGTAACATTTGAATAATGGGGAGATTACAGGACAAACCAGAAAGGAATAATTGAAAATGGGTTGTTTATAAACTGGGGAGGTCGATGAGAAAGAGAGAAAGAGAGAGGGAGAGAGAGAGAGAGAGAGAGAGAGAGAGAGAGAGCGCACAAACTGGGTAACTAGGAATATGAATCTAACACTAGCAACCAACAAATCAAAGGATATAAAGAGCCAAAGTAACCAAAAGACTGAACTAAGGTAGAAGAGAACAAAGCTGATCTGCACTGGGGACTGAAAAATTATTCTAACAATAAAGAATAATTAAATAAGAGACATAAATAAACTGGAGCAACTAAGAAAGGACTGAAGCAAAAGAAAACAGAAACAGCTTATTTAATTAAATAATAGAAGCTAAGCAACACAGAAATGAACAAACCCTAAACAACACAAACAACCCAAGATCCTGACCCAGAGAAGAATACATAATCTGACCAGCCCGTTGCTGTGAGCAACCATCCAGGCGTATATGATACCCAAAATTGGAGAAAACCCTTGAGCTCTTTTCCAGCCTGAAACAAAAGAGATTTGGTTGTTTGGAGATTTCTTTTTTAGGATCATTGGAATTTTTTAAAAACTCATTATTTAGACATTATAGAGTTCAAACAAGCTCCTACATGTTTCTGAAAAGTTAGTTGTAATTTAGTTTTGTCTTATTTTAAGTGTAATAAGGTATTTTCACAAGAAACCAGACAAACTACTTGGTAAGATGTTTTGTTTTTGCAGTGTAGCAGCATATGAAGTATTTGTAGGTGAATGCTAATGGAGAACAAGACCAGGCTGATACACCGAACCATTAGACTCCTTCTGGTCTTCCAGATATGATCATGCTTTATGTATTTGTTGTGTTGTGCTGGCATGAAATCCTCGTCTAAACTCTGTTATCAGCTGCAGCTCATCCAGATCCACGGCAGACTGAGGTCCTTAGTTATCAGCCGCGGGAAATGATGAGGACAGTAGAACTTGAAACGTTTGTGAGTTTTTACCCGTCAGCGTTCAGGGAGTCCAGGATTGTGTTGGATCACGCTCTTATTGCACCCAGTTGCATTTCCATTTCCAGAGCAATTGATATTCAGACTCAACAACTTCTGTCTAGGAACTTCCTAAAACCTGAGGGCTTTACGAGTATATAATAAATATTTTTCCAGTCAGTGTTTTAGTGCATTTCAAATAAATAAAACATGACATTCGATTTTATGTCACGATTTCCCAGTTTCTACATTTGCTCTGCCCGTCATGGCCCTAACCCTCCTGACTGCTCGGTGACTTCCTCTGCTGTTGGCTCTAAAGCTTCATGCTAAAAGGAAATATTTGTTTATTGCTGCATTGATTTAGAAACAAAATCTCAACACACAGGAAGAGATCAAGGTTCCTTGCAGCAGAAGCACTTCATTTGCTCGCCTCAGCATCGCTTCACAAGCCTTCTTCACTAGATGAGGCGCCTGAAAAATAAGAAATCAGTATTAGAAATAGTTCTTTAATCTTCAGCACTTTTCTTAAAACTATAATTTTATAATTATATAACATGATGGTGAAAAAACGATATGCAGTGCAATGTGTCAGGACATAATAAAAATGATCTGATCTTTGTCAGGTTCTAAAATTATTTAAATTTGACCTCAAAAGTACAAAAGCACGCAGCAGATTTCTCACTAATCATATTTAAACAAATACGAGTGAAACTCTATAGTTATTCAGAGAAAGTAACAGCGAAAGTAGCATACTTAATCAACGATTCAAATGCAAATGTGAATACCTCTTTGAAAATATGACGGCGGTCGTTTTGCTCGTCGCTTTGTGTCAACCCAAAGCTAAAGAGGAACGAAATCAGCGACTCTCAAGAGTTTACCTTATGCACACATTCACAGGTAAACACAAAGTAAACTGTGACCCCAATCACGTCAAGTGCAGGAATTAGTGTGTGTGTGAGTGTGAGATCGGGAGCGTCACATTGTTTTGAAAGTTGACGCCGCACAATGAAATGAAATCAGTTTTCAGAATCGGAGTTAAAAGCTTGCATACCTTTGTGTCGTCCGTCTTTCCTCTGCTTGCTGTTCATTTAGAGCAAAGTAAAAACCAATCATTGCTCCTGTCTGGACAATAGAGCCACATGAGAGCTAATTTAAGGGAAATATGAAGAGAGACTCATGCAAATCCAGGGAAAATAATTATCATCAATTCAGAAATGCCACAATAAATTGGTCTTTCCACAACGACTGGGTGTATTTCTAAATGTGAACTGACTGCAGGTTTATCAAGAAGATGAATATTGTCACAGCTGTTTTTACTGTTTCTCTGACTGCTTGTCTTCCCTGTCATCTTTATGTTCATTGGTCTAATGAAATTTGAAGGTTTTCTGCTGTAATCGGCGCAGAGTAAGTCATTTTTCCCTCTCTTTTTATAATCTCTTTGTTGGAGCGCAGAACTGTCACTACTGAGCTAACCGAGCTGTTGTATTCCAGCAACAATAAATAACAAATAAACCAAACAATGCTGTAGATTATAATTCAACAACAGCAGGCCGCTGATTCCAGACGTTCATTTTGCTGCATTACTGAGGATCTCATCTGCCTCCACCAAATGAAGTGTTAGTGGACACACACTCAAAGAAACACAAGTACTTCCTCTGTTACAATCAAAACAAACAACAACAACAACAACAACAACAACAAAAATAAACAAGAGCTGATGGCAATGAGCTTTTATTCTGTATTTGAAGGATTCTGAATTGAGAGTTTCACTGTTCCCATCGCTTCACGTCCAGTACGCCAGGAAGCAATCAGAGTATCTGCAAACGTGTAGCCCAGAGCTGGACGCTGGGCTGGTGAGGCAGCTGAAGAGAAGGAAGCAGCAGCAGAACGTGTGTGTAGCGAAGCGGCTCCGATTGGAGGAGTGTGTTTGATATGTTCTGTGGAGGGTGAGGCTGATGTGATATGAAACAGCTGGAGCTCGTCGCCTGAATTCAACAGATTAGGGGCAAATAAGACAGTTCATATTGATGACTATTTACTCATTTAGTTAGTTATTTGTTTATTTCTAGACTTGGAGTTGGGTGTTTCATAGTAAACACAATTTTAAATCATTACTTTTGAATGGTTGGAAATTCAGGAGAGGTCCACCAAAAAAAATACAAAAAAAATAAAAAATGAAGTCATGATTTCTATCTTGCAAGTCGGAATAATTCACAGAAAAGCCTCTGGAAGGTAGACTACATATATGCTTTTTCTAGTCCACCTGAAGACCTTCATCACTGCAAGTAATATTCACATGCATATTTGATCTGTAGGGGAAGTTGGGTTCAGGGTCTGGCCTGTGCTGGGAGGTGGAATCAAGCACCTTCCCTCCTCACCCAGTCAGTGGGGAACACAGTGACAGCTGCTCTGAAAGAGCTTTTATTTGCATTTCTGTAACATTTTCTCACACTGAAACAATCACACACAGCACAGTAGATTTTCCATTCGTCGACATTTTGCATGAATTAGTTTGCCTGGTTGTTGAAGATAGCACTGACTGAGCCATTTCCAGGACTTTCCTGGTTTCGATGGAGCTAAATGTCGATCCTAGATACAAGCCGACAGCGCTGAGCTCAGCCATTTCCTCAGGGTATATGTTTTTGTTGAAACACATTGCATTTCTTCTACGCATTTGAACTTTCTGTGGGTTCCGCTGCAGTAAGAACATTAGCGTATTCTGCTTCTTCTTTTAGTTGGAACAAACCTGAAGCCAGATTGTTTGTTTTCCCCCTTATGGGTTTTCTGCTTGCTTGGGAGTCGACGCACACCGTAACATTGCGATTAAATGCAGCTTGACTGAGTCACAGAGAAAGTGTCAGATTTAGTTGGTGCTTTGAATTACCCCGCTCCCTCTGGGCGTCTGCAGGTTGTTGTCAGAAAACCTCGGGGGTAACGGATTACACAGGAAAACAGGAGACTTATCTGTCTCTTCGGGCCCTTGTGGCATCCTGCCATGGAGACGGTCTCACTTCATATCCCGACATTGTAGTGTTTGTGAAGGAATGCTGCAGCCTTTCATTTCTCTGCCTCATCTGTTGCTAGTATTGCTTCCTTCAAGATGTGGCACAAGTCTAAAGGTGCCTCTTTTCCTCCATGTCTTTAGATGCCAGGCTGATAGAAATGCAGGCTGTGAATGAGTCTTAAAATAATTTGCTGCTTCTGTAATTATACAATTGTTCCTGCATTCCCATTGGGAAGTGAACATGGCGTCGTCTTTAGTCAGTGTCAATTTGCTCTACATTCTTTAAGCCGTTCAGGGCTGACTGGTTTCTGTCATGTGATTGATTAAATTAGGAAATAAGGTTCGTAATAGACCTTCTCAGCTTCATTCAGCCGTGCAGATTAATGTTAATAATAATCACCGGGAGGACTGGAGCGTTTAAAGACGAACATGTAAAACACAGTTAAGTCCTGTCATTCACTTTGACCCAGGAAAACATTTGGGTTGTAGAGAATCTGCTTCACCAAGCTTAAGTCCTAATAACTTACTTTCATCAAGAAATAACGCCTTACATCAAATCTCAGTCTAGGTCCCCCAACCTTGTGTTTGCATGTTCATGGGTTGCATTTCCCACAAGAGTCAGTTGTGAGGGGACGAAGAGCCACAATGGTGATTCTGTAAAGGCATTATTAGTAATAGCTAGGGATGTTTCAGTGCACAAAAACTGCAGCAAAGGTTAGGCACCTTATCAGCACACTTCAAATAAAAAAAACACCAATAAAAAAAAAATATATATATATACATATATATATGTTGTGTGTAGTACACACAGCCCCCTACAGTCCAACAGGCCTCAGTCTCCTCAGCAGGTAAAATCTGCTCTGACCCTTCCAATGAAGATCATTCGTGTTGTGACTCCAGTCCAGTTTATTGTTCAGCTGAACAACCAGGTGCTTCTACGTTCACTGTCTCAGATTAAGCTCCCTGGATGTTTGTTGGGGTCATTGTGGTTGTGAACATCCTTACTTCATGTTTACCTAATGTCCACTTCATGTTCAGCAGTGCTGTTGACAGTAACAGCTGGTCTGAACCTCATAAATTAGCTAATTTACACAATCCCAATTCACAACTCTCATTTGGCTCTAATTACAGGCAATCTACCAGTTCAAATTAAGCTTGATTGCTTTAATCTTTTATCAAGAGAATGGGCGATGCCAGGATAGCGTCCTCCACAGATTCTTCTCATGAAAAGTCCAAGCCATAAATTGTTGTCAGATATATTTGCAGAATGGAGGAAATGTAACAGATGAGGGTCTGACTGCCGTCCGACATAAAGCCTCCAGAAAGAGTCTGACTTCATGAAGTAGCTTATATAAAACAACACATTATGCCCCGGCCTAAAGGAATTGAAAGCAGATGAGATATCATTCTGGAAAGTGATTTGTAAGACTTTGGGACACAAGAGAACCACAATGAGAGCCATTATTCATGTCCATTTAGAAACCATGGAGCAGTGGTGAACCTTTCAGGCGTTCCATTATTAATCCAAGAGTCCGTCCAGAAGAAACCAATGAATATAACACTGTTAAGAAGAGACTGATTCATATTTTACACTTAGCTTGTTCTCTTTGCTAGGGGACTGTTTTTGATCAAATGTTCTTGTGAATAACAAAAAGTTCTTTTGAAATGAGAGCTAATAAGATTTATTTACTTTTTTTTCTGGAGCCAGTTTGGAATCTCCGCAAACCTGTCTGATTCCTGTCTTTTCTGCATTATCTTTTAACGTCGCCATTTTACGCTTATTTGTTTCGAGTCAGTTTATTTACACAGTACTAATTCATCACGCGTCATCTCAACACATTTTACAAAAAAAAAAGGTGATTTCAGTCCAGTCATACATGCAACACAGTTGATCCCGCATGCTCCAAATTATTCAAACATGAAAAGGAAGGTCTCTAAAAATTGACAATCTGTAAAAAAAAAAAAAAAAAGTAAATAAATAAAGCAAAGTGGGTGAATTGTTTTTTCTCACATGGCAGTTAAATTATGTTCAGAAATCTGACATTTTTGCATTGCAACCAGTTATTTGTTGCATTTGTGTTTGCCTTTTATTCAGGTTTGTAGTCCTGATCATCAGAAACCACAAAGACAGTCGGCTTCATTTGGCTTCATTTGGCTTCATTTTGCCAGCTGCTGCATAAGAGATACGAACTGAGATGAGTCTGGAAAAGTCAGCACTGCTCTGATTCCAGCCATGATGTAAACAGTTCCCATCCGTCTGAGGATGTGTGATTCAAGCAAAGCAACCCTTTTGTCCATCAGTTTTCTCCTAATGTTGAATAAGTTTATTACCAGATCACACTTCTGATAATTCCATAGGAAATTGGTATTTATAAAGAATGATATGTTTGTTGTCTTTTTTAAAACAAATCCCATGTTCTGATGGTGAAAACAGAGCTGCTGTGAGTCAAAATGATGGAAGAGTTTATCATCACTATGGAGCTGGTAGTTTCAGAGCCAGCTGCTGAGCATGGCTGCTGACGCTGGAGACAAAGAGGAGATGGAGAGCGGAAAGGTGAGGAAGACTCGTTACACACACGGAAAATGAGATGCGGGGAGAAAAAAAAGGGAAAAATGGCTTACCACTAACATGACAGAGAGAGAGAGACAGAGGAAGAGCGAGAGAGAGAGAGAGAGAGAGAGAGAGAGGGATTGCAGGGAGAGGGTTGGAAGCGTACTAGTCCTTGCTCTCCGTCTCTTTGGTGTCAGTTGCTTTAGCGTCTCGGCAGAAAGCAGCACGGAGATGGAGCCTCAGAGGTTCAGTACGTACGCTTTCACTCTTTCCAGCCTGATGTTTTCTGCTGCTGCTTTTTGCTTTTCATCCCTCATCAAAGTGTGTGTTAGGTTTTCGACGTTGGCTTGTTGTTTTGCTGTTTGGCAGACTGTGTGTACCGTTCCAAAGTTGGGCTTTAAGTGTGAGATTTCACTTAATCCGAGTGGCTATTCTGTACAAGTTGTCAAATGTGAAAAATAGCTGCAGTTGGATTCAGCTTCATGTTTTCGTTCATTATACAAGAGTTATTATATTAGCATCCATCCCTCAGGTGAGACATCCAGCAGATCAAGGTCTTTATTCTCCTAATTGCTGCGATTTTTAATTAGCTTCTTATTGATGTGATAACGACTTGGAGAAACTTTGGGAGGAAATCTGTTTTGGGTGTCTGATAAATGAGGAAGTTGTATCACATCAGATTATTAAGTTGTTTCTTTCATCATTTCACTGCCCAGGTTGTAAAAATGCCAAATCAATCCATTCTGGATCAAGGAGTACTCGGCAGATATTTATGAATAATAAAGTAAATCTTTTTCAGCTGTTTGAATCTATTTGAACCTTTTACAACAAATGATCATGTTTGCTAAACTGTGTGATCTTTTTAATATTTCACTTGTGTTTTTCTCATCATGCTATGATTGTTGATCTCTATAGTTTGGTGAGTTACGGCTTTCAAGGAGAGCATTGCATCAGCAGCTTGATGAAGACATGCAGTTATCTGGCTGTGAGACCAAACTCTGCTAATAAGCAGATCTTGTCGTGTTACAATGCCAGTTACTAGCTCTTATCGTATATTTCGCCACAAAATGTTGAAGAGACACTGAGCATGTGTTTGAATGTGTTTGTATTTGTGACCAGCTGTTTTCCCCTCAAAGGATTTGCATCTTAAAGTTGTTTCACTGAAATTCATGCGACTATTTCACAAAATGAAAGGAACTTGACTATTTACGTCAAAGATTTTCTAGGTAACGAAACGGAGCGTTGGTGGCTGGAGTTCATTTGGATTTGAAATGTTGTGTGTTTGAATCCAGCTTGCCCTCTGACACACGTTGATGTGCCCCTGGGCAAGTCATTTAACCCCACTGATCTGCGTATCAGTGTACGAATGCGTGTGTGTGTGTGGGTGTGTGTGTGTGTGTGCGTGTGCGTGTGTGTGTGTGTGTTTGAAGTGCTTTGAGTTGTCAGTATTGTTAGAAAAGTGCTAAATGAATTCAACCCTTTGAACATGCATACTTATAAAAAAAAGCCCCACTGATGCAGTGTATAATAATCCCACATTTAATATACAAGTTAAGTACAATTGTTTAATTCCACTGCGACAGACATGGCGACCTGTCCAGTGTGACCCCGCCTCTCACCTGGAACGTTAGCTGGAGATGGACACCAGCACCTCCCGACCCCACTGGACAAGGGTGTTAGCAAAAGAATGGATGGATGTTTAATTTCAATGTTTATGTAGATGTGGGGAAAAAGTTAAGTGCATTCATTTGCTTGATGTATAATGGCATAATGTGAGGTCTCTGTCCAGGTTGTTGAATATTAAAGGGGACATCTCATGCAAAATCCCAATTTTTTAGCCCTTGAATACATTTTGTTGTGTGCTTTGAATGTCTAGCAGAGCGTAAAAAATGTACATTTATTTTCTCCCGGCGCTGCGTACATGTCTTTACATTCTTTTTGGGCTTTCCGTTTCTGTCTTGTTTAATGGCTACAACGTTTTCTTGGCCATGACATCACTGCATTTGCTGTGGAACTGCTAAACTGATGAATCGTTTTTTTTTTATTTGCCATTTTATTTTATTTTTCATGCAGTGATTTTGTAGTCCAATCATTGCAAAATCACTGCAGTTCAGCTTTGTAGTTCAATTGGACTACAAAAAGTAGTTGTAGGTAGACAAGACAAAATGTTCGGTTCTGGCAATTATTAATCCACACGATTCATTATATCATCCCCATCATCAGAGTTTCTAAGTGTCTGGTTAATTTACATTTTTTCTTGGGAATGTACCCACATCAGTCTGTCTTCCTTGAGGAAGATTGTTTCAGCAGCCCCTGCCAGAATCAAGAGGGATTTTTCAAAATAGTTTGTTTGACTGAGGCGTCTGTTCCTTTTCTCTACAGAAACGATGAACACATCATTTTAGTGTCATTAGCTGCTAATGACACTGAAATGACAGGAAAGCTTATTTTAGACATACATTTGGTGTGTTGATAATGATGTCCTGGTAATTGGTTTGATAGTTTGATTGGTACGGATGTTGAGGGTTAACACCTTTGCGCTTCGTCCTCCGTCGTTGACATCTTTAGTAGTCTTTGGAATAAAAAGTTTCTTTGCCGGTAGATAATTGCCGCTATGAAACAACAAAATGGGTTGAAGTGGAATGTACTGCAACCTCGAGGGGGTCGGGGCGAGAAATGTCTCATTCACATAAAAAAATTAAAACATAGCAGACTGAGTTGCTCTAAAACGAACTTCAGAGCAGCGTAAACCAAGGGTTTAACCAATGACGAGGAATTCAGACCAAAGCACTGCAATTCTACTTTACATAGTGAATAATTTACATGTGACAAACCGAATTACAATAAAATGAAACTGAATATGTCATTATTATCTTTTTTTTTTTAAATGACAGGTAAAATATGTAACATTTTACCTGTTATTTCTTTTTATGTAACAACAAAAAAAGTCCTTTGTGACCTCTGCTGGAATGTAATTCTTAACTTCGAGATTTTAATCTTGCACAAAAAAAAAAGATAGATATATCAGCAATCTATAAACAACAATTTTCTCATCCAAGGAAAATGTAGAAAGGAAGATACACAGAATCCTGCTCTAACAGGAACAACCATAAAGTACAAACATGGCAATAAGATGACTTTAGCATATCCTCTTTATTATTATTATTATTATTATTATTATTATTATTATTATTATTATTATTATTATTATTATTATTATTATTATTATTATTATTATTATTATTATTTGTCTGCATATTCATATGGAACATAGGACGATTCTGTAAATCTTTCATTTTCAGTGTCAAACAGGCTTTTGTGGCTCTATACTCTTCTTTTATGGGAGATGAGACAAAAATGACAGACAAAGCACACACAGGGTATCTTATTATACTGCAGCTTTAATATCTCACCTTGTATCAACGTTTGTGCCAAAAGGGAAAATGGAAATGATTATACTAATGTTGGTTTAAACAGGAAAAGAAACCCTTTTGTTCTCAAACTGAGGACCTTCATTTGAGATGTTTCTTGTTTTTCTGACATCCTGGCAGCTTCACAGGAGCTCCGGTGTAATTGGCCATCTAATCTATCAGAAAAAGGATAATAGGATTTTGTAAAAAAAAAAAAAAAAATAATAAAAAAAATTCTTCCTGGTTTAGATTTTTATTAAAAAGATGGCTTAATTTATATGCAAAGTACTCATGCTGCCACAATCTCATGTTACAGATAAAATGGCTCACTAGTTTTCTCAGCTTTTTGTTTTCTTTTTAAACTCAACTCTACTTTAACACTTCAAAGGTGCATGAAATGAACAGAGTCATTGTCAATGTTTCGTTCCTTCTTATAGAGCAAATGCACCACTGCTTTCTTTAGCCCAATATAATAATATTAGAGCATTTCATTTACACTGCACAGTCTCTTAAGGCATAAATAGTGCAGCTTCTTGTCAGCTTTCATATTCAGTCGATTGTTACATCCTTATTTATAAGGTGTTTTCGATAAATCCATCTGTCAAAAGCATAAACATAAGTATTGAATTTTTGTTTGAATCCACTGAGCTCTGCAAGCCAAAAACAAGCCAAACAGCTGAAGGTCTGATGTAGCTGTAATAGTGAAAATCTAATAAAGTCATCAAGGCCATGTAAGATGGAAATGTTTTTCACAGCAGTGGAGTGAAAGCTCTCTGTTGTGGTGTCCAACTTTTCTTTGACAGATATTTTGTTTCTTCGGTAAAGGTCGGATCACAGAGCAGAAATTAATCCCAATAAATGAATCTCAACGTCTCCGTTTCAAAGATGTGCTTCATAAGAGCTCCAGAAAGATCTTCAGTGGAGTTTCATTTGACATTTAGTGGTGAGAGCTGGGAACTTGTCTGCACCAGAGTTAAGAGACTTAAACACACTTTTGGAGCAGCCTGAGAACAGGTTGTGCTAGTTTTAATTAGAAAACACTTCAGATGCTGCAGTGTTGCAAACTATATATATATATATTTTTTACTTTCAGCAGCTTCTACATGGCATTTGGGCCTTTTTAGTTCTTAAAGTCAAACAGTTGTTGAAAAGGAGATAAATTTTATTGCAATCTGCTTTGACAGCTATGGGTATTTTTATTGCCAATAATATGTTTTCACGCTAAGATCCTGTTTCAGGACTGTTGACTGACAGAGGGAAAAGCTCAGGATTTACCTTCGATGTAAACTTGAAGTTTTAGCAATATCTTTTCCATGTTCAAGTCCTTCTACCGTGTTACTTTGGGTTTAATTCATAATAAATGCCTTGTGTCGTGATTAAATATGCATGTGGTCTGTTCTCATTCTAACCGGTCGTCTTTTTCAGCCCTCAGCAGGTGCAGAAAGCACTCTTGTTTGAAACAATCCTTTGAAACCACCTTATGTGCCACATTCACGCTCTGCTTTGCTTTCCTGCATCATTTTCTTTAAACTGTCTATCTCCTCAGGTGGATTTTCCTTCCTCTGTATTTGCTGTTTGGTCTATCAGAGTTTATTCCAGCCGTTTAATAGCAGCCAAAAAAAATAAAAAGCAAAACCAATATGTTGAAAGATGCTCCGCCAAGCAGCTGGAACCTGCAGCGCTGATGATTATTGTTTGGAGTACTTAGCAATGGCTTATTCATTATTTAGCAAAAAATGCTTGGGTTTATGCATTTTTTATGAAATGTCTTCCGTGGAATTATTGTTGGAAAAAACAACAACAAAAAAAAACATCCTCATCTTCAATTTGGTACCAAAAAGGCTGGCTTGGTTTCTAAACTAATTGACATTTCTGCTTGTTACTTCACACAGAAAAGAGACGCCTGTCTGAATATTATTTACAAGTTGTTTAAAAGCAATTATGAAAAGACGGAGTGCGAATAAGAGCAGAGCTCAGCTGAAAAAATTAATTAAATATTATTGTCGGTATTTTACAAGCTGTTCCCCTCTTTCTGTTTAAGTTTTAAAAGTGGCAGCCGGAACCTAGAGCTTTATTTAACAGAGTGAGATTAACATTAAACGAACTCTTACAGAATGGGATGAACACTGCAAAGCAATAGTGGATAAAAATCTGAGACTCAATGGGGAAAAAGAAATTGTCAAGATGAACTGATGAAAAGACAAGTGAACAAATCAAGAACTTAATGCGCTCATGTAGGACTGATTGGGTGCAACGCAGCATGAAGACGGAGGACAGAAATGAAATGATTGCTGGAATCAGTTGACCTTCATATCCAGAGATGGCAGCACACAAGTAAACTTCACAACAAAATCTGAAATGCTTTCAGAAAGCATTTCTTGAATCCTGGCTCCTGCTTTTTATTTGTTTAGTTTTTTTCTACTCAAGCTTTGACAAAAGAAAAATAATAATTAAAAAAATAGAAAGCAGTGATAGTTTGCTCACTTTTTTTTATCAAGACAATCAATGATGTGCAAAGCTGTGTAGAGCAGGGTCATGGAAATGAGCGTACAACTCACTCATGGTGCAGTTTAACAAATGGAAATGTCAAAAACTAGCTTATAAGAGCTGCACTGCTCTGAAAGTATGAGATCATTCTAGACAAACCGACCTCTAAGATGAAGCTTTAGAGTATTTTTGCCTTAAAAAAATCTTAAAATGAATAAAAAAAGTGATTTAATCAGTTGCTGTTGGTGGTGCAATGCATTGTGACAAATCTTGCTGGGGAATCTCTAATGTCACATATAAACCAACTGCCTTCAAATATCTATTTGGTCAAGACTTTTCCAAGGTGAACAATATTATTGAAGTGATCTGAAGTGTTATCCTCAGCAATTTTCTTTTGTCTGCCTACATCACCTACAACAGCATAATATTTGTTAACCTACATGCATTATAGAAACATGGTGTCATCAGAACATGTTTTATTTCCCAACACTGAAATCAGTTGCACAAACGTTCAAAGCTTTCTCTTCGGTTCGCAGGTTTTGCTTGAGCAGAAGTGGAGGGTTTCCTGAACGTTAAGCGTTATTAACCCTTTACAGTCCGAAGTTCTTTCAGATACGTTACTCACTTTACACAGATTAAGTTATCAAAAACTTTTTATCCAAAAGTTTTACGCCACACGTTTAAAATGAGCACAAATGACAAGTTGATGAGAATTTATTCGTGTTCACTAGAAATCTTTTATCAAACAGAGCACAGTGTTTTACAGTGCATTTCCATGACAACCATTAGTGACCACACGCATTCAAGACGGTGTGTTTGTGGTTACTTCACCACACACTGCCACCTACCTACCACTGGTGTTTTGCTTTATTGTGCTTGGACATAATTTTCTTTTTGGAAAGAAAGTCAAACCCAAGTAAGCAACTTCATGTCAAAAACCTTCTGAAGCAAGAGACTTTAGAAAAAATAAAAAACAAGTCCAAAGTCACTTTTAATAAGCGGGTTTGGAAACGTTGGTCCTATGAGGCAGAGGCTGGACTCTGAACTTCCCAGTTTTTTGAATGTGTAGCAGAGCTTTCATCTTTGGGAGAGCCAACTCTCATCCTGGCTGCTTCACAGTCCGCTGGAAAGCCCTGCAGCTCGCTGTGGCTCTGTTGGTCTGAGGACGTCAACAGAGCCACAGCATCTGAAAGAAGCAACATAAGAACCTTTCTAAGCAGTTCCAGTGCTAAAGCGCTGTTGGTGTTTGCTTAGAACCGGTCCTTTTCTTTTCTCACCACCACAAGCCTAAAAGAACTGGAGCTAAGAAAAAAAAAACCTGTAAAAACACTGAGCTTCAACATTAATGTCATTTTGGATCAGCACCAGAATCACACAAGCTCACATTCTCTCATCAAGGTGTAGAGCTGTGGTTGTACACAATATTTTCTGCTGATATTCAATACAAACACTGGTTCTTACTTAGTTCTTAAGCTCTTTGTGGTTCATGTCAGGCAGTGTTGATGAATCCTGCTACATATGTCGTGTTTTGGAGCTTCAGATCTCAGCTGAATGGGACTGTGAAGCGTTCACAAGCACCACTTGATACGAATGAAGTGCTTTTGAGGCATCTGTTTGTACGGATGCCTCAAATATTATGATCTGTCTTCCTGCACGATCATCCGACATCTTGAGATTATGTTCATGAAAGGGTCCAACCTACATCTTCTAATGGACTACATAGAAATCATCAGTTTTTCCAACACATTAGTCTTCTGGTGGTCTCCAATTAAGCACAAAAACTAAAAGAAAACAAAGAAAAACTACTTTGCTTTTTGAAGAAAACTTCCCATATTGATGCTTCTGGTGAGGTTTCAGCACCGGAGGGTGAACAGCTCCCCAGTGGAAAGCATCGCATTGATTGAGAATCATTTCTTCTTCTTCACATCTGCTCATTTTAATTCCTTTAAGATGTAAAAACATGATGATACAAACTAGTTTAAAAATGTGGAATTTGAACTCCATGCTCTAAAGCAGCCACACAGTCACATAGACCAGCTACATTAACAGTCACTGATAGGTTTCTGTCAGTGACGCCCTCCATGTTTGACCTTACTGTCTGCCTGGCTTCTCAGACAGTCGCCAGGCAGGGCGGATAGACTCTGAGAAAATGGCTCACGTTTCGGCCATCTAATTCTCTGCAAACAGGAGTTACCACTTGTAGGTCAAACAAAGCTCAGGGCAAGAAGATGCCAACACACGAGGAAAAGTTTGAGAGAGTTCTCCGCTCGTTCATTGTTTATATAATAAATACTGGGAACCAAATGGCTGAAGGATTTGGGTTTGTGTCTCAAACCCTTGACATTTGAGACACAGACTCCAGAGTGTCCCAAATGTTTCTCCTCTAGTGTTTTAGGGATTCGTGTGGATCTTCTGGTCTCTCTAAAACAACATGCGTTAGTTAATAGAAAATAATGAATGTTGAAATGCTCTCCTTTAAAAAAATAATAATAATACGTGCACACAAAAGTTCATATCTCAAGTCAAGTTTATTTGTATAGCACATTTGGGTACCAACGCAGTTCAACGTGCTCCGCTTCAGTGAGAAGTTACATATACAAAAAGGTTCAAACCAATTGAATACTGGACTGGAGAGTCCTACCCAGCTCCCCAGTCTGTTCAGTAATATGTCAGTCTGCAGTGACAAATGCTGCACTGAGGTCCAACAGAACCAGAACTGTATGGTTTTTCCACAGTCTGTATTTATGTGTGTGTTATTGAACAACGATCAACATCCACAACAGCAGATTTGAGTTTAAGCTCCATCCAAGCTGAAAATTTCAATTTCTGTCTTATTTCTTATGCATTTTTAACCTTACATAGCAAAACATGATTCCGAAAATAAAAATCTAAGAAATGCAAAATATTTACATATTTAGCCTTGAAATTACATAGCAAGACTATTTGCCACTAGCTGCATAAATTGTCTTACAGTTATCTGAGATGAGGTTGCCAGGGCAACAGGTTTAGGAGGGAACCCCAGACATCTGTCTCCTCAGAGAAGTCCTTCAGCTCATCCCGAGGCATTCCCAGGCCTGATGGGACATGGAGTTCCAGCTGGATGACAGCGATCCTCACTTCATCTCTTCATATAAAATCTTTTCCTAGTCCATGGATTCTGGTGACATTTTATGCTCTGCAGTAAACTGTTCTGATCCCCATGCCGCTGTGAACAGTATGATGTGCAAGTAAGCTAGGTTTACTTACTTCTGTATTGATGATCCAATACGGAAAGCAATTAGGGACAATACTGACAGTGTTACGTTTGAATAAGTCGCTTCTCTTTAGCTGTTTTAAAGAAGCCTGTTGTCTTAGAGTGCTAGCAGACATTTCACATGTTGGGGGTGGGAAGCTGGGCTGGTGTTGTACAACTCAAGATTGCTGGTTTCTTATCTGAGACGCATGAACAGAATCATGCCCTAGTTTTGGTTCTAGATTCAAAACTTCTACAAAGTTGCAAAGTTTTTGAACAGCAAACCCTGAGATTTTTTCTACCTGCTAAAAGTTTCAGAGTGTCTGAAACGTTTCTCCTCTGCGATGCTTCCAACTCAATTCCACAAAGAAACATCCACCTTTGGGTGTGTGCTTCTCAGCCGTCCAGCCGAGGAGTCTGATGAAAATGTTTCAGATCGCTGTGACATGCCCTTTTCTCCTCCCAAACTGAAAACACAGGCCCCTCAAACTGCTTCCAGAGAGCTGCAGCTTCACAGTGTTATAAAAGCAAACCTGGGATCCACGCAACAGTTGTGAAAAGAGGAGAACTAAACTTCCGCTCCACTCCATGCTGCACCTGGGAGGCTGATCTCACTCCAATTCAAAGTGGTGGGATCCGTTTCCTTTTGGCAGCTGTGCTTTTTTCCCCCAGAACTGCTATCACTGAGAATCCTGAGAAAATTTGATAAATAAAGATCAGAGTGGTGAATGCTGGCTGTGACAAAAGGAAGAAACTGTAAGCTTCTGCCAAAGTCTGGGCCATCACTGCTGATAGCAGCTCCTGAAGTCCTTGACAGGTGGCATCATGCGCCATGCGTTCTCCATCAGATGCCAGGACAGACTGTTCACACAGCTTCTCAAGCATTCAAAAGAAATGGCTGGGTGAGAAATGCATTTGTGAGAGGCAGATGAACACAGAGAGCCACAGTAATGACTGGAAAACAACCACCAATAGCAGAAGTCATTGTGTGAGGGAAGCCGCCATGCTGTGGAGGCTGCGTCTGCAGGGAGGCCTGCAGGGCTGTTTGCAAACCACAGTGTGTGTGTGTGTGTGTCTGGGGAGTGGCACAGAGGTTCATCAGGGATTCATTTCCACTGCATTGTGTGCAGGTGTGTGTGTGTGTGTGTGTGTGTGCGTGGGTGTGTGGGTGTGTGTGTGTGTGTGTGTAGGGGAGTGGAGAAAGAGAACTCCACCAGAGACCATCTCCATTAGCTTTCCCCCAGCAGAAATGTTAAGAGAGTAAACTGGGACGCCCCAGATGTTGTGTAAAAGAGAGCTGCTGCCAAGAGCCCAGGCTGTGAAGAGACTGAGGGAGGTGGGGGGCAAAAGGAGGGAGTGAGGGGAGGAGGTGTCTCTTTTCCCCTCATGCATTGGGCTGAAAGGAAAATATTAAACGGCCAACAGATGTTAAGATGTGACTGACTAAAACGCTCAGTTTCTCTGTCGGCTGGGAGATTTTAATGAAGCAGAAAAGGACGCTGACAGCGAAATCTTCCCTTTGTTCCTCTGCTTATGCAATACACAGAAAACACACTGATGTGTCTTTTCACGGTGGAACAATCTGGAAGTAAAGTGTTGGACTCAACTTGTTCAAGTCATGTCAGATGTGCCCCTGGTCCATTACACTGGAATCGTTAGACGAACATTACCTCAGAATGTAGGCAAGTTTATCAGAGTTCTGCTAATGACCTCATTATTTCATTGCGGTATGTCGCAGCAATGGCACTTCTAAAAAAAAAAAAAGTGCAGGATACAGCTGGCCATCAAGGACTGGAGGTCGACACACGTGTTGGGATTATTGGCTGTCATTGCATTTCGCCAGTGTTGCGTTGGCTCTTGTAGAAACTGTCTTTCTCCCAAGACTGCAGAGAGAACAACAATTATGACTAACGTGACGCATGGAGCAAACGGTAACTGAAGTCAGGAGAGAAACAGAGAAATAACAAGAAAGGAAGTTTTTCAAAAATAAAACTCAAAGTTTTATTGACAAAGATCACGACCTGAACTGGACCTGCCAGTCTTGTCAAGCTGAGATTTACTGTGAGTTGGCACTTTGTAAATAAACGGAATAGAGCTGAATTAAACCACGGGAGCTGAAGCCGAGATAATAGGAGACGCTCTGCAGCTAAAGCCATCTGCACCACCAACAGGGAAGAGTCTAAGCTGACATTAAATGGCTTATCTCTAAGGTCTGCTGTGGGACACTGCTAGTCAGCTGCTTCATTAAAGTCCAAATTCACGGTTCCTCTGATGGCTGATCTGAGGAGCTGTTCTCAAGCTGCTCCCAGTAATGATAAATAAAAGCTTCGCACTCACACAGAGAGGCTAACATCCACCGGCTTCCTTCAGATTGCTGCTGCTGGAGGTCTGCTGCGGTGAGACTCGGTGTGTCACAGCCGTGGCTCAAAGTGGGACCACACCAGCTGCATCTTTTAGTGGCTATATTTTTTACATATATTTTTTATTTTAATAAGCACAACTGATCTTGGAACAGTTTTGTTAAAGGCATGTAGGTGTTTGGAACTGGGCGTAGCTTGCAGACACCATTGATCACGATAAAGTGGAACAGTAGTGTTACATACAGCATCAGTGCTGATCCTGTTTGAACTGTTACAAAATCTGTCTGTCCAGTTTTCATCAGTAATGTTCACACCTGGTGATGGGTGATCTGTCCCACTGTTTTCTGAAAACAACATCTGACCTGCCTACTATTTGTTGGCTTTGCACCTATCCAGACTGTAAAACATATTTTCATACTGTTTATTCAATGGATGCCTTCAAAAACGCCCTACAACATCAAAACTGTACGGAGCATCCAATACTATTCTACTTGTTTGTGCTGAGTTTCACATTTCAGCTTTGTGATAGCTCTGAATTTGTGGATATTAGTGAGGTAATCCAGATCTTACTGAACGTTTTGACCTGCTCTGAATGAGGTGATAAGTACAGCCAGCATCCTGACCCTCTGGTTATGCTCAGTGGTTTTGATTAAACTCCATAAATTACCATGCTGTGTTTCAACATATGACAGCATCATCCACAGCCGCTGCTTGGTTCCTGAGTAAGACCGCAGGACTGGAAGAGGAACAAAGCTCCTGTATGTATGGAGTTACTCCAGTGAGTTTCATTCATCTGTTCCCTCATCTATAATTTCTGCCCTGTGAGGAAACAACATTTTAGTTGTCTAGTTTGGCTTCACAGAACACGCAGCTGTCAGCTCTGGAGCCGGGGATTTGGAGTGATGCCGACTCTTAATTTGCCACTTTGCATTCAGTTCAGTTGAAAAATACTTTATTTGTCCCAAATGAAAGTTAAGTGTTCATATCGTCGAAGTATCTCCAAAGCATCGTTGTGAATGGTGATGCTGTAGGCAGGCAGGATTTCTGGTAGAGAGGTCTCTGACTGATACTCTGATTGTCACGACACGTCAACAGCTCAACAGTAAAGATAATATTACACAATAATAAGTCCTGGATAACAGCATCAATTTTCAGCAAGCACTGCTAAACCACCTCATTAGCTTTTGCTGCTCCTCTTTAAATCTCTGCCTGACCGTTTGGTTAGAAAGCCAAGGGGAGAGATGTACTCAGGAATATAATCCTGGTTCATTATGATGGATGGAAGAGATGATCTGAACTTCCTCCTTCTCTCTGCTTTCTCGTCCTTCTCTGCATTTTCTACTCCTCTGGGTTTTGGGGGTCAGAGTTCTGGTATTATTTTAGCTTTTGAGATGCTAATCAGCTACTCCTTGGCTGCAAAAATAATACTATGTTTCCTCTGCTATGCATCAAGTCAACTGTTAAAAAGTAAAAAAAAAAAAAATATGCGAGCAAAGTTTCCGCTGACTCCAGAGCATCCAAAACCAGAAGGAACGCAAGCTGTCAACAAAACTAATTAACAACATTTTGCAAATAGACCAAAATAAAACTTTCACAGAGTTACTCCAACATGCTGCCACAATGAGTGGCTTAATTTTAGAACTCGTTCTACAATCTATGTAATTTATAGAGCATCAGTTTTGAAAGAATGTGTAACCATTTCACAGAGTGTCATGAAGAGACTGAAGTCTCAGTGGGACGTTAACTGGGGATTCTTCTATCCACCTGTGTCGGTGCAGCTCCTATCAGTCATCTGCTGTCAAGTAAACGACTTTTCAGCCAACTCATCAGAGACATTGGATTCAAAGCAAAACAATCTGTTGGATCAGTGGACTGATTCATTGAAAAATATGCGGTTATATTTAATAAGTCTGGTACAAAACCAAAATCCCTCTGCCAGGCTGTTATCTTCTCACAGTTCCTTTTCCTCTCTGCTCTCCTAATTGCCATCTTGCAAAATGTGACCTGCGGTGTGTGCAATGACCCAAACATCAGTGCAAATTGACAAGTCTGAATTCACGGTGGGCTTGGTCTGCGCTGCACGTCACAGACCTAATTACTAAAGCAAAGGTTGATAGTGGGCCTTCAGGAGACATCCACCCTCAGTGCACCTCCCGCTCCACCATGCTACCCGTTTCAATGCCCTGATCTCGCTCCAACCTTCAAACGCCCCGACGAATGTCTCACTAAGGCCTCAAATGAATTCAGGCAGACGTTTCTCAGCTCGGGGAAGTTGTGTCTCACAGGAGGAAGACGTGATTGGGCAGTTTGCCGGTGGATTCTGGACATTAACGCCAGATCCGTTTGAGAAAAAAAACTGAAATATTTATAAAGGGGGTCCATGAAATAAAGTAGAGAGAACTAATGTGTAGCCACACAGTTCATCATGCAGAAAAAAAGTGAAATGAAGAACTTTAAAGAAGGTTTATGAAATAAAATCTACATTTTTTGAGGGTTATATCATGTTATGACAGGATTCTCTTATCAAAAACATACCTGGAATGTTGCTGAAATGTTTGAGGAATTCTTTAATCTTCCACAGCAGCCATTCAGATATTCAAGATCATAAGTGTATTCCAAGCACTGCTTACTTCCACAAAGCTCCAAGTCATAGAGAACCCGTCCCCCATCCCTGCCACACTTAACTCCTCCAGACTAGCAGCAGCGCCAATCAGTCAAACACTGGGTGGAACTGCACATCTACTGAGCATATCATATGGACTATCAAAAGTCCTAACATGTAAATAGCATAATGAGAAGTACTGTTGAGATGGCATACTGAAGGCACAGAGTCTAAAAGAGTAGGAGCTTCTTAAAGAGACAGACATGTTTCTGTCTCTTTAAGAGATTCCCAAACAGGGGAATGTTGTGCTGTAGTTCCCGACCACTGATCATGACGAGTCCAGTCCAGTTTGGTGGACACTTTTTTCCTCAGTGGATAAATAATGTAATAGAAATCTAGCGTTACATGTTTCTACTTTGAGCTGAGAATTTCTGAATGAAAAAGTCATCAAATAATTAATTCATTGTGGAGTTCCTAACAAATCTTTATCAAGCCTTGAGTGTTGACCATAGATTAGAGCATTTCCTGGAGCTGTATTCTACCTGCTAGTTGATGCTATTTTAATGTTTATCACCCAAAAGTCTTTGCTAAAAGCTGTCGTTCTCCATTGTTACTGGGCGGGATGTTAACAGTTATGTAGATATTTGTTGGTATTAACATACCAAGACGTTTTAGAGTTGAAAAGTTCGCCTTTGCAAACTTTCAATGTGATTTTATGAAAGTATGAGAGACACTGGGAAAGAGCGATTTGGGGACTTTATGAAGGACAGGCAGAGGAAACGGGTCAACAAACCTGCCGGGGAAATGAGGGCACCTTGACTCATAATTCTCAGCTGGGGAAATACAGTGGAGATGGAAAGTATTCACCCTCTTGGATGTTTTATGCTTTTTGCTATTGTTACAAATCTATCTTAATCAACAAAATCTGGCTTTTTGGCAAAAGCGAAGGACAAAAAACACCTGTTTAATGTCAAAATGAAAACTGATTTCTGCAGAAAAACAATTAAATAAACATGTTTAGAATAAGATAAATAATAGCATAAATATTCAGTGGAGCAATGATCAGCTGAGTGCAGTCAGTGTGTCTCTGGGTAAATGTAAATATTAATTTGTGAATATTCTTGTCAACTAAAATCTAAATTTTGTTGATCCTGATTGATTTGTAAAAGCAATAAAAAGGGTCAAACCTCCAAAGGGGGGAATATTTCTTATTGGCACAGTAACAAGAACCCACCTCTATGAGATCAGGTGAAGACGATGGAGACCAGAGTGGCTGTCCTCGTACTTATTACCCACAGACATTTGTTTCAAAAGAAAAAAGAAAAAAGAAATTGAAAGGATTTGGAGCAAACTTTAAAATCAAGCTACCATGCCAGAGACACTGATAATGGTAATGAAATTAAACGTAATCACAATGGGGTTAAAAATATAAGGAACAACATAGACATCAAATTGAGTCTTTTGGACCCGACGCTGAGACATTTACTCTTTAAACTGGTCAAATAACATTTCACACATTTAACCCAAATTCTTTTTTTGCTTCTAACTTTATTTGTTCGTATAAAAATAATCCGAGCGCAGCCACGGCTGTCCGTAGAGACCACGTTGGATGAGTAGAGGTCAGAGCTTTGAGGCACCTTTACTTTCGTTCTTTAGAGCAGCTTTGGATGTTTTTTTTCTTCCCTTTCATCCACCAGGGTGAGAGATAATTACTCCCTTTTCTCTGTGACGCAAACGGCTGCAGTTTTTAGAGTAAATGCAGTGCAGGGACAAACTAACATTTAGCATTTATTCTCTCTCTCTGTGTCCATCTGTGTTGCAAAAAGCCATGAATGAAATAGTTGATGCAGGTGTAAACTGTGTGGAGTAATTCTGGGTTCTTCTTGGACTTCCTGTTACTGCAAGGCAAAAAGCATGTACACTGGAGCGACTGCAGATCCTTTGATGCCGCTATGTTAATGACTACAGCTCAAGATATAACCCAGTTAGAGTAATCATATTCATATCACACAGCAGAAATTGCTCCAGATACCAGGCTTGTTTTATCACTGTGTGTCAAACAGAAAACATGTGTCCTTTCCTGTCTGATGACAGAGGACGCCGCACTGCAGCAACACAGGCAGGGGTGGAGGGGCCTGTTTGTTTACACTTCAGGTTTTCCTGTTTCATGTTTTGAACAAAAGTCGAGCCAAAAATATCACTAAGTAATAATAATAATAATAATAATAATAATAATAATAATAATAATAATAATAATAATAATAATAATAATAATAATAAAACGACAATACATTAAAGATCTGCTATTGTTTTATCAACCTTCCAGATCTCTCAGGTCTTCTGGTTCTGGTTCTGCTCTGCATCCCCAGAACCAGAACCAAACGAGGAGAAGCGGCATTCAGCATCTATGCATCAGAAATCTGGAGCAAACTTCCAGAAAACTGTAAAACAGCTGAAACACTGACTTCCTTTAAATCTCGACTAAAAATCCACCTGTTTAGAGTTTTATTTGAAAAGTAATCGATAACAAATTTAATGATGGCACTAGACTTAATGTCATGGTTTGATTGTTGAGTCCATGTTGCATGACTTGCATGTTTTTTTGTGTGTTTTGATATGATGCCTTGCTGCTGAAATGTCTTATACAAATAAAATTTGATCCATGTGGATCAGAGACAATGACTGGAGGCCTGGATAGGACCGGCTAGGAAAGATTCAGAAAAGAAAATGGAGACATTTACACTGTTCTCTTACTGGACACGCTGACTAAGTCGATGTAGCTTTAATTTTTCTATATCTGTGATGCAATTCCTCTTTTTTTTATGGTTTTTGACTGCTTTAAACAGAATGTTGTCTTTGTTTCAATGTCTTCCAGGCTTCCTGACAGACTCTTTTAGATCAAATACTGTAGAAATATGTGCTGAACACAAAGCTGACTATGAAGCCATTCACAAAAATACAGTGAGCTGGGTAAAATGTGGTTTCAAAGCTCACATTGCAAATGGAGCCTTTAGGCAAGAAAATATTTGCACTGATTTGGAAACCGGAGGAACAGGAAGAAGGGTTCCATCTTCAGACCCCTCACAAACTCGAGAGCAACTCGAACATATTAATAAAAAAAAAAATTGAAGTTGGAATAAATTTGGACAAACTCCTCGAAACAGAGAGAATCCTGCTGAACTGAAAATTCACGGTGAAAACTTTAGATAATAAAGGAGAGGAAATTCATCGTTTTGCAGATAAACTCAGGAGAATATGGAAATACTTGCCATAGATGCCTTGCTGCTGAAATGTCTTATACAAATAAAATTTGATCCATGTGGATCAGAGACAATGACTGGAGGCCTGGATAGGACCGGCTAGGAAAGATTCAGAAAAGAAAATGGAGACATTTACACTGTTCTCTTACTGGACACGCTGACTAAGTCGATGTAGCTTTAATTTTTCTATATCTGTGATGCAATTCCTCTTTTTTTTATGGTTTTTGACTGCTTTAAACAGAATGTTGTCTTTGTTTCAATGTCTTCCAGGCTTCCTGACAGACTCTTTTAGATCAAATAGAAATATGTGCTGAACACAAAGCTGACTATGAAGCCATTCACAAAAATACAGTGAGCTGGGTAAAATGTGGTTTCAAAGCTCACATTGCAAATGGAGCCTTTAGGCAAGAAAATATTTGCACTGATTTGGAAACCGGAGGAACAGGAAGAAGGGTTCCATCTTCAGACCCCTCACAAACTCGAGAGCAACTCGAACATATTAATAAAAAAAAAAATTGAAGTTGGAATAAATTTGGACAAACTCCTCAAAACAGAGAGAATCCTGCTGAACTGAAAATCCACGGTGAAAACTTTAGATAATAAAGGAGAGGAAATTCATCGTTTTGCAGATAAACTCAGGAGAATATGGAAATGCTTGCCATACTTTGTGGAGCGTCTCTCATCACGGCTGTGAACTTCTGCTTGTTTTTGTATACTTCTCAGTAACTGAATTAGAGTAGATAATATGTTACTCTCTACCCAACCGGTCGGCTAATCCAAATTTAATGAGGAACAGTCGGGCAGAGCATCAGTGCCAGAGTGTGTGTTGTGTGTTTTTAGTCTGAGCGCGACGACACCGTGAATAAAATAAGTGTTTGATCCTGAAGACTCCGTCGTTAGGTGAAGATGGGGGCAGAATAAAGCCGGTGTGTGGCTCTGGGTGCTGGCAGGCGTAGTGATGAAGAAGAAGACAGAGAAGTGGGGGCTGCGCGCGACGAGGAGAGAGTCGCACCACCAAAACATGATGAATCTGGTGAACACTTTCTGTTCATGGCTTCCACCTTCACTGTGTCTCTCATGTTCTTCTGCTCTCAGCAGGAGGAATCTGAGGAAGTGAAAGCTCTTCTTAACCACTCGATCTTTTGATTATGTTTCTGTTGCACAAAACAAATCGGCTTGGAGATTTTTTTTCATACATTATACATTAAATTGAATAACTGTTAATGATTCACTGAAAAAGACTTCAGCAAGTTTTTAAACTAAATAATATAACACTATAGCTAAATAATAATAATCAGTGTAACTAAATAATATAACAATATGTGGTACTTTTTAATGATTTGCTTTAAACCAGTAAAGTAATGTATTTTTATGTAATTCAATACATTACAATAATTTTGAAAAAGTCAATGTATTTCTGCTAACTACATTCACTAAGTGAGGAACATTTGTTTGAATACAACACAGTGATGTTTTCATGCCTTTATTTATGCTGATTTTCCACTTACAGTTAAGAAAAACAAGAGATTTAAGATTAGAATATTACATTAGACCAATAAAACACACACAGAAAACACATACAGAAATGTGAGCTTAATGGAAACTTTGTTTAATGGCTGATAAAGTCTGTTATTTTCAAAATATTTTCCTAATCTGACAAACAAAGTCTGAATAGAATATGGCTGTATTTCTTAAACAGAATCCAATTTATGTTAATGAGAATTTGATCCAGCGGTTGAAATTAATGTGGATTTTTTTCTAATCCACTCTGTCAGAGTTACACACACGTTTGAGCAGGAATGTGTAACGTTGATCATGAGTGGATCAGAAGAAATCCACAGCAGATTTAACCTTTGCATCATATTCATCCACTCCCACTAATACCTGGTTAAATATTCATAAACTAATTGAACCTCTGCCACATGTGTGTGTATATATACATATATATATATATATATATTTGCATTTGCCATTTCACAACAGAATTGTGAAAGTTCATGTTCAAAAGCAGAACTACAGTAAGAACATTACCAATTAAGCTAATGCCAAATAAATGAATTGATAGATAGATAGATAGATAGATAGATAGATAGATAGATAGATAGATAGATAGATAGATAGATAGATAGATAGATAGATAGATAGATAGATAGATAGATAGATAGATAGATAGATAGATAGATAGATAGAACATATACCACACAGATCCGCCAAATTTTAAAAGGATCCACTTGACCCAAACGTTTGATTTGACTAGACCAACTTTAGCTCTGCTCCAAATTTGAGGGGCAATGCGGACAGGCAGTGTTAAACACCGTGATGCATCGCAACGATGGGGCCATGAAACAATTCAATAACAAAATAAATGGCCAAAAGAAAGAAATGTTTCTTTGAATTAAACCTTCTTTTTCTTTTTCACGACTCGCTGGGCAGTTTGTCAGTCCGAAAACTGCAGTGCTGCCTCAGGTGGCGACATTAACACCCAAGAGATTTTCATTTTTCATGTCGTTTCACATTATGTATCCATAATTGACCGGGCAGAAGTAACTCCACACTCGATATCAACAACCTTCGCTTGATTTTACCATGTGGAAAACGTTATGTAACTCTTGTTACAGTGCTGATGAAGCCAGTGACTATTAAGTTACATAATGCTGTGAAACACTGAGTATTTGTATTTTATCCCCAAACTCAATGAAACGAGGAGCAAAGGTTTAGTTTGGCCAGCAGAGGTCAACAAGAAAGCACCGTCTACTTAGTCAAAAAATAATTAAATAAATACATAAAACAGAATAAAAGCAAGCTACAAGGCACACAAAGCATTATAAGCTAAACATATGTAAATGTTAATTTTCTCTTTTAAATCACAAAGCCCATGGAGAACAAAATTGACTTCTAGAGCAGAAAGCAGAGGCTCCAGACAACGTCTGAGTGTAAGGTCTAAAATGAAGTCTTATTGGAGCTTTTGGGCCAAAGAACTACAGCAGTGCAGAAACACTTTTATCTGTATTGGCTCTGCTGAACAAAGAGCAGAGCATTGCACGGACGTGGCCTAATGCCGTTATAAAGATGAACCCCCCCACAGCTAAAACACAAAGCAAGAGAGAGCTTACAGAGCACACGACAAAGCGGGAGGCAGCTGTTCAACATGGGAACTAAGCTCCTCCACAAGCCCCACACATCACAGTGTCATCACAGCTTTCCCTTCTTTAATGACTTCTTTCTTTTCAATGGTTTTACCCCAGGAATCATCCATCCTCGCAGCTGCAGCATGGCACGCTAACTGGCAGCTTTTCAATCTCCAAGTTATTTTCCGCTTGTTATTCTGAAAACTCCCCTGAAATTGTGCTCTCCATCCCAAAAACGTCAAAGAAGAGAGCTGGCATCTACCCTTTGTAGATCTGAAATGGCCTCCAGAGTTTGAGTCGAGCTCTAAAGGGAACTGATGATCAGTGAAGAGGCAACGTGGTAGTTCAGGCGTAAACACCAACTTTCTTTAGTCGTACAGGCTTAAGTTTTCTCCGGTTTAGGAGGAAGCGTGTGGATTGAACAGCAGCAGATCTGTTCCTCAGACCCGACTCCAAAGACAACTCTGAAATACCAGCTCAACATTAGTGAAGTGCAAAGAGAAAACATTTAAAAAATAATTCAATAGATTAGACAAAAACACAAGGCCCTTATCATCTAACTTGAAGTTCTTACCATAAAAATATTACAAGCATTTGAAATAAGTCCTTGAGTAAAAACACAGACATGGAGGTGAATATTTTGTGCTTCTCGACTCTCATTCCTGCGTTCTGTGAACCCTGATCAACCCTTGCTTTGCCCTGCAGTACTAATCTGCACCTAATAAGCTGCAGTCCCATTATGATCTTAAATGAGACGCTGCTGAAGGGAATGTTTAAATGAACCTGCACTAAATTGACCCAAATTGAAACTTTTTATTTCCCAAAGAGCAACATTAGAAAGCCTGAGCTCTAACTCACCGAGATCATTGACGACCTATGAAAACATTTAACGGAGCTTACTTCTTCTCAAGTCTGTTTTCTTTTAAGCATAACATTTGATGAAAGGGACATTTTTTTTTCTGTAGATGAATATTAACAGGCCTCATCGTCACCAGCAGGCAGGCAGTGGTGTGCCGTGTGAGAGAAATACACAGAGCTGAAAAAGCCGATGCAGTCAAGCCAACATTATTTATAAATTACAGCAGCTTCTGCAAGACCCTGCTGAGGGTATAGAGCTGGTCCAGTGTGACAAAAACCACACTGCTAAAACCTG
Organism: Gambusia affinis; assembly: GCF_019740435.1. NCBI lineage: Eukaryota > Metazoa > Chordata > Actinopteri > Cyprinodontiformes > Poeciliidae > Gambusia > Gambusia affinis. Next base: position 15,140,991 of record NC_057868.1, read on the forward strand.
AGATTAGCTCAAAGCTTTGGAAAACACAGACATTTTGAGAAGATCAAGGAATGATTCTATCAGCAGCATATGAAGAAAGTGAGTGAAGAGCAGTACATTTTAAATCCAATTAGTGTTCAGCATGCAAAGGAGGCACTGATCGATCAATTAAGCAACACATGGTTTGTTTTGATCATGCTTAAATAAAAAGGCAGATCAGTGCAGCTGTGTTTAAAGGAGATCACAGAATTAATAATGAGCTGGTGTTTTACATCCACATGCTCCAGGAAGGTGAAGCCGTGTCGTTCCTGTTCAAGAGATATTTTTTTATATAGTGGCTCTTTGTTGCATTTCTTTGTTTCCCTCCTGAAATAAAATCAACATTCAGGTCACAGTCAAATACTGAGAAACAAAACTGTCTTCTTTTTTGGCCCCAGTGACACCAGTTACACTTTGCTGTTTTGCTCTGTGCTCCAGTATTGGGAGTGACAGGAAATTAATTGGCTGCAACTTATTGGCTTATGTATTACGTGAAACCTGAGGTGGAGAGGAGAGATCCATTTCTGCTGGGTTTGTTGTCCTATTTACAGGACAGGTACAGGGAACTGAATTCATGTTTGATCTAATTATCTGTGTTGAAGTTGGTGGGAGACGGACCCAAGCTGGCATCTAAACGTCTTTTTTTCACCTTCTAATAACTCTCTCCATTAACAACTTGCTTTTTAAAACACTTGCTAAATGGGCATTTGACTTTGAGTCGTATTTCCTACTTATAATAAAATGTAGAAGTAAGTTGTTACATGAGTGCAACTGAAAAAAAATTATTTAGATGTTAACAATAACCTTTAGCCCAGTTTGCTTATGGCTGGTTTAGGAGCAACTTGCATCAATTTTACTTCATTGTCCTTAAAAGCAGTCAGAGTGATTACATGGATTTTTTTCCACCCCATGGTTCCAGTTATGATGATCGGGTGTTCTAGTGGAAATTATAGGACAAATCCCTAGGGTTCAGCAGTTATTTCTCCAGACTAAAGGACATAAAGGTCTGTTATTTGATGTTGTAATTAGTTCACCCTGGCGTGGTTGGAAGCGTCACATCATCGCTCATGCCACCGCTCTCTGGAGGAACACTGTGTGAGTGGGATCAGTTGTTTCTGGGATTAGAAACCTTGGAACGCCGTCCTAATGCCGGGATCTGAGAGCAGCGAGCCGTTGAACTTCTGTCTTCTTCCAGAGTCTGCTCAGCTTCCAACTGTGAACGGGGAATTTAAAGTGTCCGGATGCTTTCATCCAAGCTGCGTACCATATGGTCTTTCTCTTGAGTTTCAGTATGCATTCTGACGTGAACTCATGATACCTAATATGTGAAAAATATATGACAAAATGACATCAGATCAAACAGTTTCTTGCTTCTCATAGTTTTAAGAAAAAGCAACGTCACAATAAATGCCAGAGTTCAAATTAAGCGTTACTTGGAGAAAAGAACTGCAGAAGTAATAAATCTGAAGAGCAAACCAATATGGAGGCTCGTCGCTGCAAGAGAGAAACATTTAGACAGGAATGCAGAAATTTTTAGATGATCAAAATTAAAAATGCTATTTATAACCAAAGAAAAGGTCAAAACTAAGGGGAGTAAACAATAACTATAAGGAAATAAGTTAACATAATAAAGCCAGACACGTTCTCTGAAATCCAAAACTTTTTTCAAGAGTTAACTAAATGCCATAGAGCTTGACTTAATATTACAAAGGCATGGTTTCCTTGTTAAAGACCTTTCAGGTCTTCTGGTTCTGGTTCTGCTCTGCATCCCCAGAACCAGAACCAAACGAGGAGAAGCGGCATTTAGCATCTATGAAAAATCTGGAACAAACTTCCAGAAAACTGTAAAACAGCTGAAACACTGACTTCCTTTAAATCTCAACTAAAAACCCATTTGTTTAGAGTTGTATTTGAAACGTAATCAATTGCAAATTTATTGACGGAATCTGACTTGATATTGTTTTTTTTATGTTGATTCTATGTTGCATTGTGTTTCTGTGTTTGATTTGATGTAAAGCACTTTGAAATGCGTTGCTGCTGAAATGTGCTATACAAATAAAGTTTTGATTGATTGATTGATTGATTAAAAGATTTTGGACAATAGTAGCTGTTTGAGAAGCCAAAATCTCCTGATTTTAAATGCAAACATATCTAAACTCTTAAGCCATAAATGAAAATAATCATTTGATAATTGTTTTAATGAAAGGTTTGTTGTTTGGTTGCAGACCTTGAACGGCAGCAGCAGGAGAACGATTCACGCTCTATTTGTGAATACGCAGTACAAATAACAATCTGCCTGAGTGTTTGTAATGAAAGACTTTCTGCCTCTGGTTCACTCCAAGTGTCTGCAGCTCGCTTTTTTATTTTCAATAAGGGATTCAGGCTCATTATTTTCTTGTTATTGTTTTAGAAAAGCTTCCTCTTTAGTGTCAATTTTTTCAGAACAGATTCATCATTTATGGAGTAGACATTTTCAAAAAACTGCAACCACTGTAAAAGTCATAAGTCTCAAATTGGTCACTGTTTAAACTCGTCCTCCGTCAAATGCAATGTACTTGAATGGAATACACACAACAGAAAGATGATTTTGCTCAGACTGCCTTTGTGCTGCAGAGCTTTGTCAGACAGCTGCAAGGCTGCCAGAAGTTGAATTTCTTATAGGCAAGAAATCCAAAGCAGCAGCAACCACAACTTTGGACTGATGCAACTTTCAGTCAGGCTCTCTGAGGCCAGCTCACTACAGACTCAGAGTTCAGCTGAGAAGAAGACTGTTTTTTTTTTTTGTTTTTTTTTAGCTCTATGCAGTATTTTAGATAAGACTATAAGTTTGACAATTCCACATGGCCAGAGTTTGCAAATCGCCACCTTCCTAAAAATTAATTTCTTTTGGCCAAAAGTGATTTTCTTGCCAAAGTTACAGCATGGAAGCTACATGTGGAGTCCTGTGATTTATTGCTCAGATATGGCTTATAACAGGAAAGTCTGGTGGACTAACACGTTGTTTAATGCAAATTTCTCCTAAAATACACGTACATACAGCTCCCAGTAAAGAAGCATAAAAAGCCTTCAAATAAATTCACTTTTCATACAAGTCACACTGTGACAAGTGGGATGGGAAAAAACGGTGCTAGTTTGGCTATGGGTTGAACTGGACGGTGTTGTTAAAAGGTTGAAAGAAGTTCCTCATTCAAACTGAAAAGCTGGAAGCTGAACCGCACTGCGTCATAAAAATCACAATTTTTTTATTTATTTTTCTGGTTTTAACAATGATGCATTTCTTTCCCCCCATAAACCAGCTGGAGACAAAAAAAGAACCTTGGAACTGAAAAACACCACAACAGTGAAGCTGGTTACAACAAAAACAACATCAGTCATCCGTTCATGTAGAATTGGGCATTTTTGTTATATTAAATTCAGCAGCAGAATGCAGTCTGGCTTAAACGCTGCATTCTTACCATTTGTGTTTTTTTATTTTATTATTTTTTTATTTTATTTGACTTGACAACTTCTTCTCTGCTCATAAATCCACTTCCTGTCAGCTCTTGTCACTTAAGAGACCAATTACATTTTAAACTAGCAGCTGGGTTCCTGAGCATCCCTTTGCTCGCGCACCACTTCCTTATTTCATGCAGGTTGAACTGGAACCGATGAAGAGCTCATGTAGCTGCCTCTGCTGTATGGAGGACAGACTGGCAGTCGCTGAGGAAACCAGTGAATTGAATAGTTCCTCCAAGTTAATTAGTGTGTTTTTATCCATCTCCTCGTGTCCATATAATTTTCAACATCAGCATCTTTGTGTCTCACACACAATTTCAGCAGGCGGGATCTGTTTGAGTGTGAAACGTGTGTCTCATCAGTCCCAGGTGGTACGGGAGGTTTCTCTGCTCCTAATGGGCTGTAGATCGATACTGCTTTCTTAATGTGACAGTGAGGAACGAAGAGCAGCTTCCTGGCTTCCTTTTCTCTGAGTGCACAAATCTACTTTTGTGGAGTTTTAATATTCATGACCTCATCCTCAGTTTGGATATTTGGTCAGGGCGAAATGTGAGCGAGTCGGCCAACCACGGAGCCGGGGAATTCGCCGAAGCCTATTAGTCTATTTACACAGCGTAATTGGCTGCCGAGGCATGGAGATGAGAGACCTTAATTTTCCGTGCCACGCTGGGCGTGTTGAGTTTGCCAGGGTCATTAAGAGCCAGATAGAGCTGTTCTCAAAAGGCTTTACTTGTGGCAGCTTCGACTCCACAGCAGAACAATCAGGACACTGGTGACATCTGTGACTCCAACAGACGTGTCATCAAGTAAAAATAATGGTGCTGCGATGTTTTAAATGTTTAATTTTCTCTCAATATTTTAAGCGAGTGTTTCCATTTTATTCTGAGCATCAATAACTGATGGGAAGTGGGTGAAGAAAACATGATTAAGTCCCAGAGAGGAATGACAATCCATCCAGCTAACCTACAGGACGTAGGATGATCCCCTGATCTACTGCCATCTGCAGAAATACACCGCTGTGTCGGAAACAAACAACCAGCCAGTCCGTCCACTCTGCTGCAAAATGAGATGCACTAACTGTTTTGAAGGTGATAATTGTGGGAATGATGAACTTCATTCCAGTTGCAGCAGAAAAAAACTTGCCAATATGTCATTTGATAATTTATTTTCAATACACCACATATATTTTTTCTCACAGATTCTATCCGGATTATCAAGTCAGATTTATTTATCTGATGCATTCCCTAAGCTAAAAACAAATGTCTGTTTTGTTGACAGTGGGGGGAAAAAAAGTCGATTTTGGGGTGAGCTTCACATTAAACAGTTACGACTTCATCCTGTGCAACTTCAAAACCAACGTTCCTGCTTCATCTGCTGGAAGAACTTTTTCCAAACATGTTTAAGAAAAGTAAAGTTTTTTATTTTGTTGTTTTGTGTGTGTGTGTGTGTGTGTGTGTGTGTGTGTGTGTGTGTGTGCGTGTGTCGGCATGTGTGTGTGTGTCAGGGAGCAGAGGATACAAATCAGAGACCAAAACTCAAGGCAGGTGTAGCTTCGTTTTGTCCACCATAACCCATCCATACCAGACGACGTTAGTGCTGACACCAACTCGCTGTAAGCTATGAGCAGTAGTGGGAGGATGAGCTGGATGTTCCAATTGAAAGTGACACACAGGCAGTTTAATTTCAGCTCTTCATGATTCACAGTCAGTCTAACTGAATGCATAACTATTCAATCAGCTCTAAACACTGTAATTACAGTTAAGGCTTTCTCTTTTCAGTCAGGATGGGCTTAATTAAGCTGTGTGGTCATGTTTGCAGATCCACACTCTTCCCATTTGTGTGAGTATGAGGAAAATTCAGAAAAGTTACCCAGCTTCCAGAAAGCCGTCAAGGTTGAGTTTTCAAATAACAAAAGATGTTTACCATCTGCACTGCGACACACTCTCTGTGACATAAAACCTTCATTTTTCTATAAGATCAACATTCATGAAAGCTTGTGATTTTGAAAGACTAAAGCAGCGAGCTTTGTGTTAACTTGATCTGTGGTAAATTGTTATAACATTCCTCTCCTGCGTTTATGAAGGATTGTGTGAATCAGAACACAAAGCCTGAGGTGGCTCAGAGAGCATTCGGGCTCAGAGCGCTGAATGAGTTGAACCCAGTGAAAGCCTGACAGAACGGTTCTGTTCAGGTTCTGAATGCAGCTAAAGCATCGGTGTCCTCCTGTGTCCTTGGTGTGTACACACGTCTTTGTGGAACAATAATCTCTACCATGAAGACATCATTATAACATAATTACAGTCAGTACTTCTCACTAAGTAAAGGAATTTCCAAGGTTTTATAAGTTCTGCCTGAGTCTTAGTGTTGATCTGAAAATACAAACACTTTGACACAACCAGTTGATTTTACTGCACAGCTACTAGTGGTACAGTCCTGCTGCTGACCACCGTGTGACCTGGACTCACAGGGAGGTTAATCAGAATCCAGTACAGATATGCTTTGAGAGAACGATCAACTGGGTTCAGCCAACAGCTATACGGTGCCTTTCGGTTCCGTAGGATCTGGTTCTCTGGAACCCCGAGAACCACTCAGGCCAGCTTGCCCGGCCAAATTTGCAGTCCATTGTTGGGTGATTGATTGTGGCTGCAGTGACTCTTCATTCCCCTTCATGGTGTTTAACTCACTTTCTCACTCTCAGGAAATGAGCACCATTCTATTTGAAGCAAAGTAAACAGTTCCACTACGACTGTCCCCAGCTAAACATTCAGTTTAGTTTCTTTACTGTTGCATGTAAAAAAACAAACAACAAAAAAAAAACTTTATCATGAAATCATGAAGAGTAGCTAAGTTGATCAAGTTTAAAGAAAAAAACTTCAAAGCATTCATGCTTCAAAATCACAGCTGTTGTCAACATTAGTTACTTTTGCTCTTAAAAAATTTAAGTCAATTTTAAACAAATTATTTGCTCATTACTGGTTGTTCTTGGCCTTTGACCTGGGAATCAGAAGTGGACATTTAAACAGAATCTCTCCCACCTGGACCACAGCCGATGAATTAGGGAATGTCTATCAGTGAACATCAGGCTGCAGGACTTGCAGGTGTACGGGAAAAATGTGGTTGTCCAGATTAGAGACGATGAATGCAAACAAAACATTAAACAATACCGTCATGGTGGTTACCAACATCCCTGTGATTATCCATCCGCTTCACCACATGCCCACTCTGATAATTGAATTACCAGATGTGACCAGCTGGGTTCCTGTCATGATAATGGAATTGATATGATTATAAATAACCTGAGTCTAGTAGAGTTAGTAATTAGATCAGGTTTTGGTCACTTTGATGACCAAAACTAAGAGCAAAAAATGTTTTAAAAAGGTGAAAAAAATAAATAAAAAAAAACATTTTTTAAAATGTTTAGTTTTAAGAACATCTTAAAAAAAAAAGTTTTATTTTTGGTTTAGTTCACGTTCTGTCAGACTGGCGTCTTGTGAAATCCACACAACATCTCCTCTCCTAAAGCATGAAGCATTTTGTCCCCCTATCAAACATACAACATATTCTGTCACATTTGCTGCACCTCGTTTTCAGCTGAGTAATGTGCTCCATCTCTGAGCTTTCTGATGGGGCCATCAGCCGCTGCAGCTGAGGGCCAATTAATGGAGCCCCTGCACAGCAGCTCCAGTAGAGCTGGTTGTTTTTTTGCAGAGAAAAAACTTGACTATTAGCATGAAGAATCCTTTGCTTTCCCTTCAGATGTCACACAGAATCCATGGCGTAGTTTAGTTACTAGGCCCAGTTGGTGTTGTTGAGCATCTTCTAACCTGCTGGAGCCCAGCAGGAGGTGGCAAATGTGATTTATCTGCTCATTAATTTTCCTTGGTGAGAGGAAGCAGGTTCACAGGATCCAGGTAAAGGTAAATTAGAGTCGAACATAATTCATCCAAATATTTTCTCTGTAGTACAGGACTCCAACTGTGAGTAGCATAAACAGAGAGTGAACAAATTTCCTTCAAGCCTGAGGAGATTTATTTAATAACTTTGAAGCTCAGGACAAATAAAGCTTCAGTAGGCTTGAATTTTTGGGCCGCCGAGGATATGAAACTGCAAGAAAGAATGACTGTAATTTCAGATGATAGTTACTGCAGTTCCCTTTAACCAGTGGACTGTCCTATGTGACGATCAGCTCATGAACCACGAAGATAACAGAGCTGGGACTGGAGGGGTTAGGAGAGACCCAAACATCAAAAATTAAGTTTTACTTTACTGGTCAATATTATTCCATGGGTTACAAATCGACACTCTTGCCTTTTTCTCTGTCTGCGTCTCTCTAATTTTTATTTGGAAACCTGACTTTATCATTTTTCTTAGTAGCATAGTAACTCCTACAGTCGTTCTTGTTTTCTACTGACTGCTGCTGAACACCGTCACTGTCTAGAGCGCCAAGCAGAAATGAACCATTTCATGCAGATCCAGGAGAGTTCAGGGCAGATATGGATGTGTGTTTTTTGGTCTGGGAGTGGGAACATTACATTTTTACTGCTGAAAACAATCTTTGAAAAAATACCATATGATTCATTTTGCAATTGGCAGGGCCCCATTTTTTTATTTTTTATTTCTATGAACAAAAAATAAATAAATAAATTGTGGAGGGCCCCCTGTTGATCAGGGGTCCTTACAATTGTCATAACTTTCCTCCCTATTCGGTTGGGAATATGTGCAGGACGTAATACTGCATCCCGGCTGGATCTTAGCTAGTGCTTGAAACTCTTCCAGTTTGTTTCCCAAGGAGCCCGTTTTGTTCTCCTCCTCTCTCCTCTTTGCTCCTGCTTGGCCTCCTTCGCAGGTCCTTTCAACTTACTGTATCTGGAATTTCAGGCTGTAGTTGAAGTTTTTGAGAACTACTCCCACGTGTAAACAAAACAGATTCTTTCAACAATTGTACAAATGGAAAAGATATCTATAAAAATCCTCCCAGGTGCCCAGCAAGGATTTAAAAAAAGTCCAAAAAGGCAAAGCCAGATTAAGAGAAATGACACTTTAAAAAAATAAAATAAATTCAGAATTAATATAACAGAATTACTCCTACATAGTTTGTTCATTTCTTGCACAGTACTTATTTTGGAACATGTCATTTGGCCTGTTTTTTTCCTTTCTTTGATCTGATTTTTCTACGCTCCCCAGCATGTGTTACAAAACCCATAATGCACTTAAACTGGGTGACGTTTGTAGGGGATACATGAATATTTACCAGCATGAATTAATTTACATACAGCGCTGAGCAGAAGACATCAGCAGGCAGAAGAAGAAAGGAAAACAGGAACGTAACTATGTGGATGCATCACAAACAGAGGCAGCACAATGTTTGTCTCTTCAACATCCATGTTACATCATCAATGAGGATGTCTGGTTTATTATCAGGTAGAGAAATCTGAGAGCCAACATGTGTTATCCGATGTTAGTCTGCGAGAGGTTCATGCTGTAACAGAGTTCTGTTTTCTTGGCATTTGAAAAGGTGAGACATGTCGATGGTCAAAGTACCGTCCGCTCATAATGTTGTGATCCTCATTCTGTCACTTGTTATCATTGTTCTTCAGATTGCTGCTATTTCACAAGGTACAAAAATCGGTTCTCGCCAGGTTAGGCACAAGCAACAGCAATGTTTTCACCTCTAATCATTTGTCTGAAATCCTCAGCCCTGCTTCTGGTGAATCTAAAGCTGAAGTGTCCTGACCTTTCAGTGCTCTTGTTCTGATGAAATGAACTATTTTAGCTGCAACATCAACAGCACGCTTCAATTTTAGCACTGACTTGTACAATATCTGATGAATGACATGGTGACAGAAACATATTGTTATTGAGCCCAACCATTACAAAGTGGCTTTGGTGAAATGGCTCAAAGGTCAAAGGTCACGGACTGCAAAATGCCCAGGTCGGATCTATGGGTTGGAAATGAAGCCTCACCTTGTTAGATGAGATATCAACTATCCTGTCATCACCCCATCCAAATCATCACAATTAGTAGAGACAGCTGCTTCCAGTGTGTGAAGTATTTCTCCCTTTGATTCAATAAGCTTCATGCTAAGATGCTGCTATGGGTATTCCGTGTGTTGGGGTCATGAGGTCAACAGTCTTGTCTGTACCTTCTTTATGTTTAATTGCAGTTTTTCCTGAGAATATATCAGGTTTTCAAAATAAGGAGAACAATGCTTAGTTAATCAAATACACAAGAAGAGTATTTGCTGACAGGCTGCCTTCCAGTCCCATCAGGCATCCGTTTATCTTTTTTAGAGAAGCTATGCAGATAGAAGTCATTGCTCAGGACCAGATAGTGTTTCCCCTCATTTACTATTGACAGCTATGGATCATTGCATGAAATGCGCACTTTGCCATGCGCACAGTGCACAGAAGGAACTGCTCCCTCTGGACATGCCGAGTAAAATAATCTCAGTGTTTCCTCACAAAGCTGCTGCCAGCAGCGTAGACTCTCTGACTCTTATTGGCAGGTTAGATTCTGAACTGTGTTCTTGACAAGTACTCTGAATATTTCACTGAAATGCTGACGGAAGAGCTTATGGAAAAGCTGACAATTAAAAATCACAAAAAACAAGTCGGAGATAGTTATTTAGCATATAAATATACAGCAGAATTTCTACCTTATAGAAGAAAAAAGGAAGAAGAAGAAGAAGAAAAATATTTTTTTTTTCTGCTGGGATTTCTCCAATGCTATCATAGGTTTCATTTTTACAGACAAAGGCCACTCGGTTCTGAAATGTAAATGTCATCTTCTGCGGGCTGATAGAAGCTCTGAGGTTATTAACCTCATATGACCCACAAGCCCGTCGCTACCGGCTCATGTGTAATTAGGCCGTTAGCAGGAACATCGGTGTTGGCTGCACACTTAGTTGTAAAACATAATGCAAATGTTTAAAAGAAGTAAGGAAGCTAAAAACAGAAATCCTTAATATTTTTTCTGCTCTGTCATATCAGTTATGAGTCATAGTTCAGCACATTATATATATCTCCATGTATGGCCGTTTAGTAGATCTTCTCTCCTTTCTGTAGCAGCTGCTGCTCCTCTGGTGAAAGTAATTATAGTTATAAAAAAAAAAAAGATTAGAAAAGTAGACCTTGTTGATTTCTGAAGCAAAAGTCAGTAACTTCATGTTTAGACCTAAATTTAAAAAAGATCATTTTATCTTTTTGTAGACAAATACATTTAGATGTGTTTCCAACGAGTACGTTAAATATTCAGTTACTTGATGTCTTAGTTTTATGTTATCCAGGAACACAATTCATTTTCCTTGAAGCTGATTGGCTAAAACCTCACAAGTAGAGATAAGAAAGACCACAGATGTTAGTTTCTGCTGCAGTGTTGAAACAGGGACCACTGTGTGCATTAATGCACTAAGGTATATCTGGTGGTTGAACTATTAAAGCAGGCTGTCATGTTCTGTGTTTTTCTGTGTGTTTATTTCGAGTTTCCTGTGTGTCTGAGTCTCCATGTTGTCCTGTCTCTCCTCGATTGCTTCCCAGGTGTGTCTCATTCCCTGACTGCCTTCTGTGTATTTAGTGTCACCTGTGTCTAAGTTGTCTCTGTCGTCAGTGTGTTGAGTGCATCTTTAGTCCTTCATATAACCGGTTGCTACCGGCGTCGAGCCCTGGCTTCCGCTCGGCCGTGCTGCCCGGTGTTTTGGACTGTTTGTGGACTGTGTTTGGATTACTCATCATTAAATTCCTCTTTCATCGCACTTTACCTGGGTCTGCTGCGTCTGCCTCACCTCACACCACACCTATTCATGACACAGGCAGATTTATACATTCTTAGAGGGCAGTCTGTGTTCTCTATCCCTTATGAATATGCTGGGTTCACTGTATACGTAGGACCGTTTTAATGTCCACTGTCATGTCTATCTTTTTATTTCTTACACACTGGTGGCAGGTTATGCTCTTTATTGTTGTACTGTTGTGCCTCAGTTATGTGTTTTCTCTTTATGTTCTCATGTGAGATATTCTCACATAAGAAACAGTTCCCCTCTCCCCTCCCTATTTTTAATAAAGAAAAGGCAATTTAAAGATGAAAGATGAAAATACATATTTTCTTCATAAACAGCGTATTTATGGTGACTGAAAACAGTCACAAAGTTTAGGAAAGCTTGGAAACCAAGTGCAATGCTGCATTACTTGGAAGGAAAATCTGCTTCTGTCAGAACAATTTAGTTGTCTACCTGTTTGCTTTGTCAGAAATTGGAAGTAAATCCAACTTGAATGTTTTTGTGTATTTTGCATTGCTTAAGCGTTTTCACTGAATACAAAGTGAAAATGAGAGAAAGGGGGGGAGACATTTCTACCTGTGGTGTTGTTGAAAATAAATTAAAAATCATTTTTATCCACTCTATGAGCACATGCGAGTGTGGCAATTTGATGCTTGGTTGATCAAGTGCTTCACTGAAAAAATTCTGCAGACTGGATGCCCTGGTAGTGCAAATTGCACCAACCTCCCCAACTCAGCTAGTTTGTCAGAGTGGGGTGTGTGTGTGTGGGTGTGTGGGTGTGTGTGTCCCTCAGCGTAAGAGATCCCTTTGAATATAATCTTTCAACAGAGCAGTTGCAGTTTCTATATCCACTATTTGCTAATAGAACTCCAGTTTATCTGTTCAATAGTTAAAAATAAAGTGCATGCATCACTGTGTCTGCTCCCAGCAGCTCATTATGTGGAGGAAGAAATCCTTTCAAGTGTGAAAAGAAATATTTATATTGTGAACTGTGTTTATTTTCTCTGAGACGTTTCAGCTCTGTTTTTGTCTGCAACTGATCAGATTTTGTGGTTGACCAGGCAAAGATTCAACATGTATGAAATATCACAAACACTGAGAATATTGAACTGCTCGAGTCTGACCGCAAAGACCAGGAAGCACAAGGAAGTGAATGTTTCAGTCAAGTCACTTGTCAACATAACAACAACATTCGAGTTCCATTGCAATTGGAATTTCAAACTTTTTTAATTTAAATTGAAAAAAAAATTGGTAAAATGAGCACGAATCATGAAGAACATGATGTAATAACAACATCAAGCCACATCACAAAGTTCATTATAGCCACTTGTATTCTGGATCTAGTTATCGTTTTGATCATAACCCATAAGTCATTGGTCAGAGTCAAAACAAAGACAGTCAGAAAAGTTGAGAATTGTACTTTTTGAATCAGCTTGATCTTTACCGTAACAAACCAGGTCTGTGTATCCATTTCAGCCTCAAACATGAATCTCTTTCTCTCCATTTCAAGTGATTTTCCAGTCAAAAGGTGCTACAGTTCACCAAGTCTTGTAGTGTCAGCCACTGAGAAGATGAGTTACCTTTAGTGTTTTAACAACAACAAAAAAAAATATGTATTTTTTTTTTCTTAAGATAAAAATGTCAAATTGTTTCTGACTCAGAGCTAAGTTGAATAACTCTCAGCTAATAATCTGAAGCAGCCTGCTGTGCTGACGCTGATATTCGTCACTTATCCCTCACTCCAGTTGGATCTATTTGATTAGTTACTGTTTTGTTACTGATCCAGACCCTGTTTGGATCATGTCCCTGAATCAATTGAAAACTCCCTCACTGACTGAACATTTAGTACTGTGTGTGTGATGAAGCACTCATTCACTAGAGCTGTCAATAACCGCTACGAGTCCAAAAGTGTTTTCATCTCAGCTGGAGTCTGGTTTGTATGTGGCTGCTGTGTGTTAAAGCCTGATGCTTTTAGAGAGTGAGCCTGCTCCAGGCACATGCTGACACCTTTGTTAATGGTAATAGCTCTGTCTGGATTAGAGTAGAGTCATCAGTGATGTAAGAGAAGTGGTAGCAACCCTCAGCATGTCGGTTCCCAGACACTCCACTGTGTGGACCGGCCTTTCTCTGAGGAATGAAACACCACTGGTTCACCGTACAGTTTTTGACAGATGAATATAGTCAGTGTGCCAGTCCTCTTCCAACAGTCCAAATATTAGAGCACAGCTTTTCTTTATTTAGACCAGATGTGTTTCCCAATCATTTGTTCAGCTACCAGATATAAGTGGCTGTAATTGCTCTGGTTTCACTAAAGCTTTTATTTTAACGTGCACCAGTTACTTCCACAAAACATGATGCGTTCACCCTGTCATGCTTAACGTCGGACCACAGGACTCTTTTTTTTCAAACTCTAAAATAAATTTTTCAGGTGATTTTGGAGTAATGGTTACGTCCTCCCTGAGTGGTCTTTTAGGACATCGTGTCAATAATGTGGATAATGACATTCTCTTCAACCTGCATCTTCACAGTAAGCCAATAAATTAATAAATCAATTCCTTGCATGAAAGAAATCAATATTGTGATCTCAGGACTGTCTGTGTGAATGCATGGGGTGATTCCTGCTGCTTAGTGCGAACACACACCTGATTCGTCTTTCACGTTGTGGCCGAACATTGAACAGTTTGGTTTTTATGTACCATCTGTGACATGCATGTGCTCCAATGTGATTCTTTTTAGAATAAATACTTCACAAAACCAAACATGTCCGGATTTATGTCATACGGCCTTTGTGCGGTTGCCATGCCGGCCTGCATCTTCCAAAAGCTGCTTAATCTCTTGTCAGAGAATATGTTTCAAGATGGAGAACCATGTGAGGTTATGCACCTCCTACTGCCAGTCTTCAAGGTGAAATGTGTGTTCTCCACCCCTGCTGCGTGGCAACTGCTACAGTTTACTTTCTCCAGCTTCTCACTTTTCAGCAATGTGCTTTCTCAGCAGCATTCAACCGTAAAACACTTTGGTTGAGTTCATAAAGATGAGCTTAGAGGCAGCTGATAGCAGCAGGTTGGGAGCTTTCATGGTGCAGAGTGGGAGCATGATTGGGTGTGTGGGAACATGGAAACTGCTCCTGTCCCGTAGAGATTGATCCCAGTCATATTAATGATGCCAATGGTGCTCATTAACTGCTTTATTTGCTTTCTCTGCTCAGTCAAGAGAAAGCGATTAGCAGCTGCTGCCGTCATGGCCCTCCACTAAATATTATTAGCAAACAGTGTTTCTGATTTCAGGCTTCACAGTGCCAGTCCAAAAACATGACTGTCAGGTTAATTGGTTTCTCTAAATTCTCCCTAGGTGTGAGTGAGTGTGTGTGCATGGTTGTGTGTCCTGTATGTCTCTGTGTTGCCCTGTGACAGACTGGCGACCTGTTCAGGTTGTTCCCCGCCTCTCGCCTGAAACCTTTGCTGGAGATGGACACCAGCACCCCTCCAGACTCCAAAAGGAACAAGGGTGAACAGAAAATGGATGGATGTTTCTGATTTCCTGTTTGTGGATTTCTGTATTTTCTGTATTTTTGACAACGTTACGTCAAGAGACACTAGCTTTGTTTCTATTACAAAGCGCGCTGACTCACTGGGGCGGTGGCTCTCTGACTTCTCAGGATGAATCGATATGCAGATGATGTCAAATGGTATTTTTATAAGAGCGCACAGTTGCCAGGTTAGAACCTTCAACACGGATGGGGACTTGATCAGTTGGATGGATGAAGAGCTCGACATTACGGCGCATTGCTTCACATGATCCAGGTAGTCTTTTTTTAAGAATAATTTCAGCAATAGTTGCCTTTGTTTGAGACAGAGGTGTGGGGCAAAGGAACCAGGGAAGGGAGTCGAACTCAGGACTATCACAGCCTAAACCTCTGTATGCGGGGCGCCTGCACTAAACACTGCACCACACAAAGCCGTTACAGTAACTTTTACCAGGGTTTGGAAAGCCCCTTTGATAAATGACCAAAGGGGGCAAAGATCGTTTGAATTGTATGTTTTTTATCCGAGGAACTCACCTACTTCCTCTTCTTTCATCTTCTTGGAAAATCAGTTTTGTCTCATGATTGCGACTGGAAAACTAGCCACATAAAAAGTGATTGTAGAGTAAAGAATCGACCAGTTGGTACAACACCTGGAGTGGCGAGTCAGTCCACCCAGTCGCAAGGACGCACAGAGAGACTGCCACTCTCTGTCCCGCACTGACAGGTATGTTGAGGTTTCCCTGGTGGAGACGAAATAAGGCTAGACGCCCAACTAGCTTATCAAACTTGCCAGTATCCATTAAAATTGTGGGAAGTAAAGAAATTTTCAAAGAGTTTTAGGCAATCAGTATCCTCGAGTACGAAGTCTCAACTGTCCGCGGACAGCTCACCAGAGTGCAAGGGGGGCGCAAGATGGCTGTCAGTGTGCAGTGACAGGTCAGTCAGGGAAAAAAATTTCTGTACCTGAATCTGTGATGTAAATAAGTTAAATAAAAGCTGGTTTGAGTTTTCAGTTGGTTCAGCCGGAGATAGTCGTATGTGGGACATTTTCTGAACTGACTTTTTTCCCCCAAAGGGAACAAGTTAATTTCTTCAACCAGCCTTGCCTTTAGATACAATCACATGCATGATCAAGGTTCCCTGCCAAGCTCGATTGGAGGAGTATCTCTGTGACCGTGCTCGTATTTTTGGAAACATTTCCCTCCTGGAATTTAAATTTGCGTTGGCAGCGAAGCGAGACCAAAAAATTGGATTTGCCGCGTACAAAAACAGAGCAGAGCAGTACTGGCAGCCTCTTCCAGGTCTTCACAGATCAGATTTTTTTTATAACGCTTGCAGGTATCAACAGACCTCCAGTTTCAGCAGCTTTCCTGTCGCTTTTATAATCTAACTACTGTTGATGGAGGAAAAATGCCCATACGAAAAATGGATAATATGTCAAAGAAGCAATATGGTGAAAAACACCAAGTGTGTTTGTGACCCAGAGTCAGCTGCTGCTTTCTCTGGGTCTCGGTGGAGGGGATACATGTGCTGACATCACGGCTTCATTCATGGGAGGAGATTCGATTAAAGAACGGCTGTTTAAGCAAGTTGTCTCCAGAGAGCAGCGTTAAAAGGTTACAGCCAGGGCATGGATGGGACTAAAACATATAAATAAATTACAGTTCATTATGTTGTAGTATTTATGCAGAGTTACACAGATTTCTTTACTTTATTTTAGTATTCTCTACTTCTGTTTCTCGTCTTGCTTCTCTCTTTTATTTGTGTTGCGCTTTGAAAATCCTTTTTTGGGATTTCAGAATTTCCGGAAAGGCCACTGTAACTTAAAAGATAAAAAATAAAAACACTTATTACAACTAAGAGATACCATCTGCATGGTTAACACATTGACGGCTGAAGCAGATGTGCTACAGCTGCAGAAGACCCTACTGGGTGGCATGCCTCTCACCTGAGGACAGAAAGCTAACGCAACAGTTCACACCTAACAGACTGGAGAGATGTTGGATCCAACATGACTTTGGCCAGGTTCTGAAGATAAAGAGGGCAACTTGAAAAGCTCAATATCAAACTTTATTTATTAAAAGTTATGAAGGGAGTCCTCCAGTCAGTTCTTCCTATCTGGACTATTTGTCTCAGCAAACGCAAGATCTGTGCGATACCAAACTCCTAACTGGCCCACTTTTTTCCCCTGACCGCACGCGGAAGGCACATATCTGTTTCCCTGGCAACACAACATTCCCTCTCAATGGGCATGTCTGTTTCCCTGGCAACACTCCCTTCCTGTCTGCATTTCTTTCTTACCCAGAGAGGGCAGATGCTTGGTACCCCTCCTTGGTCTCACTCTCTTCTGTAGCAGTAATGTTACTGTGCTTCCTGTTCTCTTCAGGGCTTGAGGTTGGCGGTGGGAGCGTCATGGTGTGGGGGTTAAATTCTGGACTCACTGAACATAGATGAAACCCCAAAGACTAACTGAACATTGTCGTTCACTTTGCCCATCCTCACAGTGTTTCCATCCTCTGATGGCCACTTCCAACGGGACGATGCATCGAGTCACAATGCTCAGATCAACTCACACTGGTTTCTTGAACATGAACTTGAGGTCATTGAACTCAAGCAGCCTTCGCAGTCACCAGTTCTCAATCCAACAGAGAGCCTTCTGCATGTGGAAAGAGGAAAATCACATAAGAGAAGCACATCAACAAATCTGCTGCATCGTGTGATGCTATCTTGTCAACATGGACCAAAATCTCCAAGGAAAATTTTCGACGCATTGTTGAATCTATGGCATGGAAGCTAGGGCATGACTAAAGACAAACTCCAACACTAGCAAGCTGGTCTGTACGTTTTTCTAGTGAAAAAAGCCAAACAAAAACACAAGCAGAAGACAGAGAGAGAAACAGGAAGCATTAACAGCACATGTGAAGCACAAAGCGATAACTGGAGGAATTTGAGACAAAATCTTATTTGAGCCTTAAGAGCAACAAATAATAAACATTTACTGATGGTGAATTACTAACTTCTTGTGATTCTAGAAGTGCACAGCTCATGGTGGCAGTACGTTGGAACTTGGATTCGTTTCTAGACTTTAGTTCATAACTTTTTTTGGTTGATTTATTGCACATTTGGACAATTATTCCCTCTGATTTATGATGCTGTGCCAAAGGAAGGAGTTTTGCTCTCACTGTTTTACTTTTTAATGCTTAACCATGGCAACAAGGTATTGATTTTACAAATCCGAAATGCTGGGTAGCGTCTCATCTTTTCAGATGTCGTAAGACTGACTGCTACTGGAGACCCTTCCTGCCCACAGCATTACCATCCATAGCAACACTTTGAAGATACTTGGATGGCAATATTTGATTTCTCTTTACCATAAATACAGCATTTTTAACTTGAATTGATCTGACTTGAATTGAAATAGTGATCAGAATGAGTGAAAAAGAATAAAAATCTAAAATCATCATTATTACTGTTACTGTTTATTGTTACTGTTTATACGTTGATGTTTAGTAGCGGTTCAAGATATTCTCGGCTGTATGACAAGCGCTCAGCAAAATTACTGAATTATTTAGACTGATATATCAAGTCATGATGTGAGAAGAAATGCTTCGCATGTGAGCGGTTTGACCAGTGGGTTTAGTATTTATGATGTGTAAAGAAAAGAACCCATGTCACTGTTGATCAGTGATTTCACCGGGATGTCTGACAGTTGGCTGAGCTGCTGTCACTAGAGGGCACTGTTCCATGTTTCTGATGCTCCTGAGTTTGGAAGCCTCTTAATACATTTCCATCTTCCCCCATCGGTGTCCAAGTGTTACAAATTACCCAAATTCATAACTGGTCAATAAATGATCATTAAACTCTTCTGAATAACAGAGCATTTCTGACTAGTAAATCTGTAAGAGGGTCATCATCGGCTGTTTATGGGCTGTGTTAGTGTATGCAATGCATAAATAATGATTTACTTAATTAAAAAGAGTTGACAAAAATTTAAAAAAGACAACATACAAAAGTATTTACACGCCTGTTTTCTTCTGCTTTTTTCATATTGCAACCAGTTTATTCTATTTTATTTTAGCTTTCTGTGACAACGCAACACAAAATACTGCATTACTGCATTGGAAGTGAGAGGAAAGTCACCCAGCCAAGCGGTTACAGAGATATTCTGAGACTTACTGTGCATATCAAAACCATAGGTGGCATTGCAACGTAGATGAGTGATCTGAATGACGTTTATGACTTGTATTTGTGAAAAAAAATTAAACAACTTCTCTTTTTCTCCAGCAACTGTGAATGAGTCTGTCATTTTGCTACATTAATCTCTAATTAAAATATTTATAAGCTTCTGATTGCGACATGACAAAACACAATGAAATGGACTTAAAATGTGCAGCATGGTGGCACAGTTGAAGGCAACATTCCTTCAGTGAGATGGCCTGGAGGTCTTGCCCATCAAAACATCAAGAAACTGACAGATGGATGGATGGATGGATGTGGCTAAAGACAGAACAATTACAACCTGATAGATTAACAATAAATTAACTAGAAATTGCATGAATCTTCCCAAACCTAGTGCAACCTGCATGACAAATCCTCCCCCCGACTTCCGGCTCATTACTGCAGTGCATCTTCCTGCTGGATATGAGGTGTGCGTCATTCCTTATGCAGCTGCTGAAGTCCCACAACCCAATTTAGTATTATATATTCAACTAAAGCTTTTGTGTTTGAACCAAGTGACCCTCTGGAAGATTGAAAAAATGGCTTTTCTATTTGCTTCGGCGGAGAAACATGGCATAAGACATCCAGTGAGGACGCAGCTGCCCCATCCAGCTGAGGTTATTAACTCCCAGCCCCTCCTCCATCCACTTCAATAACATCCACCAGCCAGTTTGCTTAACAGGTCTTCAGCTCTATTTCTTGAATGGATTCCACTTCACAGAGCTGCGTCACCTTCCATCTACAAGTTTTGTCCTGAAGAAAGTCTGGGCCCAGAATCTGAACAACATCTCCACAGCAATACCCAGAAGTTGACCTGCCTGAAAATAAAGCAGGAGAACATTTACGTCCTTTCCAAACATCCACTTGAATTAAAGTGGTCATTTTTGTTTCTGAGTTGAATGCTTGACCTTCTCTTGTGAGTGATTCAGTTCAATATTTTGTACATTTGAAGCACAAAGCGGCCAGCGGTGGCAGCCAGTCTTTACGGCTTCTGAGACATTCTCGAGTTTCTTATCAGGCTTGAAAGAGCCAGCTGTGGTGGCCTGCAGACCTATTGATTCCCATTGTTCTCGCCATCGTTTCTCCGCAGCTTTTAATATTATAATTTTTTTTATCAATCTTGTGCTTTCACAGCAGCTGAGCAGATAACCAGCTGCACTGCTTGGAGGTGGAAAGAATCACCTGAAAGAGGCCAGGTGTGTTTCTACGAGGCTCACAGCGAGGGATTGATCGGTTCTTACCTTTCTCTTTGTACTTCTCCCCAGAGCCAAGACATAAACATAACTATTCTGCAACACCCTTGGAAATATTGTACTATCCAGTGTGCAAATATCAGTGTGCAAGTATTATGCACACTGATCCCGAGTCAATATTTACTTATTTATTTAGCCTGTCTTCCTTTGGATATAGGCAGTAAATGAAGATAAATTGCTCCCAGAATTGTTAGAAATATGTAATTAAGGCTTTTTACAACAGCGTGTTAGAAATGTATTACTTTTACAGTTAAAAAGGAAATAATAAGTGACAAGCCATGACGGTTTCTTGTACTAGGGATTCTCAAGTAGTCGGGCTTCGGCACCCACCATCACACTTTATAAATAAGCAGATCCCACACTAAAGCTTGTTGTTTTCTGTGTTTTTCATGGTCACTTATGCAAACATTAATCATAAGGCTGAAAAACCAGAGCATTTTAAGAGCTGTATTGTTTATTTCCATGCTGATTGAACAAAATTAAAATTACAGCAAGCTATTCAAAAACTCTGTAGTTTCAGCTGAGAATGCTCTCACTAATCCAAGAAACTGGAAGAAAACAAAGGAAAATTCAAAGCAAAAAAAATATGTTTTCAATTATCTGTTAGCAGAGGTAGGTGAGTGAGATTAGCGCTATCAAAACACAACTCATACAAATGTAAAAACTAACAATCAAAGGAAAAAAGTGGTTTGTAAAAAAATTAGCTCAAGACCTTTACTTTTTAAAAAGAATGTCAGACAGAAAAATAGAAGGTTATGTGCAATATATATATGTTAATTTGTGCACAATTAAACAAGAAGAAGAAGAAGAACCATATTTACAGTCTCAACAAGAGAGCGTCACACCTAGCAACTGGGTCAACCATACCTGACAATTGAATTGAATTTTGAAACCAAAGATTGTTACTGCTTTCACAAGTAAACTAAATCAAATATTCAACAAAAACCCACAGAGGCACTGTTGCAAATATCAGCATGCAGACATCTGAGCCCCTGGTGAACTGTGAGCTAATCTACATCTATTCACCATGACGTTCCTCCTCATGGACAACTTCCTGCTGTGTCAGAGAAGCTCTGACCCTGACTGTCATTTAGATTCCACAACGGAGTGAAACTCAGAAGATTAGCATGAGGAAACCCTTTCATCATCAAGATGTGTCGCATGCCAATGTACGAAGGAGACGCGACGTAACAGATGAAGTTTGACTTCTGGTTCCGACTCAACTTTATGGTCAACTCCCGGACTCCCAGAGTCTTTGACTTAGAAAAAGGATGAACAAAAGAGCGAAGGCTCGTTGTTCTTGCTTTCATGAAACATGCATGAGGGGAGGCAGCTCACAGCGTGTATTATTCATGAAAGAGTTAGATGTTGCTGAAAATATTTAAAATTGTGCGCTCTGTTTGATGAGGAACTATAGCTGATTCAGCTATTCTGCACTCAAATTATGAGGCATATTTAGAGAAGCAGCTTGGCGATGATAAATTATGCCATTACATTCTAACTAAAACTGCTTTCTTTTCCTCAAGTCTTCAATAAAAAAAAAAGAAATTTAAAGCTTCTCTTGAAGCACAGTTTGATCAAGTTAAGTGGTCGAGAGTCCAGGACTACATAAACATTTAACAAAGACAAACATCCAAGTCACCCTTTTAAGATTTGTTTTAGCCACAACCAATCTGAACCAGGACGAATGCCTTAGTGCTGTCCAGTAACCGTGTATGTGCTACTAAATGTGTTCATGGTGGAGAAACAACTGACTGTTTCAGAAAAACCGTTGATCAGACTACATCGGTGGCCATGCTAACTAGCCCAAAGTTTCATGGTGGGGTTTTGTTGTGGTACTGCTATACTGTCGTAGTATAGCAGAGCAAAGGTTGTGAGTGGCACATACACTTGGGTGATTTACAGTACTAAGATATTCCTCCTAACTCTGATTTGTTGTTACTGACCGACCAGTTAGCAATGGGAGCAACATTTTTTCACCGGCCACCTTATATTATGTTGTCACAACATAATATCAATTTCAATATCAATTTCAAAAATATATTTAAAAAATCCATAAACACTGAATTGCAAATAGGCACCAGTCTACTGCAGTCAAACCCGCAGCCTCTATGAGCTGCAATTGCAGTTGTTCAGTCTGTGGTTGTGAAAGGAGGGATGACGTCAGCCACCTTTCATCTGATCTGGGAAACAGAATCTGAAGTACATGTCATGAAAGGTGTGCAACAACTACAACTGTATTGAACTCTTTTTCAGTGACCATTAGGTGAAGATTTAGAAGTTTAAGCCACGCCCCCTTTAATTCCAAAACGACAACAACGCGAACTGAAATCTCCCACAAACACTGATGTTGACAGGGAATCAACATTTAGCATGTTCTGGTGATCACATTGTCATGATGTTCGTTGATTTGGACCCAAATGCAGAAAGGCTGAGGCTGCTTGTAAATGAAGAATGTTTTGGTGAAAAAAAATAAAATACAAAAACAACAGGGAACACAGGGAGCCAAAGACAAACAAAAACAGAACAAAAAAAATTCAGCAGGATAAAACAGGGAAGTAATGGAATGTAATAGGATTTAACACGAGGAACCAGCAAAAAGGAACTGGGAATGAGTTTTATGTATATATATATATATATATATATATATATATATATATATATATATATATATATATATATATATATATATATATATATATATATATATATATATATATACTGGGGAGCTTGGTTACCAAAATGAGAAACAAAAGGGAGAGAGCACAAGGCAGAGTCAGAGAATATGGCATAGGGGGCGAGCAAGAGTACACAAGGGACTAAGAGGTGAATCTAACACTAAAGAATAACTAGACATAAGGAACCTAATTAAACTAGGGTACTAGATACTAGAAATAAACATAATAAACTAAAATCACCAAGAAAGACTTCATCCCCTTTTAACAATGTCACATGCAAAAGTTTGTATTTTACGTCTAACTCTTTAAATGGCACCACAGAGCTGTTCTTCTCAACAAAATGATCCTGCCTTCAAACGGAGCTGGTCTCTGTGGAACATGCAGGTTCCACTTGCTCATGTGTGGGTTTGCTCTGGGTACTCTGCTGACATCCCACAGTGATGTCTCTGTGTTTCCATATAATGGACTGGAGACCTGCCCTTTCATAGCGCTGGCAGATTTTGATGAGTTTTCGGTTTTCAGTCAGGATGTTTGTTTCTGGCGGCATCTGAAACAGGCACTGACCAAAAGATAGCAAACCCAAAAATTTATCAAAAATTATTGATCTGCGTTTTTATATTGTATTAAAAATCTCATCCCGTAAGTTATTCTATCCCTCTTTAATCATCAATAAAATTTTATAATTGGCATTAAAGTATATAAATCTGCCCAGCAACCTTTTACATGTTTTTGTTTGTTTTTGGACAGCCTCCTTGCCATCACCCTAATCTTTTGCTCCATTCTTAGATTGCCCGCTGAGTAAAATATGTTAGTAAAATACAAAACTTTCAACCATTTGTTTTTGCATACAGCCAGGTAACCACTAAGCTAAAGTTCAGACGATGAAATCACAATAAATGATAAAATTGAGTTTCTTACATAAATAGTCAAAACTTGTCTGCATTTAAAATATGCACATTTAAATGAATATTATGCAGCAATTTGTACTGTTGAATCACATTTTTCTTAAAATTGAAGGTGAGAAACATGAATTGAATCACGTTTGCACAGTGTGAACAGGAAAAGTGGCGTTCCGATCCGTTTAAAGGCCTCAGATGAACTGAGGTTGTTGGAAATCCGTGGCGAATCTGACAGACTTTAAAGGTTTTAGTGTCAAGAAAGATTGATACAGTCGTCGCCTCTCTCTGTCTCTTGACCCCCTGCTGGGACAAACCCATCCCTGCCTGGTTGCTCCTCTCTTCCAGCAGCTCGTCGCTGAATAAAACATGCGAGCCACACGCTGCTGATCTCTGCATCTCGCGAATCTCAGCCACCTATAGCCTTCCGCTGCATCTCTCTCTCCTGCTTCCCTTCCCTTTGCTCTCCCCTCCGGACGTATCTCCTCCTTCTCCTCCTTCGTCCTCAGTTTCCCTCCCTGCTTTTCTTTCTTTCTTTGTCTTCCCATCTCTCCTTCCGTTCTTCCTCTGAGGATTCTCCCAGGTGATCGGCGCAGAGCGCTGCTCCCTCCTCTTTCGTACTGAAGCTGAGTGGTCGACTGCACTCCCAAAGCTCTTCAGGCGACAACTCCCCCTTCGCTCCCCTCCCCTCTACTCTCCTCCCTTCAGTTTGTACAGTAGAGGCAGAAGTAGTGTGTAAGATTACACTATTGGCTTTGCTTCCCACCACATTGGCACTTAAGGATGAGCTTACTCAAAGACAAAAGGCAGGCGGAGAAGGAAGACTGTGCTGAGAGTAGGAAGAGAAGATAGGTAGCCTTTTCTGTCCCACCCAGAATGATGGCACCTAGAGGGGGAGGCATGCCTCTGACAGCAGCAGCTCTCCAGATGGTAGTCAGGGTGAAGTCAAACCCTCTGTCCTTGTTATAGCAACACATGGAGCTCTGTTACTTTTGGGAACACATCAATGGACGATCCTGGGAATATCCGCAGCCTGAGCCGGGAGAAAGGTAAGACGAGCGAGGAGCCGGCGTTCTCTCTTAACTTGCATGCAGCTTTGGCGAAGTGGGGCAGTTCAGGATGAGGAGCCACTGAAGCTCATCAGGGGCCAGAGAATACCACAGTCCAGCTCAGCCTCAGGGGCTTGTGTCCCTTTGTTTCCCAAACTCCTTATGTCTCCAGAGTCCACTGATGTCTTATGGTAGGTAGATCTGAAAATGTTCTGCTAGAAGTTCAACCCAAACATTGTGAGGCAGAAGCAGAAATGAAAGCAAACAAGAACAGAGCAGACAGAGAAAGGAGGACCAGATTAGGAGTAATGAAGTTATTTGTCTCTCAAGCTCCCCGTCAAGACCAACCAAGTTATCCTCCCCTCTGCACCGCGTTCCCTCTGATTCTCCATATCATTCCCCAAGCCTCCGTAACCATAGCGCCAGGTATTAGTATTGGATGAGCTTGGCTCACAGGAGCAGAGCAGAAAGGACTGCAGAGAGCAATAATCAGACACGGAGCCACACACTGGAGGCTTGCCGCGTGTTTTCGCTCGCTGAACTCTTCTTTCCCCATGCTGGGCTGGCTCACCTGTTTGACAGGTTGACTTTATCAAATATTTGATTTTTTTAAACTTAATAAAGTGGAGAAATACATTTTCATTGAAATTACAAAAAAAAATGCAATATTTTTCACAATTATTACAAGATCTCAAATGTTTTGAGTTGCGGACTGTGATGTATCAACTGAAGTATAAATGAGACTTGTAGTATAATAAAAGTTTTTTTTTGTGGCAGGTCTGCTCTATCATTGTGCACATGTCTTTCTAGAATGAGTTTAAGGGACATGTCAAACCCAGCAGATACACACACTCCAGTCAGAGTCAGTCTGTGATAAAACCAGCCTGCTTCCTGGGCGGAAACCTCCCTTGCACTGTGAACATCTGTCTGTCAGCCTGAAGGTGAAGAAACCAACGATTTCTGAGGTAGAAAAGGCCGACGACTGAAGAGAAATGACATGAAGTAGTTTTTGAGCTGCTGTTTTAATATTCAGCGTTTATTCCATTTTACCTGTTCACAGCATAACAAATAATTAATTTTGGGTTTGTCGATGGTTCAACAAGTTGTTTTTGTCGTGACTTCAGTTATAACCCTAACACCGCACAAACCGAACATAGCCTTGCTCCACTTTAGCATCACCAAATTGCAAAAATTCATTGTTGAGCATAAGAAGAGACACATTTATGGACTATAATGATGCTTAAATGCTGAATCAACTGATGAGCCAAAGTGCAAAAGAAAACAACAGAGGTGTGTTTTTAGCATTGATCTAAAGGAACTCAGTGTTTCAGCTGTTTTGAAGTTTTCTGGAGGTTTACTCCAGATGTGTGGTGTATAGAAGCTGAATGCTGCTGCTCCGTGGTTGGTTCTGTTTCTGGGAATGCAGAGCAGAACAGAACCCAGAAGACTTGAGTGATCTGGAAGGGTGGAAAATTTAGCGTGATGTCAAGCCATTCAGTGATTTACAAGCAAGTATTTTAAAGTCTATTCTCTGAGCCACAGTGATGGGGTGACGTGCGCCATCTGCCTGGTTTTAGTGAGAGCGTGAGCAGCAGCGCTCCGGATCAGCTGCAGCTGCCTGATTTTTTTTAGATAGACCTGTGAAGATGCTGTTGCAGTATTCAATGTCACTAAACATAAACACATGGATGAGTTTCTCTAGATTTTGTTTGTACGTTAGTCCTTTAATGCTGGAAATGTGCTTCAGGTGATAGAAGCCCGATTATGTAATTGTCTTTCTGTGGCTCTGAAGGTTCAGATCAGAGTCCATCACTACTCCCAAATTTCAGGCCTGATCACTAGTATCTGTCTGTAATGACTGGAGCTCTCTGCTGACTTTAGATAGTTCCTCTTTAGGTACTTTTCCTTTGGGGCAGATATAATTGGCTGTGGTAGGAGCTCCACCAAAATGAGAAACAACTTTAAAGGCACAACGTGCAGGATCTTATATGATTTCTGAATTTTTGTCTTCAATACAGCATGAGTGTATTGTGTCAGTCACAGTTGAAAATTGTTGCTGTTAATTATGTCATTCTATTTTTGCCTTTCTTTCTCTGCGTTGAGGCGCCACCGCCGCTTTCAGTAGCTGGCACCCTGGGCCGCCGCCTCTGTCACCGACACCTCATCCTGCACAAAACACAGAAATAATAACTGTTGTCTCACTATTTGTTTTACAAAAATGAAAGAAGCTAAGTATTGGTTTAACTGAGATATGACCTGTTTTTGTAAGCGGTCATGCATAAGTGTGTGTGGGGGGGAAGTGGGGGAAATGTTCTCTGCAAATTGCCATTGTTGAAATGTCACATTAGATTTTGGGTCAGAGGGCAGAAATGCCAGAGGGCCGTCTCCAAATAGAAGCAAAGCAGGATTTTATTGACACAATTTTTGTTCTTGTATCGTTTTTCTCACTTTGTTGGACCTCCTTATGCCTCATACACGGTGTGTGAAGTGTAAACATCTCTTCCTGTGCTTTATATTTTAGCTCCTGGAAATTTGGCACCTTAAGTCATTCATTTTGCTTTTGGCACTTTTAATATCAGTTCTCCTAAAGAGTTCAATGATTGGCTGTCAAGGTTTCAATCTCAAGATCTCTTTCTGAACATTTTGGTTTAGTTTTTCTGTCGTGCCTTTCACTGGTGATAATCCGATGTTGTATGGGACTTTCTTAATGTTGGATAGCTGGCCCATGTCTACTTGCACGATGCAAAGATGTTGTTTCTAAGGACTGCAGTTGTTGCTTCTTGTTTACTGGCTTTGTCTTTGCAGCTGAAAACAAGTTGATTTGTCACCACAACTTGAAATCTCAGCCATTCAAAGTCAACTTAACATTCAATTTAAAGAGACAATCCGTGGCTCCTGAAAGCGGTCTGACAAAGAAGAGGGTTAAGCGGAGCTACAGCATGGACTCTGAACTCAAGGACACGATTCAGTTGCAAGATAGCTCCAAGTGCATGTGTCTCATTATCACGAACGTGAGAAAAATTCCTTAGAATATGAAATGTCTGCTGCTTAGCAAAGTTTCCGTGTGTATAGAACCAGGAATAATAGTCATCGAGGCAGGTCTTGAGGTGTTTGCAGCTTTTTGTCTCGCTTGTAACAGATGTAAAATGATAGTGATGTTACTGTGATAAAACTAGAAAACCCGAGTAGTTCCTGTTAGGGTGCAGACACAGGATCAAAGGATTAGGAGATGGCCAGCAGCACCTGTCAGATACAGGTTATGTGCCCACTAGAGTGGAATTGAAGGGAGTTCATTTGGAAAAAGATCTCTCCTGCTTTGGATGCTGATCATTTTGTTCCATGTCTATTTGATGGATTAGTTTAGAATAAGGCAATGCTTTGAGATTCTAGTGTTTCACTGTCTAATTGTCAGATCCTTTCTATCTCAGTGATATGGGCAAACCTAGCTTTGACAACAATACCTGGATCTTCTGTCAGCATAGAAAGTCTTAATTCCAACAAAAAAATCAAAAATGACCATTGGTCTTTTGCAACATCTGGAAGTTAATCCGCAATCAGGAATGGAATGAAGTCAATATTAGCGGGGAGAGATGAAGTAGAAGAGCTGCGATGGCGCCAGCCAATCCCAGTGGCAAGATGTGGCGAGGTGTCAGAGACTGATCCAGTGTGAGCTGGAACTGTTGCAGAAGGTGGCTCTATAAAGTACTGAAGGCGAAGAGTTATGGACACAAAACAATAAAGCTCTTTCAATATTGCAATCTTTTTGAACACTGAAAAAGTAAGTACAAATATACAACATTCAAATTTCAGAGGCATTTTTAATTTAAATACTGATGGCACATATTTACTTCTGTAGTTAGCCCAATGTTTCTTATTTCTAATAATGTTCTTAGCTAAATGAAGCATTATGCTGTTAATTCTTGCCTGTTTTGCCTGCCCTGCAAACATCCTTCTGTGGAAAGCTGACTGAACATCAGTATAGTGACAGCCTCTCCAGCTGAGGCCGTTAATAATGATCAGGATAAACGAAAAGCAATGGGGGGAAATAAAGCTAAACAAATCTATTACGCTAAGCTATCAGTTGAAGGCAATATATCCCGTCTCTGTCCGTCTTCTTACTTGCTGCCTCCTCTCTAAGGTTTATTTCTCTCTTAGAAAGTGATCTCAATCGCTCTCCAGAGGAATCTCCTCCAGGCCTTTTCAATTCCCTCCTCTCCAGCTAGTAAATTCAACATTTTGCTCATTGGATTTTGTCCCTATCTCCATTCATCCTGGGCCCCGCTTTGCATACAGTAATGTGTCTCATGAGAAAAAAAACCAAAAACATTAAGTGAAAATATCTGGAGACCTATTTCATGTCAGGATTTCTGCTGAACAAGGATAAAGGCCTTTGTTTTTCTTTTCCTTTTTTGGTTCTTTTAGATTCAAACTTTCTTGATCACATCTCAAAAAGAACCTTTGCCATCAGTTTGAATATTTGTAGAAAGACCCGTAATTGCACAGTTTATTTGTAAAATTGTAGAAGAAGTTTGATCATTTGTTGTGCTTTCTTCCTGAGTGGAGCTGGCGAAGACGCCGTCTCGGTTTCATGGACAGCACGCATCGGTCAAACC
Organism: Gambusia affinis; assembly: GCF_019740435.1. Taxonomy (NCBI): domain Eukaryota; kingdom Metazoa; phylum Chordata; class Actinopteri; order Cyprinodontiformes; family Poeciliidae; genus Gambusia; species Gambusia affinis. Next base: position 15,170,512 of record NC_057868.1, read on the forward strand.
TGCACCATTACATACGGCTTCAGCATGCTCGTCCTCCTTCTGGATTATTAGAACTGTGACGTTCCCTGAAGGCCTCTGACCTCAGGGACGGGCGGAACCAGGCAAATCTTCTTCACAACTACAGTATTACATTAAACTCATATTAACATTGGACACCACAAACATTCAGAATGATTCATAACAAAAGCAAATTTACTCTGTTTGCCTTTGTGAATGTATGTATATGTTATCATTTTTCATTAAAAATAAAAAGGTCCAAATGAAAGATATAAAAGTTTCAAAGTTGTGTCCCTTCTCCCTTAGCAAGTCTTTGTTTACAAATTGCCAAAGGATAGAAATGTTGCTCTGGCAGAGACTCTAACCATCAGTGCTGGTTGGTATTTGCACGCCGAACGGAGCAGAGTGTCACCTTCCTCTGAGCCGCGCTCACCATCTGGCATGATCAGATGGTTCTGGAGCTCCGAATGAGGGTCCTGCCCTCATCCAGGGGGATCGACAATACAAACCCAAAGGTTTAGAAGAGGAGAATCGGTTTTAAAAATGTGTGTTTAAAGAAACAGCTTTTTTTAATTCCAAAAGGTAAAAGTTAAGTTACGTAGAATAAAATGGAAATAGCCTGTCTTGTCCCTCAGTGGGGAAGTTCAGCAGCATCAAGACATGTGGGTTCTTACAGGAAATCAAAAAGTGCTGGAAATGTGCACAAAAACACAAAATAACAACAATTTCTGCTAGATAAAAATAAAGGGCTTTTTTGGGTTCTTTTAGATTCAAACGGTGTAATTTTTACCAATTTATAGAGTATTTATAGAGTATTTATTATATTATAGAGTATTTATAGAGTAAATAAACCCTATGAAACACTGAATAGAAATACTGTACTCATGATACAAAGGATGTCCAACTGAGAACATATTTTAAGATTTAGGATGACATGATGCCCTAAAAGGCCTGGGAATAAATGTTAGTCATGAAATGATCTAAACAGCCAATTATGCTGCGTCAGCAAAGTCAATCAATCCCATAACCAAAAGTGACTTTGTAGAGAACATAAACAGGTTCCAGTCTAAATGATTTTATTTTTGTTATTAAATCATCAATTGCATTTATATTTTTATTATATTTTCCTCCTGTGCCTATTAAACTTGTCTCTCTTTCTCTGGAGGGCTGACTTTGCACCTTAGGGTGTAGAAGGTTTCTTTTCTTGTAAAAGTCACATCCGCTCCAGGATGTGTTTCTAATATCAGAGGAAAGCCATCAGTGTTCGAGGTGACAGTTTATTTATCCTGGTTAGCGTCTCCGCTAACGTCCCATAACAGCTGGAACTGTCCATAACTCTTGGCAACGTCACTCACCACCTTGGTGTGAGGAATTCAAGCCCAATTTCTTTGTTGCTGCACTCCTGAGAATGCAGCAGCAAAGATCTCTTGCAGAACACATTGATTAACCAGATAGGAAATTCCAGGAAATTCCTTGTATTACATGCTCGGTATTTGCTGTGTGAGCCCCAGGCTTTGGTTGCATTCGGTTTGTGTGAGAACGTTATTTGTGACTAATGAAAACTGTTATGCATATGTTTTCTACAATACCCAAAAATGAGTCTGAGCAGTGTAAATGTGAAGAGACAGATTTCTTTTTTCTATGTATATACACAGTCTTGAAACAACTAGAGCCTTTTTTTTTTTCATGTGGCCTCAGATTTAAATTGGGCTTGGAGAAGAAGAGAAGACTGCAGGAGGAAGTTTAGCATGCATTCCTCTGAGAGTGGAGCAGCATCCGAAAGGAGCGGCTCCAGCTTCTCATTAAGGAAACGACACCAGGAACTGAGAGAACAGAACATATAACCAAGGCCCGCTCAAGAGCTGTTTTGAAAATAAATTTAAAAAATATCTCCAAAATATTTGTTATAGAGTCTTTGCAACTGGATTTGTTTTCACCTCACAAATATGACGCAAATAGTGCTGCCTTAATTACATTTTTCCCACCTTGGCTCCTTCTATAAATGGATTAGAAATATGCTGTTCCATCATTTTCCGCTGGCAGTGAGGATGAGGAAGAAAGTAGGCAGAACGAAGCTTCTCTCACTTGGCTTGTGCCTGTGTGGGCAGAAGAATTGTCCTCTCTTGTTTTTGCTTGTTGGCTAATGGACGTCCTTATCTACACTGAGGAGTCGTGGGTGGGTTTTGCAACACAACAAAGAAACACATATGTGAACCTCTTTGGACGATAAAATGTTTAAATTCTTTAAAAATTTGCAATGTAAAACATGAAATCTTTCTCTCCAGAAAGATCTATTTTAAACCTTTAGCTGGTATGGAATAGTCAAATTATGTGCAATCTGTACCTGCAGGAAAGGTTCATTATTACTCTGAAAATTGAAACGCAATGTCAGAATCAGACATGACTGCTTGGGTGCAAATTTTGGTAGGTTGTTATACGCTGCTGATCAATCTCTGAAGACAGTGTGAAGAAAAGAAATATCTCTTTATATCGGTGGATCTTAGCCTGTTAGCAAACCAACAAAAAATCCAGCCAGGGTAAAGTAAAGCTCAGGGAAAATAAGTTTGACTGTCAAAAAAATAGTTTCCTCTGTTGCCTTCTTCCTTCCATCTCATCTGCTTTGCCACTTTTCCATTTTCAACCTGACAGAAAGACAGCTGAGTTAATGTTTGAATATCTCACCAAAAATGTAGAAAGCATTGTGTAAGAAAACTTGAAAAAAACAAACAAACAAACAAACTAAAACTTCAAAACACTTATTGATCCCAGAAGGAAATTAAATATTATTGTAACTTACAGTAATTCAAATTTGTCAAAGAGTAATTGCAGGTGGTGACGGCTGTGGGCAGGAAAGATTTTCTGTATCGGCCTTTCAGCGAATCCTAAGAAGCCTCTGACTGAAGACCGAAGTTGAAACTAGGGGAAGTACTTTTAACTTTCTGTTGTGTGCAGAAGCCAGTAGGTAATGTAGCTCTCAGAGAAAGAACTGTTGTCACTTCTTCCTGCTGCTCCTTTTCTTTGAAGAATATGTCTAATATGCTAATGACTTTGTCAGCCTGAGTGGTCAGCTGCTTCATTTTTGTCACACATCATCACACAGATGAGCGCTTTAGTGGCCAAATCAGAGTTTGACGCCAACCCCTTGCCAAGGCTCTGTGAAGCCAAAGTTAGGGATGTAAGTAACTTCAAAAAACAGGGAACTAAACCTTAATGGTTCTTCCCTGTTTTTTCTATCCATTTCAGTCAAAATCGTTACGTCAACTGGTAAAAAACCCCGTAGGACACAAAAAGTGTCAAATGTCTCATGTTGCCTGTTGTTTTGAATGCTTTGCTGACACATTGTGTCGTAGTCGATGCAGCTTCCTGCATGTTCATCCAATTGTTGCCTGCTGTACTCGTCCATTCAATAAGCAGCAATCACACTAAGAGCACAGGGGCATCATAAACTCCACCGACTGAGCTTGTTCTGGCCTTAATATGTCTGCACCCATGCAGAGGTAAATGTAATATCCTCTTCTTGTTATTTATAGCTGCAAACGGGGACTTGATTGCTCTCTTTCTCTCTCTCTCTCACATACACACACACGCGCACGCCCACACGCATACACGCAAACAAACATACACATTTATGCTGAAGACAAACCCACAGAAAGCAAGTATTCTCCCTCCATCTTTCCTTCCTGGCTGTGGGATGTAATAAGCAGTTTTGGAGGTAAATCTCATCTGACTGTTGGTGCATCTCTCAGTGCGGCTTTCACCCTGAATCTTAGCACGGAGGCATGAGGTTTTTGCAGAGCTCCGCTCTCGTTACACATAGGACAGCGCTTCCAGGAGTCTTTCCTCACAGCCACTGTCCACAAATCAAGGTTTAAATCATGCACGTCCTTATTGTATCCCATTATTTCCTCTTCCAGCTGTTTTTACGTCCAACTGCTTGGGAGAGATTTCATTAGTGTCAAGCCTGCAGGAGCCTAAAATCAGACCAAGTGCAAGTGCAAAATGGGCTATTAAAAGAGGTGTGAAAATAACATGACTATGAAAATAATCTGTGTTGAATTTATATCATTTTATTCGCAGTTTGTCTGATCTCCGAGGCTACATGATGAAACAAATCATACTTTTGTCTTTGGCAAAATTAGTCTCGTTTTGCTCATTTGTTTTGCCGGTTGAAAACTCCAGTTGGGCTTTTAAGAAATAAAAATAACTTTTTACAGACAGCAAGAAAATATAGCACCTCTGTGCGCTGAACTAAACACATCTCAACCATCAAGAAGCAGAAGGAGTTCTTCCAAGCAGGCTCCAAGAGGATTGAAGCTTTTAGTTAAAAGAGAAAAAAAGTAAGCAATTAAATAAAATTCCATCCACTATTGGACTTTTCTGTCATCTCATGAAAATAAAGCCTACCTGGAGGCTTTATTCCAACTTTTTAAAGCCTCATCTTTTATTCCTCTGGGATTTGCAGTCACAGTTCAAAGTTTTTGAGATGCTAAAAACTTTATTGAAATATTTGTCCTTTTTTTAAACAAAAAATGTTGACTTAAAAACATTTAATTAGATACAGACGACTATTAAATTGAAGTAATAAATTTACCCTGACTCAGACACAAACCTTTCATAGTCACTATTCATTTGGCTACCATGGGCAGTGAGGAGAAGGAGGGAAGAGGTAACATCCATCTCCAAGGTTCTCTGTTCTAGGTTATGTTACTGCAATAAAAGAACTTTTTTTTAAAAGTTATCTATAACACTAATGCCACATCCTGTTTCTGGTATTAATATCTGCCCAAACTCATTCACATGCAAGTAGACAACCTTAAGTACAGCTGTTCACACCTGCTGTCTCAAGCTGCGTTCTGTACTGTGTATGTAGCTGCTGTGTAAAAGCAAGAGAACATGAAATACAACAATGGAAGGTTTGAGTTTGCCAATGAATGGATCTAAAATCCAAATCTGCATCAAATATTCCAAAATAGCTTACATGAAGCTTGATTGGCTTCTTTAAAGCTCAGTTATACAACAACTGTGCAGGACCTTGTTGTGATCCTTTAGCTCCCCATCCTGAGCCCTGTCTGCATCCAAAGCTGCAACGTGCAGGTTGGTCCCTGTTTAGGGATACCACCTGTACAACAAACTGTAGAGATGTCTGAATTCCTAATGAAATGTTCCCACTGCCTGCCATCAGCTGTAATCACTCTCCAAAGTCCCCAGAGAGTCCACCTTAATGGACGGCACAGCGACGCCACAGACTGCTCTAACTATCACACTAACAGGTACCACCTTAAAAAGAGACACTTGGAAATTGGCCACCTGGGCTTTGGCCCACTTTCCACTGACCTACTTCTATGTTTTGGACATATATTGAGCCCTGTTGTACCAAGCTATGAACTTTATAATGCTCTGAGAAAGAAGGTTGTAAAATGCAACAAACTGAGCCATATTTTGGAGTCCATGGAAACTTCTTGGAGTCTCACAAAATGCTGAATTAAGGAAATGTGGAAATCTGTCAGGTACTAGCCTTCACTGGCCGCTATTAGGACAGCAATGTGGGGAATTTACATGATCCATGTTTCATGTTTAGATTTTGGTACCAGCCTTGACCATTCTTTCTCCTATCTCAGTTGGGATTTGCTCCAATGTCTCTCTATGTGCTTCCGAACACTAATGCTAGACCAGAAGGCAAAGTCTACATATTTATTTTGTTTAATCAAAGTCAGACCCAAACTGGAACAAGAAAACCCTCCGAAGCACTCCTGATTTAGTGACTTACACTGGGTACATGAGCAGTTTCTTCCCAAACCTCTCTAACTGTAGGTTTATTCACACCAGCCCAGTTTAGTCAGCTTCAACCAAACTCTAGTTTGTTTGCATTGAAAGTCCAGTTTGTTTGGAGGGAATGCATAATTAATCTTAGATGCTGAATTGTGGTCCGCCTAAAAGTCTAGGTCTCTGTTCGGTTGAAGTGAAATATAGTGAAATTCAAATGCATGTGTGAATGCAAGCAGTCCAAAGACCATTCTAAGGAAGAAAACTATACTGCCAGCCATTTGGTTAAATATGACCAAAACAAATGGGCTCGTGATAGTGGGATAAATGTTTTGTGGAGAAATCCTATAACCACTAAAGTCTGACACCACCCCAATTTTGTTCACATTTTATGAAACGTCCTTCTTAAATGTCTTCTTCAGATTTTTTTTTGTATTGGTTCCTTGAGCGGTTTTTGGTGCAGCTCCACCACAGGCAAGGGGGGCAACAGGTTTTTCAAAGGTCCATTTAACACAAAGCAGTGTTTATTTATTTATTAGTAATTTATTAATAAAACTATTCATTCATTTATTTTATTTTGAATGCAAAGGCTCTCCAAAGAGACTGGATTATCTCCACAAATAAAAACAGAGGGATTTTCCATAGTTTACCATCATGTGTGAAATGAATGGACAAAATGATCATGAGCAGAGACAAGAATAAATTGGCATTTTGTCCCAGAGACATCAGTGTAGTTCATAACAAACAAAAATGGACAAAAACATTTATTCAGTCTGAAAAGATTAATTATAGCTATGTTGTACGAAATAATTAACCCCAGACTTTTGATCTAAAACCAGTGTATTTTACACTTCTTAATGGGGGCAAATAACAGATGGTTAACACTGCCATATTTATTTGAGCAAGAGAAAGAGCAAATAAATTATTAAATGTACAAAGTTCTCCATTAAAGCAGGCTGCACAAGATTCTGTTATTAGAAATATGGATTTTTAAGCATTAAAATATCATTAAATGGCACACTTGAAATGTTCGGGAACTGGCAAAGAATCTAAATTTTTCAGAGTTTTCATGAAAGCAACACGAGTGCGTGCACGTGCGTGGGATTTGACACGCGTCAGGTGTTTGGTTAACGTTTACATGGCGAACATGGACGAAACCCGAACTTTCTAAATAAACCCAGTAGCACACAGTAGAACCTTCATCTGTTTAAATGTTTTATTTATTTGATAAAAATCAGACGGGTACGCCCGAACTCACGAGCTTCCATGAACCGTTTACTCTCTGGCACCTGAAGGAGAGATCCTCCAAGATCCACATCTACGTGACCTGGTCCAGAGTGCGTAAGAGGGTTCACGGCAGAGCCAACTTGCTGTTTGAAACATGCGGTCTGAGGTACGCTCCTGAGAGGAGCGGCAAAAGGAGGAGGCGTCCTAGAGGCTTCGGTGAGTCCGCCATTACCAACCCCGACTTCCGCCAGCGAAAAAAAAAAAAAAAGCAAAACTCGGTTCAGAGGTCCTGTTGATAATATTCAGCCGCAGATAGCTAACACAGTTTGTTTAGCTTTCCGACTGAAACCTCTTCATGAAGACTGTTTGGTAAACTTTTGGAAGCTAATGAGTGTTTATAGGGTTAGTAATGCAGAAATGGTGATAAGTGAAGCAATCTGGAGAAGAATGTGTCCGTAGGCCTGTCAGTCAGATGAACTCCAGATTGTTGTAGGTTGTAGGTAGGCAGATTGTTTGCACTGGGGAAAGCGCTCTAAGCCTCAGTAGTGGTATGCTCAGTGTGCGTGTGTGCCAATGTGACGTGAGGTTCATGGCTGGTGAGGCACTGCCTTTATCAAAATCATAAGACCCCCTGCATGTTATTGTTTACATGTGGAAATTTCGAGCATGCGGACAACATTGAAGGGCAAAAAGACTATACTTTCACATGTCATCCACAGTCGCGCTGCAAAGGTAGAATAATTCCGTCAACTCAATGAAAATTGAAAATACAGATATTATTGATTTAGTATTATAATATAATTATATTAATAATATTATTAACTTTGCACAGCAAAGGGAAACCCATCGAAGTACAACTCAAAACCACTTTTTTCTCTCTCTCTGTATTAGCCAAGCTACATGTAGACTCGTTGCGTGTAGCTTCCCTTATTTACTGTATCACTAGCTCCCTGTTACTGTCTCTTACTCTGCAGTTGTGTAGCCACAATGTCTGGGATCCTGAGCGCCCCCTGCCATGAGGTAAGAGAACTGCCTGCCTCACCTAGAATCTGTGCTCTGCTGTTTATGATCGCTTTAATTAGGCTTTTTTGTTTCGTTTATTTTTCTGCCATTCTTATACTAGTACTTTCAAATAGAGCTGCACTGATTGCAGATTTCTGGTTGATCACAGATTACCAATCTTTTAAAAGCTTGAACCTGCCGATCCCCATTTTGGCTGGTATCACTGTTTTTCTGAAATGTTGCTAAATTACGCAAGAAAGTTGCTGAGTTGGTAACAGTGGGGGCGACTATTAACTGCAAACATGCAGACATGACATGTTGAGAGCAGTTAAAGCTCTCTCACAGCAGAGCAGAAGAGGACAGTGTCTGATTATTTGACCTTTGCTATAGATAAGATCAGGAGATAAAATTGACTTCACATGTCAGTTGATCACCGATCTTTGAAAATTAACGAAATGTCACAAATAAGTTTGACTGATAAGGAAGTCCTCTGCTGCTTGAGTTTTATGCCGACATATACATGTATGTCATCTGTGTTGGATTGTAAAACTGTGCAGATTCAGAGTCATTTAACAGATTGATTGGACGTTTAATAAGCTAGCTGGTGGTCTGGGAGCTGTCGGCTAAAGCTCCTCCATATTCAATATTTATTTGTCAAGCAGAAAGGAGCAGAGGTCTGACAGCGTCTGACGCTCTCCTCGTGCTCGGACTGCTGAATCTCACAATCAGGTGTCTGAACTTTGAGTCCAGGAATAGCAGCATTATTTTGTGTGTGTGTGTGTGTGTGTGTGCGTTTGAGAGAGAGAGAGAGAGAGAGAAAATATTTCTCAGAAAAGTGAAAGACTGATGGATTTTTCAGTTTTCACCGATCATAAAGCAGCCTCGGAGATGGAGTGAGCCCACTGTGACGGATGAAAGGATTGTTTTATGTGGAGCTCACATAGGACTGTGAGATGTATGCAGACAGGTGAGGGAAGATCATCAAGCTAAAAATAGAACTGAGAGCATCTCAGTTTTCATTTGGAAACCCTACCAAAATAAAGGCAAACTTCAGAACGGTTTCTTGGAACAAAGCTTGTGTTAGATGTTGGTTTGACAAATTAATCGTGTTCCGTTGAGCTGTTGGGGGTATCGTTGTATTTACTGTTCAATTCAGTAACCCTGGTTTTGTTATCCATCAGCAAGCAGTTCATTCTGGTTACAAAGTGATTAGCTCTCCCAAAAGGCAATCACATTGTTACAATAAATCAGTGTCTTTACCATTTCTATCGTTTAGAACTGCAAGTAATGTCATGTAAACAATGTAAGTTGATTAGTATAATTGTATTCAAAAGAAAATAACCTTTTCCACTTTTAAGTAAATGAAGGTTGATGGGGAAAAAGCAAGATGTTCAATGAGAGAAAACAGGCAACCAATGTAGCTCTTTTTCTCCTGTTTCACATGGAAGCTGATTTAAAAGTAGAAACTCACTGTACTGTCAAGACCTTATTTCACATGTTTTTTAAAGTTTTGTCTGTTGTGTGACGACTGTGGGAATGGTAGCTGTCAGGCAGGCTTTCCCTCAGTGTATTATAAGCCTGGCAAGTAGGGCCACCAGGCCTTACTTGTGCCCCCACTAGGCTAAGCATTGCTTATTTTACTAAATCTTTTTAAAATGTTAGCAATTTTTAAGGCTTTACAGTTGATGTTCAGGTATTAATCTTCCAGTCTTTCAATAACACATAATTACCAATTGATATTTTCAAATTTCCTGTCAACTTGAAACATTTTTTAACTCAAAAACATGATGGGCCGCTGGATGAATGTGTGCGGAAAAATGTAAAAAGAACACATGGAAATGAAGACTTCAGAAACATAAAAAAAATTAAACGATTCATTTGTGCTTAAATATAACATTTGTTGGCGCTAACCTGAAAAAATAAATATGAAGGTGAATTAAATTCTAAATATTTGGCAAAGTTTCTTTAAAATTAATTACATTTGAAGTACATTGATTTATTTGGGCCATATAATCATTTCTGCTATTATCCTTAAACCAACAGTGTAGTGTTAAATGTACTTTTTTGAGCTTTGCATCACATTACAATGTTATGTCTTCATCCAAAACATACCTGGAGTGTTGCATTGATTCTTTCATGCATGTTTGACAAATCCTTTCATTCAGCAGCCCAAAACGCCTGGGTGGATTCCTCCTTGGAGGTGCAGCTCGTCTTCTGAGCAGCTCCTTTCTCACAGAGCAGGCCTCCCCCACAACTCTCTCCCTCTCAGCTCCTACAGACGTGCCAGCAGCAATTAGCAAATACCTGGTGTGGCTGTGCACCTGCTGAGCTCAACATAGGAGTTACTTCTCAGTGCAACGCTGATAAAAACATTATTAAAGGGTTAATAGAGGAGCCATGTTGTGAGGACTTCCTGAAAGAGTAGAATGAGTTTTTAAAGAGACAGAGGCCCAATTTTAAGCTATTAAATTGCAAAGTAAATTTTCTTTTAAGTCATACTTGATATACATACAACATTTTTATAATAGCTGAAGGTAACGTAGTTTAATGATTATGCTACAAAATGGCACTATGTGGCTGGAAAACACATACTGCCTCTTTCATCTTGTCATTTTTGGTCCTCCATACTCCAGTAGTATTCCATTCCCCTCTATTCATACATTTACACTAAGTGTATTATAAAAAGCTCTACCTTTCAACATTACATCAGACTCCAGCTTTTCCTCATCACCAAGCCTTCAGGTGGAACTTCAGTAAGCAACTTTTTAATTGGCCTTTAACTAGAAAAGCAGCTCCATCTAATCAGGGGCCTGTCACGTCCGCCTGTGCCTGCTGTCTCATTTTCTGTGGGTTAATGCGTTTCACTCAACACATTTAGTAAATCTCCCAGACCAGGATTACTGCATCAGAGGGATTTAGGATCTCTGCCTGCCCAACACATGTTGCACAGTTACCTTTGTGCTTTGTGCTCTTGTGTTGTTAATGCAGAATTGTCTCTCTCATGAGCAGCCAGCATTTTTTCAGACCTGCTGGTGTCTCACACCAAACTGTGTGTGTGTTATATGGGCCAGTGGTGGCTGTAAATATGACCGGCTGCATCCTTTTTGTTTTTGACGTGGAAGGAAACTGAGATAAGCAGGAGGAAGCTGATCAACCAACTTTTGATGTCATTTTGAGTCAAAAAGGATTTTTCTTTGTTTTCTTACTAAGGTCTCCTTTAAACCCCGGAAAAAACTGTTACTTTGTTGTTGCTTTTTTAGTTAGATGAAAGAGAATTACCTAAAGATTTTATTTACTGATTTAATTGATACCGTTTGCTACTTTGATTCCCTTGCTGCCGGTTTTGACAGCAGTATTTTAACCCTTTGTTGTAGTGCAATGAGCACAGCAAAGAGAAGCAGCTTCAGTCCATTTGGATCGGTACCTTCAGCCCTGATGCGTTCTGCGGCAGCAGCTACCGGAGACAAACCCGGACCCCCTGCTAGAGGGGCTTTCTCCGTGGAGGAGGAGAAGCAGAAAGATGGGATTGCTTGTGAGAAGCAGGAACAGGCCTCTGTTGGTCGTGTGTTGGAGGAGTTCTTCTGGATTGGAACCAGCATTGTGGCTTTTTCCAAATGGCGTCTCGGCTACATGGGTAAGCTGAGTCAGAGAGTAGGATAGTTTTAACTGAATATTGCTAGAAATTAGTCTTCACAAGGTTCATTTTTTCCATGTCTCCAGTCTACTGCATTGGGTCAGGCGAGAGTGCTGAGCAAGGGAGACATGATGAGGTTTGACAGAAAGACGTAGATCTTCATCACCTTATGGTCTCAGTTTATGCAAAACTGGACAACTAATGAATAATTTTACCACTTAAGTTAATTGTGAAGATTTGGAAGAAATTGGATTTGATTTTGATGTGTTTGTTTATTTTTTATTTAGCTGTCAGAGGTGACTTTGTGACAAATGGAATTTGTCCAGAAATAGTGTTTTATAGCTATTAAATATTACTATTAAATGTTATTATGTTTTTGATCACAATTTACTCCCATTTTGCTCTGCAGTCCTTTTTTATGCAGTCATCTCTGAGGTTTCAGATCTCACTCACCAAGTTGGCCTTTATTATTTCACAGAACTCAAAAAACCTCTGAAGCCATTTTGAATGACAGATTCTTTTTGCACATAAAGTTTTTGTTCTTTCTAGACAAAAAATCTCCACTGAAATAAAGAACGGATAATACCAGCTGACTCTGATGGGTCATGGCCAGCACAGAAATAAAACCTGAAATTTAGCAGCAATGTGACATTTTCCCCGGTTGAGGAAGGTGTCATGGTTCACCTCCATTTATCCACAATCCTTTTTCTTGTAGCCTTTCACGCTTTCTCATCTAGCAACAGAAAAGTGTCACTACGCTGCAACTAAAGTAGTGCATAAGTATTAAACTGCAGCGTCTGGTATAGTGAGTTGACACATTGGAATACAGCACACTTGCTCTGCTTTGCTTTATAAAGATTACATTTCACACTTCCACGGTTTGCAAATTTCCCACTGCAGCCGTGTAGGGAAGGTGTTGAAGTCACAGGGTACCACATGATGTTACACTGACTTTGCAGCACTTCTGTGCTAATCTTAACCACAGACTCATAACTGGCATCTTCACATGGAGCCTCTTGACAACAGGAGCCTGGTTACTAATTACGCTACTTGTTCAGCATAGTGACATTCTTTTTGTGTCCTAAAGATGTAAACTATCTTCACCACTTTTTGTTTGCCCGCAAAAATGCCATGGATCCTACAGAATCCCCTGTTTGTTTTTGTATTTGTTTGGGACATAAGGTCTGAGCCAACAACCTCCTCGCCTGCTTAACCTGGTTTTCTGACAGAAGAGGCGAGGAGCTAATTCCACCTCCTTGGCACACATTTTCCCAGTGGCAGTAGGTCAGCCATGGAGAGACGTTCAGTTGTTTCTCTGACCTCTGACCTCTGCTGTGTTTCTGAGCCACCACCTGCCGTCTGTGCTTCACTTGACCTCTTTACCAAGTAGGTTACAGAGCGGTGGAACATTTAGGGTCATTTAAACAAACTCCCATTTCCAAACACAGCATCCATATCATATTTGCATGTTAAACACTAATGTTGCACGTCAAATATGTATTCCACTGTAACATCAGAGCTAACCTGGAAACAAACAAATCTTTGACAACCAGAAGTTATTCTTCTCTACATTTCTTCATCATCAGTGGACACAGCCATCCTGAACAATTTCACCGTCTTCTGCTTCTGGGGCTTCCATTAATAATACTGTTATTATTGAAATATGTATTTAGCAATGAGCCTCAATCAATTTAATCAGATTTTTTCCTTGTTCTGATGGAATTACAGAAACAGTCCATCAATTTCACATGGGTTCACATGTGGCTCCTATTTTTTACATGTGATCCATCCATCCATCCATTCAATGGGTGGATGGATGGATGGAAAACCATGACGAAAAATGTACAAATGGTGCGCACAAATTTTCACATGTGAATCATGACAGTCGCATGAAAAGCATGTTTACGTGTGGATTTGAAATTTTTCATGCTCTAAAACACATGTGGGCCCACATATTTTCCAATATGTGGGCCCAATATATTAGAAAATATATGGGGGATATATATCCTGAGATATATATCTCCAGATATACATATGGAGATGCATATTTCCAGATGTATCTCTGGATGTATATTTCCAGATATATCATACATTTTCACTTTGTAAATCTGAAGTTGCAACCATGGCAACAAGCCCAGATTCCCGCCTGTGCCGAGTTTATTTATTTATTTATCTTTTATGTAATTCCCATGCACTTTTTGTTTCTGCACCTGTACCAGGTGTTGATGCGTGCTGCTGCTGCTGCTGCTGCTGCTGCTGCTGCTGCTGCTGCTGCAGTGTTTAAACCAGCATCTTTCAGCCTGACTGTATCACTATCTAACCTATTTAAATGATCTCCTCTGTTATCAGTCCCAGCCTTTGATTAGAATGGCTTCATCATGAATTCCTATTGAACAAGGTGAACTTGTTTCTCTAATTTCTCTGTGTGCTGCATTTTGTTAGCACCACATTGTAAATCTCTCTAGGCTCTCTGCAGCCAGAGAGGATCGCCCTCTGTCTGCAGGCTTCATAAATCCAGTCACCACATGTGCATAACCATAAGATATATTTAAGATATTATTTTAAATATATTAAATCCTGATAAACTGGTGATATAACTTTTCCTGTTTTATCCAGTTTCCTCTCCGGCTGTTCTATTCATGTTTGCCTTTCACTCCATGCCGTTGTTTTTATTTTGAAGCAGTTATGAGGCACTTGTGAAACCTGAAACTGCTGCTGTGCAAGTTACTCAACAGGTTGTTGCTAAGTAACCAATGAGTCAGTGAGAGAGTTGAAGCCACCAAACCTGATTAGCTAGCTGGATATGAAAGGTTGAGTAACTATATCCTTTCCTCTAGCTACATCTCCCAGAATGCTTTGCAGTTCTGTTTCGGAATTCAGTGAAATTATTGACCATTCTATCGGACGTATTTTCTGTTGATATTGATCTGGTCTGTGCTGTTGATTCATTGCCCAGTCCTACTGAAAAACACATAAATCAAGTCATAGATAGAAACACGGAAATGTTTGCAACAATATAGTCTCTTAAAAACAGACACTTTCTCTTCATTTCTCTCCAAACTGAATAAAGAGTTGTTTGACCTTAGCATTCGACAAAGTTGTGCTCTGGTTCTGGTGTGAGTTGGTGATACATCCAGGTGAGGATCCCGCCCCTGCTGCGATACGGATGAGGCTGTTTATATCCTTGTCAGGCCGGGGGATGGAACTCTGACCCGACAACCCGCGGGGTCCGGATGGGCTCGCTGCAGCTAAACCCTCTCAGCAGCTTATTTCATGGATTGCTGCTTCCTCTCAGGCTGAACAAGTGCAAATCCTTGGCTCTGTTACACTATGGACGGATTCAGCAGGCATGCACAGATAATCACTCTTTCTTTGAAAACAATACCAGCTCTCTCACAGCCGTGTTCCATTTATCTGGCATGAGCACAAGCTGTAAAATCATTAAGGTTTAGTTGCTTATAGATTTGATGCTCTGTTGGCTTTTCTCACGCTGGAAGCAAATGACTAAACATTGATGCCGTGTTCAGACTGAATGCTTGGGTTGAGTGGGACAGTGTAAAGTAGAAGAGCTATTTTTAATCAGAGCTGAATGCATTAGTGTCTAAAAATAATTTCAGCACAAGTTAATCAGACTACACCTTCCAGAATAATATTGTGAAGTGTCTATGCCATACCAAATGACAGCATTTCAATGCTATAATATTGTTGTTTAATGAATGACCAGGCACATTCATGAACAGTGTACGTGAAGTGTGTGTAGATGTGTTTTTATCTAAAGGGATGCCTGCAGCGTCGGGCTTTGATTTTGCACAATGTAACAGCAGCCGTCCATCTGAACAATGGAGCTAGTGGAGCAGCTGCCCCCCACCACAGCTCCCCTCCATAAAGGTCAGGGAGATGTAAAATAAAACATAGCTTTTACTGCCTCACTTTGTGACTGAAAATACACCACCAACCCCTGCAGTCAGACTAACTTTCTGGATTGTAAATTCTCATTTCACTTTTCCCCTCTGACTGTAATGTTCATACCAGAAATAATCTCTAAACCCACCCAGTCATTGTTGTGAATGGCACCTCATACTCCCACAGCCTCGCTCACAAACACGCGGTCACCTGAAAAGGCTTTTGTGTAAAAAGGGGGAAAAATAGTTTCTGATATAGCCCATCAGAAACTTTAAATGTTAAAATATGTAGTTTTCATAAATTTGGTCAAAGTAATATTTAATATACCTTATATATTACCTTTTGAAGTGTTCGGACCATACATATTGATGATTTGTTTTGTCTGTTGTGTGGACTCTAGCTGGCCTGAATGCCCATAACTAAGCATATACTTTTTTATTTTTGGGTGAGATCCTAAAACTCATGGAAACAATAGTAATGCTAAAGTAATATCAGTTACATTTACACTTACATGTACACACGCTTACGTGTTTAAAACAACAGGCACGTTTTAAACACATATTGCTGTGTTTACAGTTGTTTTAACTGTTCAGAGTTAAAATAACTCTCTCAACAATCCCAGTTCTGATAAATACTCAAAACCTTTCAGAAATTAGCGTCAGCAGGACCACGACTTGCACATCTCTAGTAACAAAACCTCATGGCTGTTCATGACAAACCTTTAAACCATTATCACATTTGCTTCAGATAAAAGCTATCTTTTTTTCTATGTTTTGTATGTTTTATTTTACTAATTACTAAAACCTCTAAGAGACACATAAAACTCTTAACTGTTTCTTAAAAGGCAATGTAATAAAATGTGCAGCACTGAAATCCTCAGCTTACAGCATGCCGTTTTTGTTTGTTGATGTTGGTGTTTGCAGTCTGCAGCAGATCTGCAGGTGGGAGGAAGGCTAACACACCAGTTGATGTGAGTGGGATTCTACAGGGAGCAACGTCCTGCCCGTTTAAATGAGCCAGCCCTGTTTGTTGATGTGAAGTCTGTTAACAAACTCCTGTGCAGGAATCCACTAGCAGAGGTCAAGAGAACAGGACTGGACTACATTAACCATACCCTGAGGGAGGGGGTTGGAGTGTATGTGCAGTAAAGCCAAATCAATGCTCAGTCAGAGCCATGCTTTGAACTTTTCATGTAATATGCATTTAGGAGAAATGGGACCGAATATCTTTAGTTTGACTTTTCTGTATCTTTACTGCTGATAAAAACCAGTATTCATGATGACTTTTAAATTATAAATGGCCTGTATTTACCATTTATTAGGTCCACAGGACCTCTAAGCGCTTTACTCTACATTCAGTTCTTCTCTCAATCACACGCTGATGGTGGTGAGCTACAGGATAGTAGCCACAGCTCTCCTGGGGAAGTCTGGCAGTTGAGGCTGCCCTGCATCAGCGCCGCCGGGTCCTATAACCACCACCAGGAGGCAAGGCAGGTGAAGTGCCTTGCCCAAAGACACAATGACAGAGAGGGACAAATTGGGATCTCAAACCGGCAACTCACTGATCATGGGACACCTCCCAATGAAGATAGTTTTTATGAGAATATAGGAAAATATCATCCTGACATTGTCAGAAGTCTTCTGAAAATATTAAAGCCATCTACAGAAGAAATGAGTATAAGTTGGGTTTGTTTAGTCTACTTGTTAGTTGTTCTTTCATGCATGTTTGCGAAATTCTTGAATCTCCCATGGCAACCATTCAGGGGTGCCTAAATTCTTTGTTGGAGCTGCAGTCTCAGCTGAGTTTCTGCCTCACAGAGCCGCCCTCCCCTGATCCGCCACCACTCCGCTCCTCCAGACTAGCGCAGCAGAAGTTAGCAAACAGCTGGTGGAACTATGAACTACTTCTCTTTGTTAAGCGCCTAAGAAAATTTTTTTAAGGCTTAATGAAGAAACATTGTTGTAATGACATGTTGAAGAAACAGCATGTCGGAAAGAAAAGGAGCTTCTTAAAGCGACAGAGGCCCAATTTCAGGGTTTCAAATTGGAAAGTCAAATTTCTTTTTAGTTAGATTTGATGCAGAATTTTTATAACAGCAGCTGAAGGTAACATAGTTATTTGATTGTGCCATTTCATAGCATAATGTGCATGGAAAATACACAATGCTTCTCCCCACACCTTCTCCCTAGTAATGACTGTTTAGTTGAATGTTCTGTCTGTCAGCTGCCTGTCAGCCCTGTGTGCAGCTGAGGTGGCCTACTTTCATACATGTTGCAGGGGAAGTGTCTGATCAGATGTGACAGACACTTGATAATTGATAATTTGGTCACAGTGTGTGTAACTGCAGCCTGGGGCTGTTGGAGCCCCGCTGCAGCTCATGCACGATGCTTCCTGCAGAATTCCTGCCAGACAATCTGTGTTTTCAACAGTACGATTTTATTGTAGGAAATGACCAGTTCTGGATGTTTGGGTTGCAGAATCATCCTCACATCTGCACACATTGTTTGCTTTGTCCTGGTGTCTGTCTCTGCCTTGTGGAGCAGTCATGAAGAAATGCCTCTCAATTTACTATCATTTGCTTCCTTATTGCAGAACGACTCTTGAGTGTGAACAAGCACTACATTGTTGTGTGTTCATCCTAGTGAGAGGATTTAATAAAAGAATAAAAAAACGTACACAAACAATGCATGAATAACTCTACCACACACTCCAACAGTTTCCCTTTGAGTTTCCAACCATGTTTTCATTCCATCCGTGTTCTCTCTTGCAGTGGAGAAATGCATGAGCTCGATGCAGATCGGGACCCAGATGGTGAAGCTCCGTGGCGGCTCCAAGGGACTGGTGCGGTTCTTTTACCTGGACGAACACAAGTCCTGCATCCGCTGGCGGCCGTCACGCAAGAACGAGAAGGCCAAGAGTGAGTGATGTAGATGTAAAATGGGTTGCTCCCGTAGGGTCAGGGCCTTGCCATAGCGTTCATATGCATGGGAAACTTCAGGTAACTTCTGTTGCCATGCAACCAGGCTGAGTGTAGTTTCTCCCTGTGCTGCTATATGCCGTCCTGTCATAAATGTCTACATTGAGGCCCTGAGGATGTGAACTTGAACCTTTTCTGGAAGGAGATACTGTCATCAGTCACTGTTAACTGTTGAGAGCTTGGAGCAGCAGATTAATAGAAAGTTTGACACACACACACACACACACACACACACACACACACACACACCGTCAGATGGAGATTCACATCCTCTTTATGTGTGTCGTACAATGTGAAAGTATTCCTCACCTTACAAAACCAAAATGCAGTTTGTATGTAATAATTAAAGGAAAGCTATCCAAATCTACTCGGCTCCACCAGGCAGCGACTTTTCATGTTCTAAAAAAAACTATTTGATTTAATCAACTGGTATATTTATCTGTGGAGGGGACACAAGACTCTATCTATGGCTTCAAATCAAATTCCCCAAACGTCTTTACAAAAGAAAGTTAAAGTTCTCATGTTGGAATACGGCATTACAAATATCTGGATGAGTTTATATCAAACAAGCCGTGATTATACTAATTTCTCCCATGCACATACATTATACTCTAAAATATATAATTTTTTGCTTTTAAAAAAGATTACCATAGGGTTTGTAACTGTGAGATGGGCAACACTGACCTCTATGATCATGCCCCCTATTATTAAATTTAAAATTAGATGAGGACCTCACAAATACACAGTGGAGATTAAATATGACTGAATGACTTCCAGTTTACAGAACTAATCAAATCTGACATAAATATATTTCTAAAAGAAACCCTTAATGGAGAGGTTAGTCCAGAAATAGTCTGGGACACAAAAAACAGTTATGAGGTTTAAAATGATAAGAGAACAAATAAGATTATCCGAAGAGGCTGAGACAAAGCAAGAACAAAAACTGGAACGTAGTGAAAGCTCAAAATATTAAAAAAATAAAATTAATGCAATGTATTTACAAGAATTGTGAAAAAATACCAAACAAAAACTACTATGAATCTGGGGCCAAGTTAGCCAAAGAAAATTACAAAAGCAGTGTAATATAATTTAAATGTATAACAGCACATTTCTCAATAATGGATTAAGGTCAAATAAGAAATTTTAAGAACAAGTTATAATCTGGAAATTATTAGACATCTGGATGAGCAGGAATCGGTGCTTCATAAAACACTAATTTCATATCAGGCAAAATCCAAAGAGAATATTATATTATGACTATATAAGGGGATTATGAATAAAAAAACACATTCAACCTCATATGTGAAAACAAAATTGGAAAAGAAAAGTAAAATGGAAATCACCAAAGACAGCATTGAAATGTACAAACTCCTATTTTTTTTAGACCACCAAACCAAAACATTTCTTGTTCTAGAGAGGAGGCAGTGTGAAATCACAGAACCAAAGCAGTGGCATATTTTATGGCTGTACAGTTATAAGATAATATTGCATAGGAATACACAAAAATATCAAAAGTACTTTTAATCCCACGGGGGCTCAGGGGATCAGTTTCCTGTGGTTCCCCCTCCTCTGTAGTCCTGGGAATAATAAGCTTCTTAAGTCAGTTTAATTATTCATCAGCTTTAATCTGTCCAAATAGTGTTTTACACACCAGCCCTAACAGAAAAATAACCCACACACTTCACTGGCACACCAGTAGAACTGCAGACTTGTTTTAAATTGAGGTAGTAAATGATGGTGGGGGGGCTGGTTCGAACTCATTAAGACTCTTGATGTCCTCTAAATGTGTCTGTGAGCAGACGTTCTCGCTGCATCAGAGGATAATGAATGAACAAGGCTAAAAAGTCAGCCTTGCTGTTTTATGGTTGAGAAAATCTGGATATTTACCAATTATTAGAGCCCAGAGAGGATTTGAAAAATGCAAAGTGTTAACACCATGACCTCATTAAAGACTTTAAAACAAAGTGCTTGTGATTACCACTCTGAAAGGTTTTTCTTTCTGCGCTTCCACTATAGATGCCAGAAAGATAACTCAGCAAAAGAATAACGTGGAGAAAACCACTGTGCTGGTAAATAGGGCTGAGTGATACAGCACAGTGTAAGAGTTTCATATAGGTAAATATAACTACTCATTGACAGGCCATTTTTATTTCAAAGCCGCTGACAAAACTTGAATCTGCTGCTGTGCAAGTTACTCAACAGGTTGTTGCTAGGTTAGCGAGAATGAGTGAGTAAGGCTACGTTCAGACAGCAGGCTAATGCGACCTCGATCCGGCTTTTTCACATCAGTCTGAACAGCCCAATTCTAATCTTTTCTCCAGAAGCAAAATCTGATCTGTGCCACTTCCATATGTGGAACTAAATCCAATAAGTGTCCATTAGTTTTCAAAGCATCAGCAATCAGAATGGCCATGTCTCATTTTGACATTCATGTCATTGATGTGAAACGTGTCCGAATTCTGCGCCACAAGAAGCCAGACACAGTAAATCAGGAGGTAAACAATTGCTGAACATTATAAACGTGAAGCGCTTTCCATTCCAATCCCACCAGTCCTGCTCCGACTCTACATCCAAACAGGTTTCTGTACAGAAGCTGCAGTCAGTGCTCCACTACTGGCCATTGCGGTTATCTGGGCTTATGATTTTGTACAGATACTGTCTTTTCCCATTGCTGAATAAACTCTAAAATTGGTCCATAACCAGCTGCTCACATTATTACTTCTGTAAATGGTGCACTGCTGTGTGGCGTCAATGTTCTTCTGTGCATGTGGGTCACTTTAGGGTCATAAAAGTCTGGCTGAGATGGCATTAAGTTAGCAGTATAAACGGCCTTGCAGGTAAGATTGAGATTCAGTATCAATCAGTATCAGTATTCAATATCTTCAAGAATTTCATAAAGTCGCCAGCTTACCAGAGATTTGGTTTGATTTTTGTAAGTGAATAAAATAATTTTGTAGGAGAACATCTCTGTCAATTTTGCTGTAATATTTCAGTAACACTGTCCTGATATTTAATGGCAATAAAATAACGTTCAATCACTTTGGGACTTGTTTGATGCACTGTAAATAGCTGTAGCTAGTCCGGTACTACCACACATGGTCTATTTATTTAAGTGAGAGGTCAGAGGTTATTTTTAAAATTCAATTAGAAAGCAGTGTATCTTGCAGTTTTACTGCAAGGTGTGTCCATATTCTAGAGCCAACATTAAAGAGGGCCATTGATCCACCTAGTTTAATTTTGAGGGTTTTTTTATGTTGTTTTGATACAAGTGTCTCCTTTTTTAAAAAAAAATATTGCTTTTGTATTAAGGCTATCATTTTCAGTAAAATGAACTTCCTGTTTTCTCAGTCTCCATTGACTCCATCCGCGAGGTCCGTGAGGGAAAGCAATCCGAGATCTTCCAGCGGTATGCAGATGGCAGCTTTGACCCAAACTGCTGCTTCAGTCTGTATTACGGTGAACACATGGAGTCCCTTGACCTGGTATCTGGAACAGGAGAGGAGGCCCGGACCTGGATCACTGGCCTCAAGTACCTGATGGCCGGGATCAGTGACGAGGATAGCTTGGCAAAGAGGCAACGCACTCGCGATCAATATCCTTCACCAAGTCATCAATTAGAGCTACTGCAACACCGATGAGGCTCGTCCCACATTATTAACATGTCTAAAATGTACATTGGAGGAACATTTTGTGTTGCTGCTTCTGTTCTTCAAATCGATGCATCACATTTTTTGTTCAGCTGTCCTTAACCAGAGTTTTGTCACGTGGCTGAAGCAGACGTTCACTGAGGCTGATAAAAACAGCGACGGGAGTTTAAGCATCAATGAGGTTCTTCAGCTTCTGCATAAGCTCAACGTCAACCTGCCTCGACAAAAGGTCAAACAGATGTTCAAGGTACTGATAAAAGTGGACACTAAAATTCTTGGTTTTCTAGTTTTAGTACTGTGATGGTCTGAGCAGTCGAAGGAGATTCAAGCACAGGTTTAGATTCAAAAGTGTCTTTTTCTTTTTGTTTTTATTGAACCCAAAACAACGAACATGGGTCAATAATGAACAAATTACAAATTTGGGCCCATAAAAGAGGTCAAAGTAACAAAATTCAACTCAGGTTAACAAACAGACCTCCTGAAACACACAGAAGGGGAAACTTAAATACTGGCTGGTCAGGCCACATAGAAGACACAAAGGGGGAAACACACAAAAAACCAACTATAACTAACAAAGGAAAATCCCATTCCCCCCCTCTTGCTGATGAGTAGTGGTGTAAACCAATTTGCAGTTTCAATAGGCTGGCTCCACCCCTTCTCCACCTCTGTTCTCCTGAAGGACTGGAGCAGCCAGCACTGAGGTGACTTAAAAACAAACAAAGGTTAAATCCAGCAGAACATAACAGTGTAAACTAAAATGTGCGCACTTATTCCAGAATACAGTGTTATGCCTTTCCTTAAACCAAATTATTCTGTATATTAAATCCTAAACTTAAAGAAATCCAAATATAAATGTAATGAGAATGGCTGACCTATTGTGTGATTAAATATTACCTCATTTGGGTGGCTGTAGTTTCAGCCATCACAAGTACACTTGCACTGATGTGCACAAGCCTTCATCTCTGTTTTATTATGATCAGTTTTAGTTTAAACCCAAAACCAATTGAAGAGTAGAATACATCAGATCAATAAAGCACATTGTAATGCAGAAATGCTGGTTTAATACTTGTTTAACATCATCTTAATGTTGATATTACTTTAAGCTGTAAAGTAATATCATATACATATAATGTTTTATTTCTTAACGGGTGTCTCTGAGTGTAGGACTCAGGAACGCAGAACTACAGTCCTACATTCAACTTTAGGGTTGCATGTAGGACCATAAACATAGTCAGGCTTCCTAATTATTTTCTCAGTTTTGTTTGAATGTCTTATCTATTTCTTAAAGGATGCTACAGTAACAGTGGACTTTAGTGACTGACTCCTAACGTCAAGGGGTTTATTTAGTGACTTGAAATTGCTATAAGTACTTCCTTCCAGACAGATTGTGAATGATCAGTGAAGACACTGACTGCTGCAGATGTTGGCTGACACGCAGCACAGGGATTAGCATGTTGACCTGTTAAACATGTTGTTTTAGCCCTCTTCCTCCAGAGCAGGCAGCCAGTTGGCTTCCCCTAAGACCAGTGTCCTGAGCATGTTCTCCATATGCTGCTCCTGGGACACAGATGGCCTGCTCTGTAATGCCGTGTAAACGCACTGGGCACCAATCTGGCTCTGTGTGTGTGTGTGTGTGTGTGGACATCTATGCAGATTTGTGTGCTTGCAGTCACTAGGCTACTTTCTTGGCTTAACCTTATTAAAGTCTTTACCTCTCTGTAGATTGGCTCTGCCATAATGTAAACTAATATGCAACGATATGCAATTCAAGAAATGTAAAATAGAATTAAAAAAAGTATCAATCTAGTTACTTTGTGATCTAATTTAATGGCTGCAAAAGTAGCTTTACAGCAGAGCTGAGCAGTGTTAGGCTAATTTGAGATTAGAATGTTGCTCCTGGTGGTAATTCCCTCACATATTCCCTTCATTGTTCTCATTAGTTGACCACATTAAAGGTCCACTATAATGCAAAATTCACTTTTTGCATGTTTCTAAAATTTCAAAATTGTTGCATGAAAATTTTACTATCTAGTAACCCCAAGCCAATTCCAGCCCCTCTTGTAATCTTCATTACAAGAAGATGTTATGTTACTGCTGCACAATGGCCGCTGGAAAAGAAAAAAGTTTTGCTATCGGCTGCAGTACAGAGCATGTGTCCATTTTCTCCCAGTCACAGAGAACAGAGCTGTGTGGCTTCATTTTATTTTTGCCAAATGGCCAAAGAAAGTTGTAGTTTAGGAAGGAGTCCTTTGAAAACTACCAACATTACACAGCAGGATTTACCAAAATACTTGGACTGAAGGGAGGTTGTGTCCCTACTGTTCTTCACAATTCTGCAGATGATGGTGATGTAAGCACATCTTGTGTGTTTTGTATTGTTGCTCAGCATTAACATCATTTGACATTTAGTACAAACTAACACTGAACAATAGCCTCTGCTAGTCCTGTGTCTCATGTTACTTTATCCACAATATCTGCGCATTTACTGTCGGACTTATAGTGATGCAGTGTTTGTGAAAACATGTCGGACGCTCGGACATTGCCAACACTGAGTTATTTTATTTTATTTTGGGGTTTTTTGCTTGTTGAGAGAAGTGCTTCTCCTCTAACCCTCGCAAATGCACATTTTAAAAAAGGTCACGTTTGCGGGGAAAGAAAAAAACATTTTGTGTGCTGAATCATTGTGCTGATGTCAGCTGCTGGACTTCACATTTCAGCCCATTGAAGCAGAATCCTCAGAGTCTGAATTAATAACGATCCAAATGTGTTTCAGCGCCACAGCATTTAATCCTTCAGTGGTTGGGGGTTAATGGTTATTCAGGATGCTCCTCTTCTTCTGCTTCAGGGTCAAAGATGTATGTTTGTGTCACTGTTCATCTGTTTGGAGGCATTTTCATGTATCTGAGGTGCTAATGTAAACACCGAGTTAGGAGTGCATGACCAGCACCAGCATCTTATTTGCATAATCATCATGTAGCTCTAAAACGGTGCATTCCTTAATGAGCTCAAAACAGGCAGAACTGATCGGGTGAAATCTCAAATGTCTGAGAATGATTTTGTGTATTAAAAGTAATGAACATGTTTTGTAGGCAACAGACATATCTAGCTTGTTGAAGGAAACTGGACCTTTAAAACAAAGTAGTAAAATTTATGTACATTTTATTCAAAACACAAGAGCAGCTACAATTCCTTATACTGCTAAAATATAATTGATTTGTGATATTATTGGTAAAATGTATGATTCTGACTGATGGCTGCATGGTGAGTAAGAGTCAGCTATTCCTAGTTCAGGTTTTCTTAAATTCTGCTTCAGTTGCAAGTAGTGTGACTATTTCAGCTGAAACCGTAGCAATCTAGGAAAACCCCTGCTGAATTTACATGTACAGGCAGTTTTTAAGAGGCCATATTGTGCAGAGTACTATTCCCGTTTTTAAAAGGCATACTGCACACATGTGTTGTGAGGAAGGAACATGTGCAGGAGCACTCTGCACAGGAATAGGTGTGAGAGAGCGGTGCTGCTCTGCTCATTGCTGGTAGAGAAAACTCAGGTCAGTTTGCCACTTTATCTGGAGATTGAAGAATTTTAAACTGTAGGAATGTTCTGAAAACAAAGTTCTGTGGTACTGGAGCCACTTGATACCAGTAGAACCGGGTCTGTAACTGATAGACATATCAATAATTCAAAGACCTACTTTAAGTTATATCAGAAGAATTCAATAAACCTGGTCAAATTCATCACCTGGGTCACCATGATGATTTTCCTTGTGGCGTAGCCTGTTGTAGTGACCAATTGAAACATGGTCTTGCAGCACTAAGTAACATCCACAGCTTAGATGTTCAAGGGTCAGTTAGACTTTGTAGGCAGCTGCAGCAGCAGCTCTGCTAAGTGGTGAATTATTACCTCTGTCAACGCTCCCAAAGAACAAGCCTTCTTAGCACTTAAGTTCATGCATAAAACATGGTGGAAGCAAAAAGGCTCAGAAGCTTTGTGGGTGTTCCCCAGCTGTGCTTCCACTGCTTTGTTATCCTGCTGGCTCCATGATGTGTCCTGAGTGACAATAACTGTAAATATGTATGCAAATGAACACATTTTTATGCCTTTCATTCCTTTTAGTGCAACTTCTGACTGAATTTTGCCCGTATTCCAGAATAGAACAAAGTGAGAGTGCAACATCTCGGTTAACTCGTGGAAAATATCTACTTGGGCTGTGCTTGTCACTTTGTTATTGGACTGTCACAACTTAGCAGCATCTATGTGCGATGTGCTCCAAGCTGTGCAAATATCTCAGCAGTACTGTTGTCCAGTCTCTCCATTTCAGTCTGAAAGAAATTTTGTGTCTCGTTGGAAGGTTTCCGCCCACCAGGAAAAGTATGTAAAGATCATTTTTGCAGTATATTCTTCAAAATTGTTGTATGATCTACACATTTTATGTAAACTACAACTAAAGCCCTCAGCTAATGAAACTCCTCCGCAAGCCTGCTCTGGGTCTGCAGGAGTTAGCCATGCCAGATTACACATAGTAGCTGCTGCTCTTGGATCGGTTGTGTTCTTGTTTTTAACCACTCTGTGCTACTCGGACTCCAAACTCCAGCTGGCACAGACGTCAGCAGTGTCCAGTATGTGGCTGCCTCTAGTGTTATTTGGCATATGGACCCTTTATGGGCAGGATCACATGAAGAGTAGTGTAGAGTAATGTGTTGCTTATGATTATAGTCCAAAAATACCTACTTACTGATATCAAGTCAGGGAACAGATGGGACAAGTGGAGAAAACCTCCTTTTTAAGTCTTACCAAAATAACCTGTCAGTGATCAATCAAGACTAGATAATGAGTCTATATATGTACTGAGTTGTATTTTACAGTTCTTCCTGGTTTTTTTTTTTTTACTGCAATTAATTTATAAATTAGATGAACTTTGAAATTACTTAAAACTGTTGATGTCTTTTGGGGAAATTATTGCATAGGAAACCAACTTTATATTTTGGCAGAACCCCAGCCATACTGTGTTCTAGGTCTATGGAGATAAACATAAAACATTAGCTGGGATGTTAAACTGGTGGGATAACAACTTTGCTGTATGATTGCTGCAGGAGGCAGACACAGATGACAAACAGGGAACTTTGGGGTTTGAGGAGTTCTGCTCCTTCTACAAGATGATGTCGACCCGCAGAGATCTGTACCTCCTTATGCTCACCTACAGCAACCACAAAGACCACCTGGACACAGATGACATCACTCGCTTCCTGGAGACTGAGCAAAAGGTAAACATGTGCTTTCATTATGGTAGTGAAAAGCTTGCTAATGTCTTACAATATTGATGGACAGTGGCTGTAAATGAGTACACAAAAGCCTCCTATATTTAGGGGACATCAGAGAAAATCGGACTATCTTGGAAAGGTCATTTCAGAAAGTAAAGCTGATGCTAAAAGTCTGTTGACTTCTTTGCACTAAATGCTCCTTTTGCATGAATGATTGCATCAGTGTGGTGTTGCAGAGAAGTGATCAGTCTGTGGCACTGTGTAGGTATGCAGGAAGGCCAGATTGCTTTTATCTGTTGCCTTCATCTGCCTTGTTGGGTCTGGGGTCTCTAATCTTCCTCTTGACAACAGCCTAACGACTGCACTCTGTGGGGCTCATATCAGGCCAGTCTGCTGGCCAATCAAGCACAGGAACACCATGAAGCAGCTGTTGGTACATTTAGCACTGTGGGCTGGTACCAAGTCCTGCTGGAAAATGTAATCAGCATCTGGGTATTGTTTGTCAGCAGAAGGAGGCATAGGTAACTCTGAATTATCCAGCTAGATGGCTGTGGACTTAAGAAAACCCTGTGGACCAGGACCAAGCAATGTCCCATCACCAAAGTCTTCAAAGTAATTTTGCTTGGCCATCCTCTCAAAGGTGCAGCTTCCTCTGTGGGACCTTTTCCTTCCACTGAATATGCTTTGAAAAGTCGCTCTGAACAACCAGCATCTTTAGCAGTCTAACCTCATAGAGGTTGCTTTCTTTCTAAATTCAGGAAGCTCTCAGCTCTACATTCAGGGGCTAAATCAGTCGTCCAATCAATCAAGTTTATTTGTATATTTTATCAAAAAGGCCGTTCAAAAGTGCCTTAAGTCATAAAAAAACAAAAAGACAGTCACCAACTGAGAAACCTGTAATGAACATTACATTTAGTTGACTGCCATCATCAAAAGTTTAAGTTGGCGACCCTTTGATGCAGATTGTAGTAATGATGGGAATGGGCTCATTTCCTCTAGATTACTGAGAGCTCTATAGTAGAATGAATGTTTTGTGTGATGGAACCACATTGATGGTCAGAAAGTCTAAATCGCTACTCCAAACTTATTTTTATTTGTTGGTGTTTAGTTGAGGCCCAATACTGCAACTTTTCTGTTGTGATTTTTTTAAAGTTTTAATTTAAATTTATTTTATTGTGTTATTGTCTTTGTAGAGCACTTTGGCACAGTTTTAACCTGCTTTTAAAAGTGCCACATAAATAATCCTGACCTTGACAAGGTGACAAATGAGTCTGTGCTGCCAGAGGACTGGCCACTCCTCTTTAATGATCATCAGCTTCAAACAGCAGCTCCCAGGCACCAGGCTGACTTTATTTTTTTTTACCAGTCAGGATGGATGGAACAATGACATGGATGCACCTTAAACAACTTTATTTTCTCTTGGGAAACAAAAGAATAATAGATCTTTTAGAGATGGCATTTCCTCATTTTGCAGATGACAAAGGTGACCAAGGACCACTGCTTGGAGATCATCAACAAGTTTGAGCCGTGCTCTGAAAATCAAAAGCAGGGCGTTTTGGGAATTGATGGTAAATATACATGAATTTTACATGTAGTCATTTTGTTTTAGTTTTGGTTCTAACTTAAGTTTCATATATATAATAATTTCATAATAGTTTCATATATATAATAATTTCATAATAGTTTTATATATATATATATATATATATATATATATGAGCATATATATATGTATATATGAGCATATATATATGTATGTGTATAAATATATATGGCAAATACACAAAATTGCATTAGGTATTGTTTTTCAGTTTCTAGCACAGATATCTTAGTCCATTTGAAATACGACAAAACTAACTTAAAAGTAATTTTTCAACAAGATATATGACTATGTTTTAAGTCAGTAATTCCTTCATGTTAATGAAAAAGTTCATAGGAAAAAGGTCTTGTTGTAAGTAAAATTATCTACATTATTTTCCTACATTGTGTTAAATTAATAAAGATTAGTAAGCAGAGGGCATTGTCTTACTGAACTCTATTCACCGTTGCTGTCTTCAGATGATGGAAGCCCAAAATATTAAATATTAGCCCAAAATCAACACTACACTGAGGTCACAGTGTAGTGTTTTCAGAAACCAGACTGAAAAGATGTTTTAAGAGATGAGATGTGGTTCTCTGGCTTTGGAACCTCACATTGGTTCTGTTTTTATAGCGCTGGTTATTGGTCTGTTGCTGGAACAGCTTTGATAAATAAACTTTGTTTATTATGAACTATAAAACCATAGGACAGAATCTGCAACAGCTCTGCCTGAAAGGTGTTCCTATTAAAAGTTCACCTTGGAAATATTGAAAGTGACGTTAGACTCCATGATGATAATTTGTGCACCTGCCTGTAGAACTTTCCAACATTTACAAATAGTTTAGTTGAAACGATTAGATTTTTTTTCCTAGGTTTTACAAACTACATGCGCAGTCCAGCTGGGGACATCTTCAACCCAGAGCACTACAATGTGAACCAGGACATGACCCAGCCGCTGTGCAACTACTTCATCGCCTCATCGCACAACACCTACCTGATGGGAGACCAGCTGATGTCCCAGTCCAGGGTGGATATGTATGCCTGGGTGCTGCAGGCAGGCTGTCGCTGTGTGGAAGGTAGCTATCATAACAATAATAATAATAATAATAATTTCTTATTTCTGCAGCAAGCACGGGAGAAGATTTGCTTCTGCTCGTGGGCCTGTTTGGCTGGAAACCGTAACATAGGGACAATATTTTACATTGTAATTAACCCACATTTTCATTCAAAATTAACATATCCAGTTAAAATGTTTTGCATCTTTTATTTTTCTTATTTGAGGTTTGTTTTGGAATAAAGACACAAGTTTTATTGCGTCAACAAAATCTAGAATGTTATGGCTACAGACTTGTAATATGAGATCTGTGTTTCAGGAGAGCAGATAATTAATCTGCAAACATTATGTTGCCATAGTGCTTGTGATTGTTAGAGACTCAAATACTGAAGGCTAAATTCAGAGTATTTAGCATTTATCTCCCCCACAGTCTGCCTTCATTCAGTGGAAGTGTGGTGTGTGGGAACGTTCCTTGTTGTCTTCCAAATGCGTTGGACTAGAAGAACAAAGAGTGTTGTGTCTAGTGAGGATTTAGAACTTAATTTGTCTTTGTAGCAGGTTGAAGGCAGATCTATAATTGAACCCCTTCCCACTTTACATTTGTATCATCCAACACTCAGTCCCACTCATATGATGATTAAAGATAGAGAAGCTGTTCATATAAATACATTTCAGGTTTGTTTTTAGCAGCTCCCTCTGCTGGAAGATGAGGGTTCTCCTCTTTACTTCCAGGTTTTAATAAAACATTGTATAGTTTCTGCATCTTTCAGAGTTTTCTCTGTTGGAGGCAGTGCATGTGCACTGTTACTTGTTATAACCAATCTGTTTTATCCAGGTTAAAAATCATGAAGAAAACTGAGAAACTTTGAGCATAAAGCCATTTTTAGCTTATGTTTCAGTTTAAGAAGTGTTTTGTGATGGGGAAGCAAAGCAGCCCTTTTGCTTCTAAACATTACAGTGTGATGCTCTAAATGTATATTGATGCACTGATGGAGGCCATATTGACTTGTTTTATGTGAAACAGTCTGATTGGATCTAATGGAGTGTCTGTGCAAAGTGACATTTTATCTCATATAACGTTTAATATGTAATCCAAATGGAAATCATTAGGCGCCTCTGTCTCCAGTGAGGAGATTGGTTTGTAATTGCTGTTCAGATTGGTGGAAAATGCAAAATTGAGAACTTGAACGAGAAGAAACTCAATTCTAAGAGTAAAAAGGCAATAAAACAAATTTCAATATATATTTTTGAATAGCAAAACGTTACATGAAAGCCTTACATTTTGCTACCTCCCAGGCCTAAAAGCTCTTTTATTTTCACCTTGGAACCATTCCCAGGCTCAAAAACATCAGCTACGAACATCGCCACTGAATGGCTAAGCCAAATTTATATATCTGTGCTGTCATTTTCCCGCAGTCGATTGCTGGGACGGCCAGGATGGAGAGCCCATCGTACACCACGGTTACACCCTGACCTCCAAGATCCTCTTCAAAGACGTCATCGAGACGATCAACAAGTACGCCTTCATCAAGACAGAGTACGTTGAAACTTTCATCGCCTGGCCCGTAAATCCACTTTGAGGCAGTTTGAGCACTTCAGCAGCTCACCGTGTCTTTTCCTCATGTTCTGGTAATGGTAGCTAACAAAGCGTGAAGCGTGGCTGTCTGGCACTGATAATCATGTTTATCGGGAGGCGTCGGTGCTGTCAGTTAATATTTCAGTGCTTAAAGGGTACGGAGGGATGTTTCACGAATGATTTCCTCTGATCAAAACATGAGATGAACTTTTTATAGACGGTTAGAGCAGCAGACCACAGTTTTGTTTTGCAGTTTGGGAGCTTTTTGCTTTTTGAAAATCCTTAGTTTTAGTTTCTAATAGTGTTAGAAGCGTCCAGTTTGTTATAAAGAACAGTCAAGACAGAAATTACAAGCATTTGGGCCTCTTATTTGCTAACAAAAAGAACAGAGATACACAAAATGTGCATGTCGGCGCCTTTCTAACAAAGGAAATTATCTTGCTTAAAAGAACTGTGTATGCCTTGTCCAAACATGTGAGCTGAGTGTTTTTGCACTCCTAGAAACGATTGTTCATCATCTCAGACATTTGTTGCCTCATTATCAGGAAATGAACCTAATTTTCCGAACACTCTGTTCTAAGGAACATCATGTACAATAACAAGATAATACTGATAATCAAAAGTAATGTAATCATTAATTGCAAATGGATTCTTGATATAATGAGTAACATGGATAAATTAATACAGATTAGTATCAAACGCTGGACAGAAGATGGACAAAACAAAGGCAGCAAATGTAACGATGCAATGAGTAAATATGTCATTCTAAAGTAATTAGCAAACATCTTTTCAACACTGTTTCAGTTATTTTATTTTATTTTTTTAATGAAAGTTTTAATTTTCTACAAATTTGATCTGGTTCCACTATAAGACTCCTGCTTTTCTCCACAGTTATATTCACCGTAATCACACATTGGATTCTAGTGCATTCTCCTGACTTTTCCTGACACGAGGCTAGCTGTTGACAGACCAGCACCAAGAAAGATGACTTTACTTACACACCTGCCCTCTGCTGGAATAATGCAGTAGAACAAGCAAAACCGCAAGACACCAGACTTCATACAAATGAGACACACAAAAACTAAATGCGTTTTTAATATAAATTCAGTAAAAGAAAATTTGGTTTGGGGAATGCTCATTACAGTTTGTTGGTTTCCCCTTTTG
This sequence comes from Gambusia affinis, assembly GCF_019740435.1. NCBI lineage: Eukaryota > Metazoa > Chordata > Actinopteri > Cyprinodontiformes > Poeciliidae > Gambusia > Gambusia affinis. Next base: position 15,203,294 of record NC_057868.1, read on the forward strand.
TGCAAAGTCAATTTTTTTTGTTTATTTCAGTTAACAAAAATATTTCCTTAATTCTAGTTTTTGTTATCTGGTAGCTTTTGTTAATGATAACCTCTCAGCCATCCAGGGAAATATTCAGATGTGTTTTTGATCAGAAGTCCTCGACTTTGGTCCTGCTCAAATACATCTGTTTCCAATGATTTTATGTATTCTCAGCAGATATTAAAAATCTGTATCCTGATTTTTAGGATTCTGTCTGTAAGCTTCCTGAACTATTGACTTATACCTAGCATCAGATGGAGAACACAGGCATCAAATCGTGAAGGTACGAGTTATTTATGGTGTCTGTTCCACTTCACTGTCTTCACTTATTATATTGCATGTGTCAGGCCCATGTCATTTTTTCTTAAACTTGTCCATTAGTGTGGAGCCTTTGGGCTCATTAGACGTGCTTCATAAATATGGCAAAAAAACCTCTGTTAATATTCATCTAGCTGGATACTAGCTGTGTTTATCATTTCAAATTCAATTCTGGTGGATTTGATGTATTATGAAGGTGGAGAAGTTGCTGCAGAAAAAACCCCGTCAGTTTAAAATATTCGTTTTTTTCCACATCGAGCACATCGGTTCAATTTTGTGTTCCCTTGTAAGAGCTAATTACAGTTATTTGTTTGTGAATATATCAGTTCTTAGAGAACAATTCAATCATTCACTTTTACATGGACCAAATTCCTCCGTGAGCGACTGCTAACTCCCCGGGGCCATGATTTCTGTTTATAGCTACGGTGAGCTCACCCTTATACTTTAGTCCTGCTTTTTCTGAACGGATTAACCGTAGAGCTGCTTTTTGTTGGCCATGCTGCACTGTAAGGATTATGAATAAAAACTGCTCCACTTTGAACTTTTAGACTCGGTTTTAAAGCAGTCTGATCTTGTTGGGTGTTTTGTCATTTCAACTATTTAGTAAAAATGTACCAGGATAGGAATAGTAAAAAAAAAAAAGAAAAAGAAAAAGTTTTTACATGGCTTGTTGCTCCTGATACAAATCGTATTAACCTTCATTATGTTAACAACAAAGGCAATCAGGGTTTATCTCCTCATGCCATCTATTTGAATGAGAAAGACATTCTCAGAGTACTTACATATGCACTTTGCTTCTGGGCATCAGTGTTTTTGTCTCTCTTGTGTTGAAGTTTTGTTCAAATTACTAGGAACCTTGCCACATCCCACACTTCTCAGAATAAAACCTGTCATTTAATAGTTATTCATCTCCTAGACATAAGTGGTGCAGCTCCTATTTATGGTTCCACATACCAAAAGGAGATTGTCCCCCCCAGACTCTGGAAGTCTCTTCTACTTGTTTGTTATATTTTGGTCTTTTAAAAACCACTTAAAAATACGTAGTTGTAAATCTGCTTTTATTAATTTTTAATGCTTTTACTGAAGTGCTAATCTGTTTTTTGGGGGGGATTTTTTACACATGCGTTACCATTTCTTTGTAGATGATGCTTAGTTACATACTGATATTGTCCCATGTGAAGCCACAACATTACCAATCATGCTTCATTCCACTTTTACTCAAAAATAGAAATATTCTTGTTTCAAGTTGGGGAAAAAAATCAGTTGGAACTTCACACCGAGTCCAAATTTCTACCCCCAGCTCTAATCTCAAAGTCCACCTGCCAAACCAATAGTAAAAACGACAGGGACTTGAAAAGCAAAACTGTCACAAAAGACAGCACAACCATTTATGAATAGATCTTTACAGTGTTTGACTACATAAAACACAGAGAAATGCATAACTATTCACAGATATTAATACTAGTAGTTGACTTGAGGCAACAATAAATAAGTCCCACTTGTTTTAGACCTGGCACTGGAACACAGTTGAATGGGTACAGAACAGCTCTGTACCCTGTAGCACTAAACTGACTTCAGTACAGAGTGAAATACTGAGAGACGGCTCCATTCTCAAAGGTTTCTGTTGGTTCACACAAACATTTCAGACTTCAGACTGCTGTTTACTAAGACCATTTTAGTTTTGTTCTGAAGTCAACAACATGTGAAATGTGAAATCTTGTGCCAAATGTGACGTGCTGATCGTATCCAGCAGAACAAACTATCCGACGGATCGTTACTCTTGTCCAGTACACTTTGCACATTCTTCTTATCTGGGAAGGTCAAATGTACTTGTATGCCAATAACTGTCTAATGCAAACATGACAGTTGTGTAGCAACCTTTGAATTAGCTTTCAAACGCATTTCTGATAAATTTAGGCTTTGTTCACACAGCAGACAAATGTCAATCAAATTTGCTTTTTTTTCCCAAAAGCAACGTATATCTGACTTCTCCATGGCAGTCAGAATGGGCCATTTCCAGAGTTTTCATCCCCCCAAAGTCCAAATTGTGCCTCTAATTGGAACTAATTCAGATACATATTGGATTGTTTTCGAACCGTCTGCAGTCAGAACGGTCAAGTTGCATTTAATCTCATTGATGAGAGACGTGTCATAATTCTTTACCAGCAGAAGGCAGAGGAGGGAAGTCAGATTATGATTATGAACTCATGAAAGAAGTCTGAGTCAGTGAAGCACATCACATCCCAGTACCACCACTCCTGGTTCTGACTACACATCCCAGCAGGCCTCTGGATGGAGAAAATTGTAGTTATTATTTCGCTGTAACTAATTATTTTCCCTGTTTTTGTTTTAGACTGTAGCCATACTAGAGATGCTCATGTAACTCCCTGAAATTCTCCACCTTTCGGTGCACAGATAAATGAAAGCTTTCACACAGACACCTTGCTTCCTTTTATTGACGCTGCATCAAAAGGTAATCATTCCATTGATTTGCACGCCGACTCAATTTTTACGACTCTATTTTTAGATCTTGTTTCTTCAAGAAAAGGATACCGAAGCACTGCCTTTGTGTGCATCTTCACCTTTTACTATATGCTTTTGAAAAGGATGATTGTGGACTCCATATTCCTCAGATAATTGGCTAAAATGGCCCAGAGTGAATGGCTGGTACCACTTCAAAGAGGAGTTGGATTTTCCAGGGTGCTAAATAAAGACAGGCCTATTCAAGACAGGATTGGACTAAAAATCCTCCATCTGACAGGGATGGAAATATACCAGTGGATGTACCATCAGAGTTGTTCACTGTACTCGGTATTGTGTCCGAGACTCATAATTTGCTGTGCCTCAACTTTTGAAATGCTGTTTATCCAGACATTAACCTGATCATTGCCTTCCTATGCAATTCTCCCAGAATAAATTCTCCCCTTCACTTACGTTTTTTCACCGGTAGATTTTATTCAGTCAAGGCAATCGAGTTAAAAATCAATTTACATTTTTAATCTAAACATTTATGCTGTCTTTATTTTCAGTTTGAATTAGATTTTCATTTTCATCGTTTTTAGTGCATACTTAGCTTATAATGTATTTAGAAAAACAATTTCTCACATGCATTAAGTTGGTACTGGTGCCTTTTTAACTACAAATTATCTCCTTTAGTGGAATAGAAAAAGATGTGGTCAGAAACATCACTAGGTAGGTTACATAGTAGGTTTTGACGCCATGTTACCCTTTATAACATGACTATTGTACAAGTTAAGGTACAAATGAACTGATTTATGGTTAAATAAGGTGTTTGATTTGTCCACCTTTTGACCATACAGCCAACTTTGAGTCATCCATTTTTAGGAGCTTAACCAACTTATTTAGGTTTATGAAACATTGTAATATGGGGCCACCAAACTCTTTTTTTTTTTTCCATTAATGTCCTTATTTTAGGCTAGAAGAACTATTTTGTTTTGAAAATAGAGTAATTTAGAAACAAATCTATTTCTCTAACATCTCGATATTTTGTTGCTAAACTTTCCTTCTCCCAACAAAAAGTTTCTGTTGCTGCAATGACTGAGAAATTGAACTTAAGCAGGTGTTCTAATATTAGAAATATTAGGTTAATATTTCCAATATTAATCTTTCAACAATAGTGCATCTTTAAATTCCAATTATTCACAACAGTCTTCATTCTAGTTTCTTTGATGTTGAATAAAAGTCTGGAAAAGAACAATTACAAGTTTATTGACCTAAGCTTATAATGATGATAAAATTAGTACTAAACTTTATGTATTTTGTACATTGTAGGTTTCCACTGTGGCGTTGTGATCCAACGTTGAAAACTTTCACTTTGGGCATCTCACTTCAGTCCTGACAGTTAGCATAAATAAATCCCGCTGGTCGAAAACAGTATTATGCCAAATGTATCATGTTTGTGTAAATTCACCATCAACACTCTGACACAAGCAAACATGAATCCAATGAGAGAGTCCTCATTTTAGGAAATGAGGACCTGAGAAATGCGTAAATGATGGAATGAACATTTTTAGTGACTTTCAAATGGTGTCTGAAACCCACATCTGCATTTAAATGTTATTATGTGATACAGTATGGTTGGAATGAGTTATCCATTTGTTTTGTAACATGCCTGAAGACATTTGTTATGGATTGTAGCAATATCAATAAAATGAAATGTTACAATAGCTGTTGCTTGCGGTTGTGTACAACACATGGTTCTCAACAGGCCAACTGCAACTGGAGTCAGAGCAGAAAGAAATATGCAAATGCTGAGGGTTTATATGGATGATCATGATCATTAAAAACACCTTAGCTCTGTAATTCCTCAGATGCCCCAGCAAATGGTTCTGGAAGCAAGATTTAAATCTAAGCAATAAACACATTTAAGGGGCCTCAATCCAACAAAGTGCTCACTTCTAAATCGGTTGTGCCTACAAAACACTGACCTGACACTACAGTGATGGTGTGACACCGTCTGGAGAGGATGGTTAAAATGTGTCTGTCCACTGACTATATCTCACTATCATCGTGGAAGGTGGGGAGACTTTCTCCTATAATTCGCTTGACATGTCGACAACCCATTGCAGGGCAACACAGGACAACACAACTATGCACACACTCAAAGCTAATGGCAATTTAGATAACCTGACAGTCTTGTTTTGGGATTGTGGGAGGAAGCACACAATCACCCACACAAGCACAGGTCCTCCTTGCTGCAGGGCAGCTGCACCACCATCCAGCACTAATGAAGTGTGTTGCTTACAGTGAAACGTGATTATGCTGCCCATTGCCTTAGATTAGGCGCCCATTCCGGTTTATCCTGCCAGCGTTTATTTATGTGTCTCATAACTGGAAATACTCAACACATAACGATGAGGTAATGCTGCATATAGACAGGCTTTGAAATGCAAAAACACACTGGCGTTCCATATCCATGGTGGCTATGGTTCACTGTGTTCCTCCACACAGTGAACACAGTAGTATGAGGGAGTTCATGTTTGGATACTACATGTTTAAAATCTGACCTCAGTTCGCCAACATGCAGCCGTTCATGTTCATTTTAAAGGAGCCGAACTCTGTGAGGGTCCTTTCTTTTTAAACTTTCACCTTTACATGACAAATACTTCAGCATTGATCGGTAACAAGAATGAATGACTTCTGCAAAGGTAAGGTGACTAATAAAACTCATCATCCTACAGTGATGATTGATTGGATGATTAATTACTGATTAATTGGAGTACACAGACTCAAAAAGAGCCATTTGCAAGAGCACAGAGTACTGAAGACAAAACTTCAGTTCTCTGAAGTATATAAAAAAATCCATTTAATTAAAAAAAATTCATCTTTACTATAGTCTTCTTTGTTTTAGCATCATAGACAATAAAAGGTTTATTATATTTAAAAAGCAAGTTACTAATTTATTTAAATGCATTTGTTAATGTATTTCTATTATTGTATCAAAAGGCATAAGTGGCTAAACAAAAAATGTCAAGTTTTTTTAAGCAGATTGTTAGAATAAATACAATAATCTGTTACTGAAATCATTGTTAATAGGAGTATTTCTAATATTCTGGTAGCAATGATTTTGGACTTGATAACTCATTGCGATGGAAATTACAATTTGACCAACTTTACCAGAATTTACTGGAAACTATATAATACCTGCGAAGTCTCCTGTTTTGCTTTCTCCCATATTAGTATTTTCTCCTAAATTTCCCGTATTGTAACAATAATCCCACCCAGTTTAAATCCTTTAGATAAGTAGGTCAAATCAGAAGCAAAAAGAAGTTTAAAGTGGTCGACATGAATCAAGCTGATTTTTCCTGGCTCTTCCAACACCTTCTACATAATAGCACTATGCTACACGTGGTAGCATTAGCTGACTGTTGCATCCTGAACTGTCACCCATCCAGCCTTTCATTATCGTTCCTCAGCTACCCGGTGATCCTGTCCATCGAGAACCACTGCAGTGTTTCTCAGCAAAAGAAGATGGCCCAGTACATGGTGGAGATCCTCGGGGACAAACTAGATGTATCCAGCGTCAAGGCAGAGGAGTCTGGGAGACTACCCTCTCCAGAATCTCTCAGGGGCAAGATCCTGGTGAAGGTGAAGTCTGAATCTTGATGTTTTAGATGCTACAGAGTTTAGACGACCTCCATCGCTGACATTCTTCACAGTTCGGAAACTCGGTCCCCAGGTTGTTATGACAGCCCTCCGTTTTATCTGCAGGTTGATCTTCTCACTGTAAAATCAAAGGCAGAATAGCGGACTGAAGTGTGGAGAGGAGTGTGTGAGAGAGGAGAGGAAACCTGCCTCGCTGTAGGAAGGACATTTCCTCCTAGAGGGCTTGTGTGCAGTTGAACCAAACTGTAACTCATCTCATCTGTTCATTTGTGTTATGTTGAGAAAACACAGGTGCATCTAGGGAAATATAAGTATTATTAAAAACTTTGTTAATTTGCATAAAGAAGGAGATTGATACTTATTTACACAAGACGTGTGTAAATATTTATTTATACACTTATTGTGACAGTCACTGAAACAATGAGGGTTAGCTGCACAGTGTCATTGTTGAAGACGCTGGCTATTTCAGAGTGCTGTATGCAAATATATTAATGGAACATTCAGTGGAAAGAAATTTAAGCAGAAGAAAAAGATGCACAGGGAAAATTGTAATTGTGAGCTTGTGAAGAAAAGTCAATTCGAGAGCTTAGAGGAGAGTAAATGAGTTACACATGTTGCCATTTCTGAGCCAGAGATGACATCTGCAGGACTAAGGAGAAAAAGGACTGGGCTGCTGCTCATTGCTCCACATCCCTAATTTAAATAATCAAACATCCTTTTACTTCTCAGGATTTCATGATTGTGGTTATATGTATAGCGAAATAATCAGCTGATCTGAGTCTTTATCATAATGTTTGTGCCAGCAATGAATTTCTATAAGACAAATTAACATATCTGGATTTATTTGAGTCCATCAGAACCACAACCTCCAGGCTCTCCATTGATGAAGCTGACAGTTGACCACGGCTGTTGCACACAGCCTTACAACTGACTTTAAATCCCAGCATAAAAATTTGGTTAAAATTAAACTAAACCTAAAAGAATAAAGACTTCAAATTACTGCCATGGTGGTGGAGCGGTTAAGTTGGGGCTGGTTCATGGATTCCTTTGCACGCAGAGATTTTCAACTCAAATCTGAGGCAACCTGTAATCTTTTTGGCACTTTAGAGACGGACAAAACCGGGGCATGGAAGCAATGTTGTCAGAAGAGTGGTCTGAAAGTCCAGAAAATACAATCAGACAGTAAACAACTACTTGATATTAGTGCTGCTGTCTAGTTTTACAAGTTTTTCCATGTTAGCTTCGTCTTTGCCCTCGATTTAAAGCAGGGTCTGCTTACTTTTCGCTATGACTGTAACCCTTTTCAGCTCTCCTTTGGCTTCCTCTCTGTGTAAGTGAAGTCAGTGCTCTACAGTAACTCAGTGTTGGACTTTCGCGAACAGTGCCCTCTTCTAACATAATGTGTCAAAATGCTCTTGAGACAGTTGCATCTGTTTATTCAAATATATTTTTCACTTCCGTTGCAGGGCAAGAAGCTGCCGCCTAATATCGACGAGGACGCAGAGGAGGGAGACGTGTCGGATGAGGACAGTGCCGATGAGATGGAGGACGACTGCAAGCTGATGAACGGAGACGTACGTAGCCTCCGTGTTCTCGTCTGTTTCCAGCAGTCCACGTGTCCCTGTGCTCAGTAGACGAAACATTAATTTTGCCGTGTGTTCATGTTAGTATCGAGCTTTGCTGAAAGTGTTTTGTTGGTTGGCTTTGGTCCTCCTTTATGTGCCTGTTTGGTCTTATTTCCTGCTCTCCTCTCTTCTTCTTTTGTCCTCTCTTCTTTTCCTGAACATGTGCCAACTCCTTAAAGTGGAAGGTATCGTATCAAAGACTTCATCTTTAGTCATCTCAGTCATGCTCCATCCGCTCTCATCCTGCCTGTTTAGCTCCAAGCTGTTGGGTGTCAAAACGTTGCCTCAGCTCTCCTCAGAAGGAACCATTTAGACACATGAAGCCGACCGAAACGACACTTGTTTAAGAGAAACCATTTTAATCTTTTTCCAGCGACATTACTGAAGTGCTTAAATTTAGCACCTCAGTGTGAAAAGTAAAAAAAGAAGTAGGCCGATTTAATGATGCGGTTTTTAAACGCATCAGAACAGATAATCCTCTGAGGATCTGCTGTTACGTTTTCAGTTAATGGATGAAGATTTTTTTTTTCCAGGATTCATTGCATTTATTATAGGAAGAAGAAAATGCAGCATTCAGCTAACAATTCTTTCAAACGTTTCAATGAAATGATCTTGTTATCACTGCAGTGAAACATTTATGCAATGTAAAAATAATTCCTCCGACTTAATTTCATGTGGATTTGACGTTTGTGAATTATTGATCACATCTGCCATCTTGTGGCTGAACTGTGCATGTGCATTGTACTCAAACTAGAGCTGTGTCTGTGAAGACAGCCTTTGATTTATCCGTTGGAGGCTGACAATCTGTCGACCTCTGCCAGAGCTGCAGCAACATCTGTTGGACACAGCAGTGGGAATGTACTGTTCTCTGTTTAAGAGGAAACATTTACAGACTGAATCTGAACGTTATGCTTAATCATGAATAATTTTCATACAGTGTCGTTCACTATGTAACCTTCAGTCGCCGCTCTATCCCGCAGACATCAGCTAACAGGAAGCAGGTGGAAAACATGGCTAAAAAAAAACTGGACAACCTGATGAAAGAGTCCAAGATCCGAGATCGGGAGGATCCAGACAGCTTCACCATCGCTGGCCTCCCACCAAATGGGAAGACCCTGGATAAGAGTGACATCAAGGTAAACACAGAATATAAAGGACAAGCTTGTCATTTACCCAGCTAACTCAGTCAGGATCATCATGTTGAGGTCGCAATGTCTGACATCTTGTTGTTGTTATGGAGAACAAAGGTGAGTGGTGTCAGTCAACTGGTTTATGCATTTACTCATGACAATTACCTTTTTTTTTTTTTTTCCTCAGCTGAAACACATTAAAGAAACAGAAGGTTGTTTGAAAAAAACATTTATAACAGATGTAGAAAATATTGGGAGACTAAAGTAAAATACTGAGTCTTCCCACACTCGTTTGAAACCTTAACATGTAACTAAGGCCTTCTCCCTGTAAAAGCAAAACCCTGGCCCTGACAGATTTATAGTAATTCCTCTAAATTCAAAGCCAGGAGACACTAAGGGGTGTGGTGGAGAGTGGGTGGAGAGTGAGGTGAAACAGGTGTGGTGAGGACAGAAGAAACACGGTTGCCAACTTTGTACCCTTGCTTGGTACCCCTGTAGTGACATATTTTAAGAAAGCGACGAGCGACAAATCTTGCGACTTTTTTCTGTTGTTGGAGATTTTTATGTTGACAACATGTGAAGCACCAGTTACTCTCCCACTTCCTAATTACTGCAAACCAGTACTGTTCTCCTGTTTTGGGTGACTTACCTTTCAAAAGTATGCGGATACCATTGAATTTTTGCAAATCACTTATTTACAAAAAAACAGACTTTTATACACTTTTATTTAGTGGGGTTTTTTTTGTACTTTTTGAATGTAACCAGTATTTAGATTTAGGTTATTCAAACTTTTGCAGTAAGTTCTTTATGTAAGCTCTAAAATAAGCTCTGTAATGAGAAATGTCTCTTAATGCTTTTAGATTTGAGACAAAATAAGTCTGAGCCAAAGGCTTAAAGCAGTTTGAGTTCTTGCCCAATAAATGGAGACCAATAAACGGCCGATGAGGAAAAATGACCACAACCATGTGGCTAACATCGCACCACTTCCTCCTTTCAGGTGTGACATGACTGCATGACATGTCATTGAGAGTGACTATTTAAAAACTGTTGATATTACATGATGTTTGTGTAATGCTGTCTGTGAAACCAGGATCTGAACAGAGTCCTGGACTGTTTGGTTCCTTCAGGACTTCTCCATTCCTGTTTGAAGTGCTTCTCAGAAAATGTCTTTCTTCTCCGGCTAAAGGGTAAGAGTGATGAGGGGACAGACACAGCTGATGAGACCAACCCCAGCAGTACCAAGCGCTCCAGCCGCTCCTTCATCGGAAGCTTCTCTAAGCGCAAGGTTGGCCCTGATGTTTCACCCTCCGAACTCCTCAGTCAGTCTAGAAATGACAACAAAGGAAGTAGTTTGTGTCAACGTTCAGACAAATAAGTTCCCTGCAAACTCTTGGCATTTTAAGCTTAAAATGCAAATGGAACTTGCATTTTAAACACCAACAAAGGTGTGGGAAACACCAACTCATTGAATTGTGTCCACTGCTCAGTGTTTTCACAGAAAAAGTCGTCAAAGTTGAAGAAGGCCTCGAGCTACGAAGACACAGACACGGACCAGGAGAGCACAAGCAGCGCTTCTCGAGCCCCACCCCACCACAACAAGTATGTTTCCCAGAAACACACACCTTCACTACACTGCGCGCACTGACGGTGACTAGCAAGGGCCATTCTTACATTGCCTGTTTTAACTCCCGTGGTCTCTGAGAGAAATGTGATCATGCTGAGTCACCAAGTCACAGCTGCACACGCTGAAGCAACCTTTTCTGGTTAATGTGTAGGCTGCACTTTGATCAACTCTTCTTCTTTTTGATTTCAAACATTTTAACCCTTTCATTGGCCCCACAGAAAGAAGAAGACCATGAAGCTCTCTAGAGCCCTGTCTGATCTGGTCAAGTACACCTGCTCTGTGGGTCTATATGATATTGAGGCCCAAGGTGAGTGTAAAATCATCCAGTTGATGCAGGCTGTGCACACCATTTAATTGCATTAATTGGATTTATTTATTGTGCTTTTTTTTTGGTTAGTTGTGAGTAGACAGTATCTTCACTAAGCAGTCATCATACTAACAACAGCTCGATTTCTTTCTGATTCACCAAACTGAAACCTTAGACTCTTATTGTAGGAAAGACGCTGACTGTTCAAAACTACTCCACTCAGCTGTAAAGAAGCGGATTACAATTCATGCCTCTAAACTACATAAACCATGTGAGTTGCACTGTTCTCTGCGAATCAGATGTTTGTTTTGTGTGGCAGCTAACTGCAGCTGGCAGGTGTCGTCTCTGAGCGAGACCAAAGCCCATCAGCTGATGCAACAGAAAGCTGCATCCTTCATCCAGTTCAACCAGCGGCAGCTGTCCCGAATCTACCCGTCCTCATACCGGGTGGACTCCTCTAATTTCAACCCCCAGCCTTTCTGGAGCACCGGCTGCCAGCTTGGTAAGAGCTCAGCCAACCATTCTGGATGAATATGGACTTTCAGCCAACAGCACCACATTTTCAGATTTGCTTTCTGCTGCTCCCACAACCTTGAACACATTATCTAGTTATTCTTCTCCTCAGTGTAATATCAAAGATCTTATTTTACTCTACATTATTTTGATTTCAGTTGCTCTCAACTACCAGTCTGAGGGGCGGGTCCTTCAGCTCAACAGAGCTAAATTCTACAGCAATGGCAACTGTGGCTACATCCTCAAACCCGCCTGCATGTGTGTAGGTCTGTTCAGGAAATATTCCTTCAGGCAGTTTACTCTCGACCTGCATGTGCTCCGTAACCTTTCCACTTCTTCACAGTGGGTTCATCAGTACTGTTTTGTGTGAGCTTTAGAACAAATCTTTCCCACCCGCTTCAGGTGCCTTTAACCCAAACCTGGAGGACCCCCTGCCAGGCCGCAAGAAGAAACAGCTGGTGTTGAAGATAATCAGTGGACAACAGCTGCCCAAACCCAAAGATTCAATGCTGGGAGACAGAGGAGAGGTGGGCCTGATTTCTTTGTTTACTAGACACACACCCTTCCTACTGCTCTGTAGGGGTCGTTCCTCCCTGCCACCTCCAAAGGGCAGCATTATGCACAACTCACAGCAAAATTACAGAGTTTGCTGTGATTCGTGTATATGGACACAAATCAGTCAGACTCATCTTTGTAGCACTTTGTATTCATCCTCTAGATTCCGCTGCTGCTCTAGAGTCGCCTGCAGCGGCTGAAAGCAAACAGAGGAAGCATTGTAGTGAGGAGCATCGTGTCATTGCTGCAGTGGAGAGCTACTGTTATACTGTTGTACTTTATTTTTGCTAAAACTGTGTATAAACCACAGGGCTCTCGCATCCTTAAAAAGTCCTAAATTAATGTATCTAAAGTTAAGGCCTGCAAATATCTTGAATTCATTTCAAGAAATGTAGGCTGGTATTCAATTCGTGACTCACAGGATTTTAAGTTTTGTCATGGCACAATTTTTAAACTTGTATATTCTGATAGGTTAATGTCATATTTTTTTACCACAGGAATTTTCTGTCAGGCAAAAGTTTTAGTGGTGCGCCACCGCTTCTGTGACATGCAGACATCTTCCTTGCTTTCTATGACTTGAGACTTGAGTCGAGGTTACTCCCAACTGACTACTGATATACGCTTACACCTGGCTAGCTAGCTTTTATTTATTTATATATATATATATATATAATATATATATACATATATGTGTGTGTGTGTGTGTAATAAAGAGAGAGAGACATGTTGTCCAGAGGATATTGATAAAGTAATTTTCCTTCAGATCTCGCACGTCAAACCTGTCCACCTGTGCACATTCTGTCTCCATAGCAACGGTGTTAATAATATCATTGGTTTGTCTGTTCTATTGAGGGGTTTTGTTGTTTTTCTATTCTCTCTTTAATGCTGTGTGACATCTTTCTGTCAGATTATCGATCCATTTGTGGAGGTGGAGATCATCGGCCTCCCAGTGGACTGCTGCAAAGAGCAGACCAGAGTGGTGGATGACAACGGTGAGTTGTTTGCTGACTGATAAGTAACCACACACCTGATCATCCTAGCATACTATCACTCTGCGTGCTCCAGTTAATGCTTGTGTTAGTGCATAAATATCCCGTTTGGTGTGACGGTGTGTATGGTGACAGAGGAGCTCTGCTTTGACCTGTTTGTGGTGCTGCTGCTGAATCAGACTCTCACCTTCAGTGTTGGAACTGCATGTTTGTCTCCTGATGTAGAACTGAATACCACAGCCTAATGTGCAGCGACAGCACCTCTCAGTCTGCTGTCTCTGACTGAGAGGCACAAGATCCTGAATAATGAATGAGCACAGAGCTCACTTTCTGTTTGTCTTCTGCACCCTTTTTTCTCTTTTCCTTCATAATCTCCATTTATTTTTCACACCTTTCTTCGTGTCTTACTCCTCTTGCCTCCATCTCTTCCTTTGCCCACCTCTACATCCACCTTCACCTGGCCTCACTTTTGGCTCTTCCAGGGTTCAATCCAATGTGGGAGGAGACTCTGGTCTTCACGGTTCACATGCCGGAGCTGGCCCTTGTGCGTTTCCTTGTGTGGGATCATGACCCCATCGGCCAAGACTTCATCGGACAGCGGACCATTGCGTTCCACAGCATGCTGCCAGGTAGGAATCAGAGACAATGACCTTTAGCTAAAGCATGATCTATCTCTGAAAGCCAGGTTCAAAATGTTTCTCTTTGACCTACTATCTAATGGAAAGACAAATGGATAGTTGTCTGCAAATAGTGTTTTCTTTTTTTAAATTCTGTTGTGATGGTTGGATTATTATCTCTCTAAAGAGATCAGTATCCAAACTTCCAGTCTCTGAAAATGATTTTAAACAGTAGCTCTTTTAATTACCAAGTTTATGTTTAAGAAAGAGCAATATTTTGACATAATTAAAAATAAAATTCAAAGCAGATTACACTGGGTCCTATTAGAGCTGTACTCTGAAAAGGATCATTTTCATTAAACAAAATGTTCTTTTGTAGGTATAAGCAAGCCTGTTGTCTGCAAAGAGAAAGACTGTACAGCTTTTTCTCTTTGTAAGAATGTCAACCCATTTTGGATTACTTTAACCCTAAAAATAGCTCATGCTTGTATGTTATGATCATGTAGTAATTATAGAAGAACTTTACTCGTACTTGATTGTATTGTCAGTGTAAAATCTCAATAAGTATAATTTGGCAAAAGAACTGATGTTTTACACATAAAACCAAACAAAGTTTCCATCTAAAACGAATTGTAGAATTTTGAACTGCATGATTCTGTTTTTGCTGAATAGCTCATTGACATAATGACAATGTAAAACTGGGGCAAATGAACCGGGTGAAAACTGTAGACAGTGCAAAAAATAAATGTAAACCTGCCCAACCCAGCCTCTCTGTTCTGCCTCTATTCATTCTGACATAAGTCCTAAATCAAGCCAGTGACATTTTGCACATCTAGGCTTTCAAAGACCAAGCCGGCACTCCAGAATCACATGACTCATGAAGCGGACCTCAACAGAGCTGCTGTAGAGCATGGTCCATGAAATAATTCCCTGAATACTCCTAAAATGTGAAACATTGCTGGTGCTATGCTCTTTTTGTTCTCAATAGCATAACTGCTACTGAAGAGAGAACACTTGGCTGAAGTCTAGTGATCTGTTCGGTCTTGAAGCTCTTCAGAGCTTCTGGTTCAGTGTGTGTTGATGGTTGGAAATGAGGTAGCCACTATTTGTGTTGGTCTGGACCTCACTAGCTCCCTGTAATGCTTGCATCACACACTGGAGCCCTAAACCACATCATTTTTTCATACAAATCTGCTGATACAATGCAGTAGGCTGACTTCAACGCCACTCTGTATTTCTTGTATTTCCTCAGAATTAATGATTTGTGTGCAGGTTATCGCCACGTTTACCTGGAAGGTATGGAGGAAGCTTCCATTTTTGTTCATGTGGCTGTGAATGACATCACCGGTAAGGTAGGTACTTCCTGAGGAGGCCGTCCTCTTCTCTAATTCTATGTTTGGCGCAGGCCTGGGTCTTTTCACACCTGATTGTGTGCTAGTAGTAGTTGACCTGCAGAGAATGCTCTGGGGAACATTTTCTAACCAATCAGGCCATGCTGTCTGCTGGATTTTTAAGAAATGCACAGCCAAAGATTTGACAGTTAAAAGAACATGTTTTGTAAACTCTGCTGCTTCAGTTTTCATTCAGTGTTTATAGATTGGTCTGTGGAGTGATTGGATGCTTTCTGATTAATGGCCAAGAGTTTTGCACTCAACACTCAATGAACTTGGTAGACTGAAGAATGGTAACTTATTTCTTTTTAAGTAAAGTGTCAGGTTTAATATTAGTATATAAAGCAGCACTAGATCACAGTTTGGCTTTTCATTGTATTTATTTTGTCTGGTTTGTCTGGATGCTCTCAGTTGTCTCCAGCCATGCTGTGAATGACCGCTTTGTTCTTCACAATGTCCTCGCTTTGAACTTCCTTTTCTCTGCTGTCTCTGTGTGCTTCCTGCTGTGATTTCTGTCTCGGTCCACCCCACATCTTTTTCCCCCCCTCTTTCATCCTCTCTCAGATTTTTCCCTTTCTTCCTGTGTCTGTTTCTGATTTCAGTGGAACCGCCTCTTACCACACTCTAACGGCAGGACAGTTTTAGGAGCCTTGAAGCTGCACCTTAAAACTCAGGTGTTGTGAGCTCCAGTTGGCATCTTGCATGAGCTACAACCTCCACCTTAATAATCCACCACCCAAAACACTTATCAGCCAAATTCCTGCATAAGGAACTCAGGCCAACTCATGCTGCACATGAGTTATGAAGCCTTGAACTGGCTGCATTCATTACCCTTGAGTAGATCCAATCTTAGAAATACCATCTCAAGAAATCTGTTTGGCTGTCTTCACTTTTAGTCCTCAACTAAAAAATTAATTGACATCAAGGTGAAATTTACAACAAGCTCTGAAACTGGGCAGGACCAGCTGGTAATCATGACACATCAAAAGGTCCTTTTTAAAATACTCCAGACACTCAGTTAAAACAGCAGCTTTCACTCAGCATAGATGGAGATTCAAATACTGCCAAATCTCACACCACCATTACACCATCTCTAGCACCACGAACACAGCCCTTCTGGCAAGGGTTAGGATAGTTACGTAGTTAATTGTTACACGGTTAGTCTTTGTTTTTATTTTATTATTAGAACTTTAGAGACTAAGTAAAACTCAGGTTTTATAGTGTGGTGCTTGCCATTCTCTATCTGTCTCATGGAAGTTGGAAAAAAAATGGATTCATTACTGCCACTAAATCTAATGAGTACTATATAAATTGTTAGCATCATTATTGTTGAATATTCTATATATACCTGAACCTTTATTCTAGATAGTTGTGTAAGTGACGCGCCACGGCAAATGTATGAACAAGTCGGCAGAGCAGAACTGGAAGAAAAAATGATAGAAATCATTCATTTCTAAGAAAATAGGGATTTTTTATTTTTTTATTTTTTTATTTTTTGGTAAACCCACTAGTTCAACTATTGAAGATACCATTCCATACTTTAAATAGCAGTTTCAGAGATTTTAAAATGGTCAGGACTACCATATGATCAGAGAAATCCATGTCTGCAGGGATATTTTTAGTTTTCTTGGGGCGAGTTGCACAACGTTTGTTTTTTGGAGACTATTGCAACACACAGCATGCCACTGACATGCAGATAAATATCTGCCTGGCCTGGGGCTGCACTACTGCGACTGTGCTGAGTGTAATGCGATGGTGACGAGGCATTTAGCATTCATTGCCCCTGCTGACTAAGTGTATCTCCTCACTTAAAATAAAATAATTTTTGTTGGGTTTTCTTCAGTCCGAAAGAAAACATTGTCTAACATTTTTATTAATTTTTTTTTACTTATTCGAGAAAATCTCAAGCTGTTCGAAGTGAATGGACCCTGAAAATTTGGTTCCTCTCAAAGAAAAAGTCCTATCTTTTCTTTAAAATGGGGTTATTACAAAGTAATGCAAGTTAACATTTACCTCAACAACCACATATTACAGAACAGGTTTTGGAAAATGCTTCGGAAGAAACGGTCAGAGCCAAATCCGACGAGTCAAATCTTGTTTTCTGAGTGCCAACATTGATATCTTGATATCGTCTTAATTACATTTTTGACTTGCTTATGTTTGAGCTTAGAATCCATTTGAGCTTAGAATCCACACTTTCAGAGTACTTCAAAACACTCTCTAGTAGACGTGTTTATGCTTTTGACCTGGCCAGTTACATTATACGTGCTTAAAATCAGGCTCCTTTGGTCTGACTAAAGAAATACTTGGAGCCTTAGGTAAATTTAACAACCTAATACTAGGATAATTTTAAAATAAGTCACTGTAATAAAAGAATTGATGTGAAGATGATGTACAGCCGTTTTCTTGCAACAAAGTAAAAACAAAAAAAGTCTTGTTGCTATAAAAAACATAAATCAAATAAAAATGTCTTCATTTTAATCCACATTCCACTCAGCCTCTGCATTTTGTCCCTGGTCTTCCACTCAGCATGATTCACCACACTGTCATTGACAGGCTGGATCTACTTTTTTTTTTCACCATCTTCCTGGATTTTTTATTCATTCCATTCAAATAAAGTTGTTGTGTGTACACTGTACAGTGGTGTGAAAAAGCATTTTATTTTGTTCAGATTTCTCATGTTTTTACTTTTTTAGCATATCTAAATGTTTCACATCATCAAGTAAGTTTTAATCAAAGATAAAATGAGTCAATACAAAATGCAGCTTTTGAACGATTAACCACTTTTTGCATAATGCTGAGTTCAATTTCACTGTCCCAGACCTGGTCACTACCAGACTGGTAGAATCAAGAAACCATTTGAATTGCACCTTTCGGCCAACACAAAGTAGGCCTAAAAAGGAAATGCATCACATCGTCATCAAAAAATTTCCTAAGAACAACTGAAACAGTCTTTGACTTATTTCAGTCTGGGTAACATTGTCAAACCATTAGCAGGACTTTAAAACAAACACAGTGAAAGCTGTTATATATTATTGGACTAAACATTATTGGAACAACGGTGATCCATTTGAGAACTTGTTGCATGACTTGTGGTTGCATAAAACACCATGATGGAAAACCCTCTGTGGCTAAATTAAAACAATATTCAAAGAAAAGAGGGCCAGAATGTGTCTATAGTGGTAAAAAAAAAAAAAAAAGACGGATTTCTACTTATCTTAAATGCTTGATGCAGACATTAGGTTTAGGGTCAGGGTAATTCACATGACATTTTCCCTTAATGGCATTTTCATCTGTGTATCTTTTTCTGTTACTACAATTAGGTCATTAGGAGAAATGAACTAATGAATCATCAGTGTGGAAAAAAGCAAAAATGGAAAAAATCTGTCAGGGAGCAAATACCTTCTTAACACACTGTAGGTGCATTTCTACACAAACATTTTTTATTATTCTAATGCTTCTTGAGTAATGTTGTCAGACACTTTGATATGTGTATTTAAAAAAAGAAAGGGAAATGTCCTCTACAAAAAATACATATATTTCTTTTCATTCATGAGATATTTTGGGCTAAAGAAAGAAAGAAAGAAAGAGAAAGCAGAGTTCAGAGCTCTCCCTCTGCAGCAAAGCCTTGATCTACAGCAGTTTCTTTTTGGAATCTAATTTCAACTAATATTTATTCAATTGGATATCAATCTGCTCTTCCGTGTGCTGGAAAGACACCTTCTACCTCATCCCACTAACACTCCTTTGTGTTTGCTCTGCTCAATTGTAATATTCATCTCCTACTGAGTTTCAGAAGCATTTTCCATCATTGTCTAACTGTCTAAGTGTTCATTGTCAATGTGAACTGGCCCTGAACATGTAGCATGTGAAAGCATTTTCTAGTTCCCAGACAAGTTTTTGGTGTTCTACAAACAGACAGTGTTCAGCTGGAAAATTAATTCCGATGTGCAATAATCAAGTTATCATAGAGTTAAAGTTGGTCAGCAGATTTTACAGTCCAATAACAATGATTAATATTAATACCACACTTTTTCTTCACCATTTTTAATTTTTTAAAAATGTTGTTCATGCAGATTAGTTCATCCAGGAATCGTTGGGATTGCATTTGTTCAGAAGTTCTTAAATCTAAGAACTTACAGCACGTCTTGAGGCTCAATTCAGATTTTTCTTGCTGAAATCAGATTTTGTATTTTATTATTTTTTTGCCCCTTCACGTTTGTGGAAGTAGTGATGGATGGAGCCATCTATGAATCTTATTTTAAAGTTTATTCAGAGCCGACAGTATCGTCACAAACTCATAAAAAGATGAAGGTAGCTAAAACGAAGACGGCACAGCTGATAGCAACGGCCTGTAGTGGAGCGTTGACTGCAGCCAGACAAGTTTGTTTGGATTTGTACTCGGAACTAGTAGTGGGGTATTGGGACGTGATGTGCTTCAGTGACACAAACTTCTTTCATAATTATCATTTTCAGCTGGTATTACGTCTGTCTCGCATCAGTGACACAAAATTTGGGTAAAAAGAGACCTGACTGTTCAGACTGCAGACGCTTTGAAACAATCGGATGCGTACCTGAATTAGTTCCACATACGGAAGTGGCACAAATCAAGATATTTTGTTGGGTGAAAAGATCAGAATTGAGTTGTTCAGACTGGTGTCAATGTTACTACTGTGTGAATGTAGCCGAGATGATTCGTCTACAAGGATCCTGAGACACCGGTCTAATACTAGGCTGAAAACATTTGAAAGAAAATCACAAGGCCTGAGAAACTGTAGATGAAGACCAGTTTAATAGATAAATGGTTTGGGAGGAAAAAAAAATGATATGTGGGATAATATGAAACTTTTGCACAATGCTGTATGGTTGATCATTTACAGATGCTTCTTCTGTAAATGTGTGTGTGTGTGTGTGTGTATAATATGCACATGCATGCTTACTGTGTTAAAATTGCTTGTGTATTTTTTTTCTTTTCTAACACAAGTGAGTCCCTTCACATGTGGAAACATCAGCCTCTGTTTGATTCAATGTTTTACACCACTTCCTGTTTCTTCCACAGGCCAGAGCAGCCGGTGGTATAAAGGGTCTGTTTCACAGAAACCCAAAGCAGGCTTCCCTGGACAGCCATGCTGTTGTGCACCCCAGCCGTAAGCACCCGTTCGGTGCCCACCTCCTGCGCCGCACCGCCAGCGCCCCCACCAGAGGCCAGCCCAAAGTTAAGAAGGGCTTCCCTGAGCTCGCCATCGACACCAAAGATTACAGCTCGGAGGGGGCAAGTGAGGAGCGGGAGTTTGAGGACAGAGACAAGGCATCTGCGGCCACATCCTACCAGTTCACTCCTTCTCCACAGCATCACATCGGGGAATCGGTGGACCCCCACCGAGCCAAGGGCCCCTGGGACTGTCCTGACACGAACGGAGCTCTCCACCCAGAGGAGAGCCAAGGTAAGAGCTCACCTCTTGCTCAGCGCCGACCCATGAGTGAGCCTTTAAAGCGGGCCAGCCGTCTCCGCTTTCATGAGCCACTGGACATGAAGCCAGGCGTGTTTGCTCGAGTGGCTCTCAGTAGCTCAGGTAGGGTGGGGATGTCCTCCAACTGCATCACCTGTGTGATTGGCTCCAAGGAGAGTCCCGAAGCTGAACGAAAGGTTGAGGAAACACAAAAAAGCAAGTCTGGAAAGACGGACGCAGACAGACAGGAGAGAAATGTTCGTTCAGACCCAGACAAGAGACAAGTTCAGCAAGATTCAGTTACCAAGACAGCAGCTGCCCCTCTTGACTTACAGCAGCCTCCGTCCAAAGCCACTTCCTGCGTGGAAGCCCAGTTGCAGTGCCCCCCTCAGGCTGTCCTATGTACTGCCCCGTTCTCCAGATCAAAGGCCAGACAGACTCTCGGCCCCCAACACTTCCGGCCTCATCCTCAAGCTCATCTCAGGAGCATCCGGTCCTGCAGCGTTCCACGCAGGCGCTCCCCTAACGCTGTTACACCAGCACCTTGCATGGCTCCGGACTGTAGGACCAGCCTATGTTGGCAGCAGACCACCCCCGCCAACTACGGGTCTGTTTGTGGCTCGTCAACCACTCCATTAAAAGCGCTTACTGCGAGTGAAGCTCTGTTGCTCAGCGACAGCAGCAGCTGTGACAGTCTGAGCAGCTTGGAGTCGCCTCCCATGCTGCCTCCGCGCTCTGTCCTCAACAGCCGCAAGAGGGCAGTAGGGACCCTGCAGCGAGAGATGAACGCCCTGTTTGCCCAGAAAATGGAAGAGCTGCACCATAAGTCCCCCATGTTTTTTGCTGGTAAGATGAGCCTGAGGCCAACCTGGTGGTAGCTGTAGACGAGCTTCCATTATAGACTTGGAGTTGATGTTTGGTTGTGGATGTAGGCCAAACCTTAGTCCTCGGTAGTGAGAAGCCTTTTCACCCATTGTGTCCCTGATAGTATGGCGGTAAACATGAGTCTAGCGTGGTTGTAGTCATAGTACTCTGTTTTTCTTCATTCCACCGTTCTCGTTGAGTCAAATATTTTATTCCAACAGTCTTCTAATAATTAACTTGTTTGTTTCTGTAAATATCCCCTTCCTAACATTACCAACATGCTCGACAGATGAGAACAGTGGTAAGTTTTTTGTAAACTGGGATTAGTTTGATGTCGTTGTCAGAGCTTAGCTTTCAGACATCTGTTTCACCGGCCAGCAGAGAACTCTGCTGCTCTTTAATTCTCAACTCTGTGAACCCAGTGATTTGATGGTTCAGATTTTATTCAGAACTCTAAAGTTCTGAACAAAAGCAGAGCCAGCAGCTGTAGCAGTATGTTGATTTACTGGACGTGATCGTTTCTACTGCATGATTTTTTTACTTAGATTCTTTTAATTTGGCACATAAAGCAAAATTGTTTTGTTTTTTTTTGGTTTTTTTTTTTCACTTAAAGAGTGTCTCTTGAAAATATATTTTGTAATATTGAAGGCTTTCTTCTCGCTTAAATATCTACACATTTGGAAAAAGACACACATCTGGATTAAGCAACATAATCGAGTTTGCAGATATGAAAAATTCTTTCTGTCAATACCAAGCAGTTTTTGGTGGAGATGGTGTGATGCTGTGGGACGGCATCTCCAAGGCCTGCCTTTATTGAATCCAGTCTCAGATCAGATAAATCGAGATGAGATTCTCTGAGAGGGTGAAGTGGGCTGTTCCAGGCCTGCTCTCAGCTCCACTTAAAATGTGTTCAGCTTGAGCATTCTGCTCTCGACAAGTAGTCAGTAATAGTAACTTCACTGGCAAACCGTCAGAGGCTGCAAGACTTCCTGTTTTAAAGAAAAGTAAAACCTTCCTGGAAGGTACCACAGCCAAGCAGAACACCAGACTGGTTGTAGCTTCTAAAGAGAGAAAAGCAACTAAGAAAACATGACGTCAACAGTTGAAATGACTGTGGCAACTACCACATTTTGTGGACTATAAGCTGTTTTCACCTGCAGCTAATACGCAGCTTTTTACCAACATGTTTTGAAAGGCTGGACTGCTGTGTGATGAAGAGGACGGCACAAGCTTGCGATAGAATTTGCTTTAATGAAAGAGACAGTGAGAGCGACAACGAAAAAGAGATTGACTGTGAAGTTCTGATGCTAAAGACGAAGACTTTAGTAGTTTTAGTGCACAGTAGGAAGATGAAGATGTTTATTAATTACTTTTCCTGCTGTACTACTGTATTTTTCATTAGATGTGTAGTAGACACTAGTATATTTCTGTTTTTTTTTCCAGTACGTACTCCTTTCATTTAAAGTTAAAAAAATAAATCAGTGTAAATACCTCATGTTACAACATGGACAGTTGTATCTTAGAAACCGATGCAGCCTATGTATGTACATTTTTTTTTTTTACTTTCAAAGTTAGTAGGTTAAATTTAACATAGAAAAATCAAGATGAGAGGAAGTGTACTTATAGTCAGGTGTGCTCAATAGTCAGGAAGTTACAGTAATACAAATTGGAGAGTAGTAGAAGAAGAAAGTAGCAGAGAGAAATAAACTACTCAGTTTACAGTAGCCTAAGCCTATAGCAGCATAACTACAGAATTACTCAGGCTAACCTGTAAGCTAACTAAAAGCTTTATCAAAAGGGAACATTTTTTTCCCCCTATTTTAAATAAAATGAGGTGTCTACTTAAAGTATGCAGCTCCTAATTTAGCCTCTTGAACTAAAACTGGGAGCTGGTTCCACAGGATAGGAGCCTGAGATCTAAACGATCTGCATCCTATTCTAGGAACCAGCAGGAAGCTGCAGTCAGAGAGCAAAGTGCTCGCTGATGGAGCTGATTATTAAGGGCTCTATATGCGAGAGGGACAATCTCAAATTTGACTCTGGATTTAACAGGGAGCCCATGAAAGGAAGGTAAAACAGGATAAATATGATTTCTCTTTTTAATTTTCATCAGAAGTCTCTCTGCAGCATTTTATGGACTTCCTGATAGTACAGAATCACAGTAGTCCAGCCTTGAAGGAACTCTACCAGCTCTACCGTGATGGACTCTTATTGTTTGAGACTATAAAGAAAAAACACCCAAAATAAAAATCCAGAACAATAATAGAAGAAATGATCTAGGTTGTTGGAGAAGGCATCAGTAATGTGGACTAGTAACTCAAACATTCACACTAGAGCTTTATTTTTGTTGTTTTAATATAACAGTGGTTCAGCTGTTGTATATTTTGGAAGTCTATTCATTTCACCCCACCTATTTAATTGTAACGTTCCTGAGCCTCATGGTACCTCCATGTTCTACAGTTTCTAATAATCTGGAGTCCTGGATGGTTTCCTGTGTGAAGGGCTGAGCTGAGAGTCACGAGTTTCTGATGTTTCCTCTGCGTCCAAGAGAAACCTCCTGCTCACATGATAAATTTCCTTGTTTTGCTGTTCTGGTTGGACCCAGCTGTTCCACCCTGATGCTCCCCCCCTTCCCCTCTGCCTCTTGGTAGATCATGTGATGGAGATGTTTTAAATGCAAATGGCTCTTTTGGGGAAAGCAGAATGCGTTTAGAAATGTTCTGGCTGCGCTGGAGTAGGAGTAGATAATAGTCATATGATGTTGGCAGATGTTTACCGTATGTTATAGTAATCCTATTCCAGACCCAGTTTCTGTTTCATGATATTAGAGAGCAACGTGTCCTGATGAGTTACGTTCTGTCCTACAAGCTGCTTGCCTGCTTCTCTTCCTCCTTCTTGTTGCAGTTTGGATAATTCCCTGTTTTCCTCTCTGTTCCTCTTTGCACGCTTTCTCTGTTCCTAGTGCAGAATTGAGGGGATGACCAGAGCCAGGTAAACTCACTACATGCATGCTAGCAGTACTGCAACACCTTCACTTCACTGTCCTTTCTGACACCAACCATCTTTTCTCCATCTGCCCTTTGCTCCTGGGGATGGGATTTATTTATTTGTTCCTTTTTGGGGGGCTCAGGGGGAGTTTTAAAAAAAAGCCTTAAACAAGAATAAAAACAGAAGAATGGTTCCTAAAGAATGAGGACAATCAAACTAACTCAGAAGACTGATGGAGAAAAAGGGACAAACCCTCCGTAGATTTCTGTACTAAAGGGGCGAGGTGGGCTCACAGTGGGTGTTTTTCAGTAACTGGGTGGTCTTTAATGGAAACGGGGGGTGTAGAGTTCTTCCTCTCTTGCAAGCTTCAGCACCATAATCACAAATGTGCCAACATGTAGACAGTTTAAACAAGTTAATAACATCAGAATTTCTGTAGGTTTTACATTTACACCAATTTATTTTCTTTTGCAGCACTATTTCCATGAACAAAGCCATTCTGAATGAATTCCTCCATACTCTCCAAACCATCTAAGGGTGTGTGACACGATTCTGAAAATGGACACACCGTGTGTCCATTTTCAGAATTGTGGCTAAAATTAATGTCTGATGGAAGCTTTAGCCTTTCAAATCAGCATAGTGACTAAATCCAGGGCGGTGCTAGCTTTAGCCATGTGATCTGGTTAAACCCGTTGGAAAGTGACCGTTTCTGCATTTCTACAGTTTAGTAATAAACAAAATCATTAAAGTTTCCATTCTGTGCTTTTCTCTGCACATTCACTGGTCTAACAAAAATGAGATGAAGAGCTTGTTCCTCAAGTTTATTTATTTATTTATTTATTGTCTAAAGGATAGAATTAAGTCATTCATGTTATGTATTTTTTATATTTAAAATCTCTCTTTGCTATTCACAAAAACAGAAAAATTGCAGTCTAATACAGAAATTCAAATAGTTTCTTTCTCCTCGGCATCATCCATTTACATCTCATCACTATTTCACCTGTGAATCATTTCTTGTGTGTTCATAAGAACAGTAAATGTAGAACTGTTTGCACTTTAATTGAAACACTACAGACTGCTGCAACATTGGAAAAAATATATATTCTGCTTCTAATGGGAAAAGCAATAAAGTAAGAACTCAATCTTCTGATGCACCGTGTAATATATTACATCATATGTAATATATATATATATATATATATATATACACACACACATACTAATAACTGATGTAATATATTTATTACAACAGCACAGTTCCAGTTTTAATAACAATCGTCAAATGGTTTATGTTAATGTCAGAATGATGGGTTTCTTATCAGTGGTACAACTGATATGCTGTCTTGAAAATGGAGTTCCAAACACATGTCTATGCTCTTCACTTCTAAAGTTAAAAGAGATCAGTTACTGACATGGTTCACTTTCGAATCACAACCTAAAAACTCTCATTCTAACAGACTGGGAACTCGGCCACAAAGTGGTAATTTGCATGAAATCAGAAAGGAATCTTTCTGTAGCAGCTGCTAGGTGAACCACACTTTCCTGGATGCATCTTATAAAGTTCGGTTCAGGGAGGATTAGGGTGTGAACTCCTGATTTCCAGTGAGAGAAACTCTAATTGCTTCACTATAGAGACACAACTGGAGTCACCTGGAAGGAATATGTTCTGACGAGGCTTGTTGGTTTAGATTCAAAGTACTTTTTATGCATAACTTTAAGCAAGTATTTATTATACTTTTCATTAGATCCACATTTCTGTATTAATGTATATTTATATTTATTATTATTATTGGTCAGATTTAATGTTCATAGTCATGTTTTCATTAGCCGTAAGAAGAAACTCATTGTAATTACCAGATGCAAAGTTTATGTGAAATTATTCCGTTTTATTTGGTGAATTGCCTTATTGACTGTATGTTCTACACACCAGAGCTCAAATCGAGATCCTTAGTGTGAAAAAACTTGATTGACCAGCACAGAGTCCTGACCTCAACCTGACTGAACAACGTTGTAATTAATTGGTGCAGAAACTCAGAGCAAGGCCTTTTAGACATCCGTGTAACATCAGTGTCTGACCCAAGAGGTGCGTTTCTGTAGGAATGACCAAATGGTCTGTCATATGGATTAAGAATCACATGTTGTTTAAGTTAGAGGGTTTGTGAAGCTGGATGCCCGAATAAGCTTGAAAATGTAGTGTATTAAAAACTAGCTAGCTTTTTTAGAACCACCTGTTTGGTCCACTGATTACAGCCTTAAGAATTGATTCTGAACTGAAATGTAGAATCAATCTGCTGCTTTTTCAGTTTAGTTGCTTGTTCGTCTGGTAGGAATCTGGACCGTGTTGTGATGCTTGGAGGGAACTTGGCAACATTCTCACTGCTGTCACTCTGCAGGAGGTTTTCCAGCTGTGTTGTGATGGGTCATATAGGCTGGGGCGCGAAGCGGGTCCATCCTATTACATTTCCTCGGCTCTTAGCGTTACATCTCAGCTCCCGACTGTGAGAAACGGGGAACACATGGCGTACTGTCATAGTTCTGCTGACGTTCCGTCTCCTGGTCACATCAAAACACATGCAGACACGTAAATAAAACTGTGTTATTAAGATTACATACCATAGCATTACACCAGGGGTGGGCTGGTGTCCTGCAACCTTTAGATGCATCTCTAATTCAACACACCTGAGTCAAATAATGAGGTCATTAACAGGACTCTGGAGAACCTGACTGCACTTGGGAGGTGATTCAGCTGTTGGATTCAGGTGTGTTGAACCAGGGAGACTCTTAAGAGTTGCAGGATACTGGCCCTCAAGGACCAGGAGTGTCCACCCCTGCATTACACTGATGAAAGCTGGCTGAGAACATTAAACTGAACAGGATGATGCACTCCATGTGGTTACTAAGGTTTCTTTGCTGCTCTCTCCTCAGACTCTTCCATGGTGCAGGAATCAAGCTCCCCTCCTCGCATTCCTTCACTGAAAGGGGGAAATCCCAGTAGCAGCTGTTTGATCCGCTCTGCCTCCAGTCCAGAGCAGAGCCTGTCACCGCATCACTCCACTCCTACACCGCTGCATCCACCATTAGCTGTTCCTTCAGCCTCTACAGCCAGCAGTCCTCTGTACGACGCAGCGCACAGTGCCACTAAAGTCAGCAGAGACTTTAAAGCCTCCACCTCTTTCCCTTCCAACAGTCCTGTAGAGATGACTGAACCGTCTCTGTCCCCCCGAGTCGCCCAGGCAACAAGAGGCGCCTTGGAGGAGAAGATACCAGAACAGAGGAAAACCCCAGAAACTCTTGCTCCAGGAGAAAGGAAGCCTCATCAAAGAGCAGAGCCCCCGGGTGAAACACGGCCCTCAGGAAGCCTGGGGCCCCCAGCTGCTCAGCCTCCCCAGGCCAGGAGAGCTCTCTTTAGTTCCCCACCACAACCTGTCCCAGTAAGACGGGCAAAGAGTGAAGGGCACGTTCTGGGGGAGGGAGCCAAGCCGGCCCAGTCAGCTGTACCAGAGGTCTGTACAGACGCCACCATGAACGACCGGCTCTGGATCAAACTGGAGCCTGGCAGCCACCGAGACAGCATGTCCTCGTCCTCCAGCATCTCCTCCAACGATACGGTGATCGACCTGTCTCTACCTAACCTGGCAAGAAGGAGCCTGGGTGTTCTGCCCAGTCCCAGTAAAGGCTGCGACGCCTCCCGGATCGACTGCCGCCGCACCGCGCCGGCTCCCTGCGACGCGGTGAGGGTCAGCAAGAGCAAGTCCAACCCCAACCTTCAGCAAAGGAGCTGTCCCAAAGACGAGCTTAAGCCCCGCCCATTGAAGCCAGCCCAGAATGGTGCAGATGAGTCACCTGGCAGACTGACCCAAAGAAGGCACACCTGGTGCCGGCTTTACATGGAAGAACTCAAGCAGGCGTCGCCCAAAAGGCCGAGTGGTGCTGCAACCTCAGCTGCGTCCATGTCAAAGAGTCTCGGAGACCTGACCTCTGAGGACATCTCCTGCAACTTTGACAGCAAGTACCGCAGCATCAGCCGCAGCTTCATTATACGGCCCAGCAGAGATGCGCTCCGTAAGGGCAGCGGTCCGAGGAGCCGGCCGCAGAGCGACCTGACGGAGCAGCTGCGCAGGCTGACCGACGTGGAGCCGCTGAGTCCCTGCGACTTCATCCCGGAGGGCGGAGCCGGTGAAGCGGGGGGGCAGGAGGCAGAGGAGGCGCTGGTGAGACGGACCTCATCCAGGAGCCAGAGCAGGGTCCGCTACATCGCCAACAGGGCCAAACAGGCCCAGGAAAGGAAGCGGCTGCAGGGTTTGCTCCAGGCCAGGAGTGCTAGCTTCAGCTGTGCTGGGAGCACTGAGAGCACTGGCAGTGGAGCTGGTCCCATGGAGGAGCGGGGGAACCCAGAGGGAGCGTGCTCTGTGGGCCAGAGTCCCTGCAGCAGCCTGGACCTGCTGAGTCAGCTGGAGCCCCCCTCCCACATACAGCCCCCCATGACAGCTGACAGCGCCCAACTGTTCTTCAGGCTGCAGCTCTGACTTGGAACTGATGGTGGGAGACGCAGCTAGAAACTTGATTTGAATCCATTTCCTCCGATTTTTTTCTTTTTCTTTTTTATTTTTTACATGTCATATCTGCCAGTTTCTCAAAACAGACCGTGTCACCCAGCAGAGCATCTGATCCGTCTCAGTTAATCTCGAACGACCACTACTTGTCGAAACCATGAGGTGCTTTTCCACTGCAGGAACTGCAGGCAGGGATGAGCTCCGCCCCCTCTGCTCACCTTCCCATCGCTCACTTCCTGGTTCAAGCTTACACACTGAGGATGCAGTTACTGTAATACTGTACTCACCGGTCACACTGTCTCCCTGCAGAAGGTTTTGGTTGCCCTGCCACCCCCACCCCTACACACACACACACACACACACACAAACCCCGTTCTCTTCACCATCCCCGTCCCCGGTACAGTTTCTTTTAAAGGAACAAGCTCTGCCCTGTGGAAGTTGGAAAAAGGACTATAGTGAAAGGTTTTTTATATAATATATTAACAGATATTTGTGTTGAATCTGACCTGCTCTCATGTTTCTGTATTTTTTAGACATGACCTCACAGTAGCAATAGATACTAGAGAACAGGATTTTAATACTTTTTTTTTTATTATTTGCTTGAACTTTTTAGATATAAATTAGATTGTTTATGTGGAGGCATTGCCAACTCATCCATCTATTAGCAATATTTTGAACATGATAGCATGTCATGAAGAATAATGTACCGTTTGATGCTGAAAGTCTTGTCTTTGCTGAAAAAGATGGCCCGGTTTTTCAATGCAGGATTAAAAATGTGGATTTTTAAGGGACTAATTCTGGCCGTTCTGTTGTAACCGGACTGAGCTCCTATTCTGTTGACTGTAGTCTGTGGCATGTCCAGGCGCCGACACCCTGTTCTTTAACTGAGCCACTTCGACCTGGCCCTTTACATTGACCGCATGCCTTTTAAAGCACACTACTGATTTCCTTCATTTTACCAATGTTTTTATACGTAGATTTAAGATTTTAGCCGCTTTTCGGATCACCTCGTGTTGGCGAGCAGGGCATCGCGTCCGAATCCCTGTTTTCGTTTCTCCGTGCTCCTAAAGGAAGATGGGAATGATCTCGTTTGTTCCGTTTGCCCTGCCGTCCAAGTTCTTTGAGCAGAAACTCTGAAGACAATATTGAGTTCAAACAATGTGTAATTATGACATGAATAAAACTCGGATAACACTGAACGCGTCACACCTCATTTGCTTCATTTGTGTCTAATCTGTCAGAAGCTGCCCGAGTTCCAGAAAGCCGGAGGATTCATTAACGGAGCAGCTAAACTGAGGCTGATGCAGACTGACATGAACAAGCCTCTGGCCTTGGTGTTGGCAGCTCCAATTATGTCCTCTGCTTGGGTCTTCGTTTAGCAGCCGTCACTCCTCCCAGCCTCTGCAGCAGGAGGGGAGAAAGAAGAACAGACCCCCCACAGGAGCAAGGAATGTTCCAGAACAAAGAGACTGGGCAAAAAAGAACAAGTTCAACGAATCGTTTAGAGACAAAAAAACATGTTTGTAATCATTTCTTGTGTATCAAGAAAAGGTCAGTCTTCCTCACCATGTTCAGACTTTTTAGAACATTGCATAAATTGATTTGAGGATTTTTATTTTTATTTTATTTTATTTTTTTAGAATAATCAACATGTTCGGTTTTTGTAAATGTCCTACCACAGGATGGAACGTCCTGATTCACATAAATCAATCCAGTTTATTTGTGTAGCCCGTTTCAGTAAAGCAAACTTCACAAAAACATCGTATAGTTAACAGTTATGAAAACCAATAGCAGACATTACATTTTGTCAGGAGCCCATCTTTAAAATCATCAATACACATCAAATATGTTTGAGGTTCAAAAGCAACTCTAAACTGGCAGTATTTTAGTCCTGATTTAAAGGAACTCTGTTTCAGCTGTTTTGCAGTTTTCTAGAAGTTTGTTCCAGATTTGTGGTGCATAGATGCTGAATGCTGCTTCTCCTCGTTTGGTTCTGGTTCTGGTGATACAGAGCAGAACCAGAAGACCTGAGGGGTCTGGAAGGTTCATACAACAGCAGCAGATCTTCAATGTATTTTGGTTCTGGGCCGTTCAGTAGCAGTATTTTAAAGTCTATTCTCTGAGCTACAGGGAGACACTGGAAGGATTTTAGAGCTATGGGAAATTTCCTTTGGGGCAGGACTGGTTTCCACATACTACACCAATGTGAAGATTCAGCAATTGACCATTTAAATGCCTGGAAAGATGGCATAGAAATGAATGGCATAAGTAATTACTACATGATTCAAATTACTTCAATACAAGTGGCTGATGAGGATGAATGAAATGCCTGGTAAACTGTAGTGCATATCCTAATATGTATTAATATGTATCCTAATTAGTCATTAGCGGTCATCAGGCAACTTCTGAAGGCAATTGGTTGTTTTTGCACACTACACATATTTGGAATCATGTGTAATTGTCTTTCTACTCCATAATTGCATACCACTTTGTGTTGGTCTTTCACATAAAATTTCAATAAAATATATTTATTGTAATGGGAGAAAATATGGAAAAGGGGTATGGATATTTTTGCAAGCTACTGTATGTTCCTGTTATCCAATAATTGTAGTTCATTGGGTTTTTAAAAAAAAAGAAAACAAACAAAAACACAAAAAAAGAACAATGAATAATAAAAACAATGAAGAAAAAATCATTAGAAATCTGGGGACGCTGTATGAGTCATCAAAGAAGTCCA
The DNA here is from genome assembly GCF_019740435.1 of Gambusia affinis. Lineage (NCBI taxonomy): Eukaryota > Metazoa > Chordata > Actinopteri > Cyprinodontiformes > Poeciliidae > Gambusia > Gambusia affinis. The sequence continues at coordinate 15,235,102 of NC_057868.1, forward strand.
ACCAACCTTTGAACTGAAGCTGGAGTTCTGATAAACAGAATTTCAAATCGTCTCCTCTCTCCCGAGTCTTGAAATCCGGACAGACTCGGCTCAGCCCCTCCTTGCTTTCTCAGGACACTGGTTTGTCACTCAGAGCTTCATCCATTGTCCAGTTGGTGGTGTGAAAAGCTGACGGCCACCTCCAGCGCTCTGTCGGACCCTGCCAGGCCTTCTTCAGATCCGTAGGACTTTGTGAAGCACGACATGCTTGTTTTAGAGCCACAGACTCTGCTCCTGCCAGCTCACAAGCACAAAAGACGGCTTCATTAGGATTCCAGGAAAACCACCGAGCCCCTCTTAAAGCCGTATTTATCTGGACAATTTGGCACGACTTGGCCTCTCAACTGAAACCTCAAGGCCCCGTCTAGCACTTCAACCCTGACAGAATGTTTTTGTCTCGGAGTGAATGCACTTTCTGCTCTCAGGCTGAAACCACTGCCTGTTCTCAGAGGCTCTGAGCAAATAAATCAGTTTGTAAGCATAAGCTGTAGGACAGATTTGGTAGATTCTCTTCCAAAAAAAAAAGAAGGACTTCTGCAGATAATGCAGCAAACTGTTAGACCTGGGGTTGGAGAACTGGAAGGAAGCTGAACTTTTTAGGCTGGATTGTAATTTAGGCCAGTGAGATGAAAGCTAGAGCAAGCTGTTCTCCTCTTGACTTTCATTCAGTTGAAATGTTTGTTCAGGGGCTTTTCTGTGTTCAGTCTTGGAGATGAGGATGGGGGTGATTTAGTCTGTTGGATCTTCCTCCATCTGCAGGTTTTGTTGGTCCACCAGGACCCATTGCAACACACTCCCTCTCCAGGAGTGGTGGGCTCCTGAACTTTCCAGCACCTCCACTACACACACACACACACGCACACGCACACACACACCCTGACAACTTCAGACTGCGTTGTGTAACCTTCCAAAGTCCGCATGTTGTGACTGACATTTCAAACCTACTAATCCCAAAATGTGTGCGCCACAGATTAACACGCCAAGCACTGTGAACAGATGTTGAACTAATTGACTGAAGACAAAAATATTCTGGTCAAACTGGTAACAGTCTGCCTGCGCACATGTGGAACCACCTCCTCATCTCTCTCAGACTCGGCTTCCTGTGATCCTGGGTCTGATCTCCTCCCTCTTTGGACCCACCATATAAACCCCTAAACTGCTTTCTGCTGCGCCCAGTTCCTCCCACACGCCTCGGACAGGACCTGGAATTTCTCCTCATACAGAACTCCCCACTTTTCATCATCTCTGGCAGGAATTAGGTAAGAGGTCTCCTTTGTAGCTCCATGCAAGGCCATTTAGCCACCGAAGTGGTTTTCATTAATTATTGTGAGACCCAGCCGTAGTCATTATCCTATTCTTTCCAGCTCTGTGGAAACATGAGAGCGGTGTTGGCTTTGGTTTGTGTGAGCGCCATGACTGCGTGGAGCCACACTGCAGGTGAGAAAAACTCCACTTCACCCATCAGATCTGAGGGGAAAAAACCCGTTTGTCTTGAAGTGGGAGGAGAGGAGGTTGATTATTATCACCTGGAGTGGTTGGGATGGTTGGGTTTTCTATGTTAGGGAACATCATGAAAACCCAGTTGGTGTCGATGCTTCGCCTGTTTATCAGGGCAGAACGCCAAACTTCTCTGTTTATGGCTGAAAGAAAACAGGCTGTGAGAGACTCCTCCTGTTTGAAATCTGAGGAGGAGTAACTACTAGTTACATTTACTCAACTAGCTGAAAAACAAAATGGACCTCTACTGCACTTCTCATTATGATGAGATAATTCTTCTCTGACTACCTCTACATTATTCACTGAATGATGAGTAATGATGTTTTAGCCATTAAAAAAAACATAACACACATTTACAGTTTCTGCTAAAGTTGCACTAGGTAATGTTTGGAAGAAGGTTTTTTTTTGTTTGTTTGTTTGTTTGTTTGTTTACGTATTTGTTAAATATAGAAATATATTGGTTAACTCACTATGTCATGACAGCATAATATAAGGCAGATCATGTTTGAAAAATCCACCTGCTCCCTGTGGTCCTACTGCCACCAACAGAATTTCACCGCTCAGTCAGAATCAGCCAATCAGAGCCAGGAGGAGGGTCTTGGCACTGCCAATCACCCCTGTGTATGTGCTGCTCAAGATTGCTAGTTATACTAAATATGTGATTTATTATACGTACACTGAAATAAACTCAAAGGGATGGTCAGCAGATATTTTGTCCTTGGAATAGGCCACAATTATTTCATGTCTATTGATTGGCTCAAAAATAATCAACATATGATTCCGTTTTAAATTATTTCTATTTTCATAAATATTTCTGCATTGAAGTGCTTTATAAATAACCGTGTGATCCACTAATTTGCTGCCATCTAAGCAAACTGCAGAATTTTAGAACCTTAAAAAGTTTTAATGAAAGGAAAATTTCCTTTAAAATCTATCCCTTTAAATCAATTTCTTTAATTTAAACTGTATTCTCTTGTACCAATCCTGCCACTCTATACGATGGAAGCTTTAAGTAAAGCTCTCCTTTAACACCCGTCTTTCAGCTTGTGTTTTCTGCCTGGTAGTTTTCTCACAGAGGCAGTGACATCATCACTTCCTCCTGCAGTCATGTTTCTGCACACTTGATGCCTGAATCTGTGCCAGCCTGCTCTGGCTGACCCACGAGGAAGGGTCACGCTCCCAAATCAATCTCAGCCTTTACTCCACTGGCTGTACTGGACTGCTGGAGTCCCATCAAAGCACAGAGGGCGCAGCGTCCACTGTGGCAGAGTCCTGTTTCTCACCAGTGGAGGGGCTGCTGCCACGCTGCGATGAATCAATTAACCCTAGGTGGAGGGGGTCAGCGGCAGACGGGACCGGACTGGACCCGACCGGATGTCTCAGGCATCTCGGCAGATTTTCCGTCCTGCCATCCTCTCCGGAGGAGGCTGACAGAGTGTCATGGGCTGTGTGAGATCCAGCCAGGCCGGCTTTGTTACGGCATGCAGCTCTGAAAGGCCCGCGCCCCTGGCACCTCCGCTCCCGTCTCCGACCGACCCTGGCAGCACATGTTAGGTCCTGCTGGACACGCCGTATCGCCATTGGTCAGTTATGGCTAAATGAAAACAACTAGGAGTGACATGAGCGACAAAAACAAATGGCTGGGTTTGCCTTGCCCCCCGCAGCCCCCCCATCCCCTGCTCTGATTACACAGGGGCCCAAGAAGGATGGGTCCACAGTCTGATCCCCACACGGAGGGGGGGAGCTGGTCAACCCCCTCATTGTACCTCTCAACCCTCCGCTCAGCATAAAGCTGTTTTCTGAAATCTCCTGCAAAACAACCTCCAACAAAACCGCCATTGTTCTGCGGGGCCATTTGGCTAATTTACCGCTGTGGCTTGGAGGAGAACATGACGCGGCTCAAAGCGACGATCTGCTTCATTAGCTCCGTAGGAGCTGCTACCCATCAGCCGAACAAGTGGCAACTCTAAATCCTTTCATTGTCTGCATATGTTTATGTACAACCGCATTACCATGCTTCTTCATCACAACTCCACCCTGTTACCTTTGTCCCTCTCATTCCAGATGCCAAGGAGTTATCCATCACCACTATAAAGGTATCCTTGCTCTCCACCTTTCATTGAGCATGAACGCCTGGAGGAGGCACAAAAGTGGCTTCTCCTAAAGTCAATGACATCACGGCCTAATTTGGATTAATTATGCAAATTTATGTTAGTCATGTAAATATTTTTGACGTTATGCTAGAGGTCATATTTCAAAATTCAAACATAAAGATTTTACGTTCATTGGGATTACTATGTTTTTAAGCGGTTCCGGAAAGCCACACAGCATTGTAAGTTTTCTATAGGTTAATTCTCAGTCGGAGACACATCTGTGCATGTATTTTAAGACAACGCCTCAAACACACTGTGGGACAAGATGAAAAGAAATCAGCCCATGTATGAAGAGATGTGTGGAGCTGTACCAGATTCATCTATTCAAACATTATTATGCGAATATAAACACCATGGGAATGTCCCACCACAGTGGTAGTTTGGACAAAAATATGTTTTCCTTGTTTTCCCAGTGTTTAAACAGGAAATGCCTCTGGAATTTGGGATGTCTAATTGCAATTCAGGAAATGATCATCCTACAATTCCAGTCGGGAAAGTCTGAGGTTCATCATCAGTCCTGACCTCAAAGTTATGCATGACATTTTGTCTGCAGTGTTTGCAGCCTGATAGTGACTGAGCACAATATTCACTCCTCACATTTTAGAACGTGTAAACGCCATAAACAAGTTAAATGAACATGACATAAAGCTTAGGGGGCATCCAACTACATCTTCACCAACAGGATTGTACAGCACCAAACATTGAATGTGATAAAAACTAACCCAGGTACAGTTAAATATATTGCTATAAGCTATGTCGTTTCAGCATTACGTAGCTGTGTAATGCAGAGTCAGAGGCGCTTTTCAAGACATGACGATCAGTTTTAAAAACTCAACTGGAAAAGCATCTTCGGTTGTAATTTTGAGTTGGAAAGTTCTACTTTGTTAAATGTTAAGATTTGGGCACCTTAACATTTGCAATGGATGCCTCAAATGTTAATATGTATGAAGGTGTACAGGAATAAATGACTCATGCACCTCTTATGTGCCATATGAGCAGCTTTAAACACAGCATGAGTAACTCAGACATAGAAATAAAGACACGGCAACACTTTTGTTCCATAAATGAAGTACTTACAATAAAAAGGCTTGAGGTCCTTGGTGTCACGGGACATCAAGAGTATTATATTTATTTAGAAAGAACATCCCAAAAAAAATAAATCCCCATTTGAGTCAGATTATTCCCTACATGGAACTAACATTTATTCAGAGATAAGTATTTCTCTGTTTTGATTTTCATATTTCATCCGTTCACATTCCATTCTCTTAGTACCGTGTTATGACCTACTTTCCCACAGCGATCTACCGCATACAACTTGTTCCGTTTTCCCAGGATGAGCCGTACGCCATGAGCAGAGGCTCCCAGTTGGAGGGCTACTGCATTGACCTGATGTCAGAGCTGTCCAAGAAGCTGGGCTTCAGGTACAACGTCCACCTGGTGAAGGACGGCAGGTATGGAGCCATGGACTCATCTGGGAACTGGAACGGCATGATTGGAGAAGTAATCAGAGGGGTAAGTTAAAGATGTCAAAATGATGGGAAAGTATGGAAGTCTTGGTTTCGATGAGGAATGAATACATGGGTAAAGATTAAAACACAGCAGGTGTTTTATGGGAAACAACACTGCATGGGAACAACGACCCCCAGGTTTAGCCTGTCCTCCAACGCAGGGATTCTAAGTCCAAACCAGAGGTTTCTCCCCTCCTTTTTTTCAACCGGTCCCTGTAACTTGGTTTGACATCATCTATTGTATAAAAGGTGTATGCACCGACTGACAATGCTTCTGTGGGATACTGTGCACTTCTGTGTGTTCAGCAGGTTGAAATGATTCTTGGACAAGGAAATTTCCGTGGAGATAAATAGTTGTGTAATCTGTTCTCATAACACACAGTATTTTTCAGCTCAACAGACTGATGGGTGGGGGTTCAAACCAGCAACTCACTGGTTAAAGGTTGAACTCACATGTCCTGAGCCACCATTGTCCCTCAATGGTTTCTTCTCCAACCATTGGTAATCATCAGCCCCATGTTCTACGCTTTATTTGGTTCTGAGAGTCTGGACACCTCGACTATTGAGAAACAATAGATTGCTGGAGGAGGGACTGTGTTGAAATCTTAAATGTTACCCAATCTATAATGATTGTTCATGATGTATGTAATGCGCCGGTTCAATGTTACCAGAAACAACCGCGTGGGGAATACAATTACAATATCTTTACCAGGAATAAAATATTTTAAACATTCCTCTTGCTCAAATTTTAACTGCTTAATATTTGGAAGAGCGACAATGTTCACTTCCTCCAATGTGCGCCTAGCCTAACCCTAACCCTACCCTAGTTTGGCAAACTAAAATTAGGAAGCCTAAAATTCTTAAACAGTTTGGAAATTGACGTTAATCTTTTACAAATCCTCTCTCTGTTTGCTGATTGGTCAGGATGAAAGGCAACCTGTGAACCTGAGAAATCCAGTTCAGTGGGAGGAATCTCCTTGAGCAGAGTAGACAATTCTACTCAATCCAGGCTACAATCAACTATTATTACCATTAAAGTATGAAACGTATGGTTGAATGTGGACTGAGAGAACTTGGGGAACTTCGGCTGACATGACGTGCCTCCTGTCCTGAAATTGTGATTCTCCTTGTTGCTGCAATCTGTACCAGGAGGCTGATCTGGCCGTGGCCCCGCTGACCGTCACTGCTGTCAGAGAACGCTTCGTGGACATGACCACGCCCTTCATCCAAACTGGACTCAGCTTCATCATGCGTAAAAGCGCAGACTCTGAGGACCACTCCTTCAGCCTGCTGTCCCCGTTCTCCACAGAGATGTGGGTCGGTGTTCTCGTTGCTTTCCTGCTAACAGGACTCTGTGTGTTCTTGGTGGGCAGGTGAGTCCAACTCCCAAACAGAACGCTGCAAACATTATTTTTGATTTCAGCTTTGAAAATGTTCAGGGTGCGGGGTGGTGGAGCGTCCTGAGCATGTGCATAAGCCTCAATAACGTCTTCCCCTTCTCTCACATCCATCCTTTTATTGGCTATTAACTGTACGATAAAGGCCACAACCTAAAAACAAAGAAACAAAAGATGCAATGTTCAGAAAAATAAAATAAAAATTATATATACTCTGCATTGTAATGGACAAAAGTGTTTCTGGTGAGGCTAAGCTTTTCACAAACATGTGGGAATGTTTTACTATTATATTACTTCGAAACACATAATGAGTTAATGAAAACATTAATAAGCATTAATACACACACAACAGAAACTGTCGGAGTGTAACATCTACACACTTCCTAATTTCCTCTCTTGGGGATCCAGCCAGTCAGGGCCAAGGAAAATGAATGTCCCTCATGGATTGGGTCCTTTGCAAACACCAGCCTGTGGTGTGTCAAGTAGAATTGACACACCTGTCTGCGTGTGCCGGCTGTACAAAACTTAAACAAGGGAATGACTTTTTAAAAATATCTCACTTCAGAATGTAAGACTTAAGCAGAAGACAAACATAAAATGAGAAAAAGACAAATCAGCGAGTATTCGGCTATCTGGTTGCTCCCCTCCGTCCCTCCATCCATTCATCCTTCTGTCTGTTTGTCTGTTCATTTATTCCTTGTCTTCTGCTTATCTGAGTAGAACCGAAATATAACATCACACATGCAAATTCCAACAATGTAGAAGAAACATTTCTCTGTAACTTTAATGGATTTAAAGCAGGGATTTAATTGTTTTCTCCGAGCTACGTGAATATGAACGGTTTAGATTTGGGCCCCTCTAACCACACCGCCCGTCATGTTTCCCCTCCCAGAATCAGCCCCATGGAGTGGGCCGACCCAGAAGCAGACGAGCACAGTTTTACTCTGCTGCACAGTTTCTGGTACATCACAGGAGCGCTGACCCTGCAAGGTAACACTGGACATCAAGCAGGCGCAGGAGCAGCCACGCCTTACAGATATCCTTACAGATATTATCAACACTATTGTTTTTTTAAATGAATGCAAGAAAATTTGTACCAGTCGGTTGTAAAACACAACTTTTATCAGATCTTACAAAGAGACTCGTGGGGAGAAAAAAAAAATCTTCAAATTCTCCTCAGTTTTGCTTTGTTTGTTCATATCCTGTGAGTCGTTCGAATTTATTACTGCACAGTTTCAGAACCCAGAAGGTTCTGTTTTTTATCTCCCAGTTCTCTGTGGTTCTCACCCCAGTCTCTCGATCTTCTATTCTGTTCTCCACAAAACTAAAAGTGACGTTTTCTTTCATAAAACAACGTGTTGGCAGCCAGTCTGCTCTGCTCTGATGGGCCAAGGATTTTTTTCTGCGAGATATATAGTTCTCATGTTTGTTTGAGGGGGAGTCTCACGCTTCCTTCCCCTCTGTCTGCCTGCCTGTGTGGCATTACAGCCAGTGGTGCTGTAATGTCAAGCAGATTTAGACAAAAACACAACAATCCCATGTTAAACATAAACATTTTTTGTCAACTCTAAGCTCTCCTGCTTTTGGAAGCCGGATTGTGGAGAGCTGATCCCGTCTTTCGTCCCCTCAGGTGCCGGGCCTCACCCTAAAGCTCTGTCTGGGCGGCTCGTCGCCGCCATCTGGTGGATATTTGCGGTGCTGCTGCTCGCCTGCTACTTTGTCAACTTCAACTCGGTGTTGCACAACAAGAGCAAGCACACCTCCATCACCACCTTCGAGGAGCTGGCCAACCAGGACGTGATCGACTTCGGGACAGTGGAGAACGGCTCCACCATGCTCTTCTTCAAGGCACAGAGAACCCCCGGCGTCCGCCAGCGGATCCGACGCCTTTAACTGGCTGACCACATGAAATGACTCGTTTTTATTTCCCCAGAATTCCATCCACCCCGTGTACCGGCGCATCCACCAGCACATGGAGCGCAAAAAGAGCTACGTGTCCAGCATGCAGGAGGGGGTTCGCCTGGCTCAGGAGGGGCGCTTCGCCTTCATCGGGGAAGCTGTGTCCCTGGACTTGGCCGTGGCTCGGTACTGCAAGCTGACCCGGGCCCAGGAGGTCATCTCCATGAGGTCATACAGCATCGCTGCACCTCGTGGTGAGGCGTCTGCGTCTGTCAGCATCACGTTGTACTGCTGGGTGAAGAACAGAAAACCTATTCCTGTTCAATCACATTGCACATTGAATCAGATGAAGCCATAATTAGTATTGATACATTGATATTAATATGCATGTGGCAGGCTGTTGTTGTGAGCTGAGGTGAGTAAGTAAACTCTATTATACCATAACTTGTTATGGTAAAAATTACAACAGGTTTGAGTGTGAAATAATCTTACCCAAATGAAATGAGAGTAACTTAAAAAAAATATAAAATATATATATATGAAATATCTCTGAAATACTTTTAAAACTCAAATTTTTAGATTAATCAGATCAATTCCTAATTAAATAATCTTCTCCACAATCATGAAAGCTTCGGTTCCAGTTGGGAGCCGTGCTGCAGGGGTTACAGTTTGTTTTTCAGACCAGTCCAGTGGATCCAATGGATCCAGTGGCATTCACAAAACATGCAGCAACTTTTACACGGCAAGTCACTTTGGCTACTTCACACCACATTCTCAGCGTCTCCAGTTTATCTTTGCAGACAACCCTTCATAATGTTTTAATTCTTCTGAATTGAAAAACCGAATCTAATTGGAAGCAGCTGTTTCGGGATGGACTGGCTTTCACCCAGTGACCTCTGGAGACAGGCGCCAGCTCCTCTCATTTTCTCATTCCTCCCCACGTCTTACCCCACCAGGTTCTCCGCTGGTGAAGAACTTGACCATCGCCATCCTCCAGCTTAGTGAGTCGGGGGAGCTAACGCACCTGCGGGAGAAGTGGTGGGCCAGCAGCTGCATGGGCTCTGATGAGACACACGCATCGGACGCGCTGAAGCCCTACGACCTGCGCTGCCTCTTCCTGCTGCTTGGACTGGGCCTGGGCGTGGGGCTGCTGCTGGCCCTTCTGGAGCTCCTGTCCAGGGCCCGCAGCCGAGCTAAAGACGGCAAGGTAGGCAGAGAGACTCATGCGGCGGAGTCGGGTCATGTGGCGTTGCTGTTCTTCACGGCTCCTCTGCTGTTTCCCAGAAATCCTGCTGCTCGGTGCTGTCATCTGAGCTTCACCGGCGTTTCAGGAGCGGAGGAGAGGGAGCAGAGCAGGAGAGCTCCGATAAGAGCAAAGCATGAAGCAAATGTTCACCCTAGCTGTAATAAAAGCGTTACAGACAGGAAGAAGCTGACTGTTCCTGTTAGCTTCCTGTTCCTCTGTACTAACACTCATGTATGTTTTTACTTAGTGCTTTTTGTATTTTTGTAGAACACCCTGAGATCATTGAAATGAGGCAACCTCAGGATGACAGTTGCTCTAAGTACTAAGTTCTCTGGGTTAGTTTTTTTTTTTTGTTTACACTTCAGTTCTTCTCTCCTAACACACCACAGCTCAGTGTTTCATATTAACACTGTTGTTTTCCCTCGGACTGTTCAAATAAACTTTCCAACATTCCAGTTTCCTTCCTCCTTTAAAGTGTGCAGCGTTATTCCTCACTACACCATGGAAAACCATTCCTGATTCACATGAACTACACGCATTCGAATTTGAGACAGAAATAAGAATTACTCAAACTCAAAGTTTGAGCATGCAACAGGTCCTGGCTTTGATTCCCGGCGCGGGATCTTTCTGCTGGTTTCTCTCTGGGTAGAAGAGTACTCCAGATTCTTCCTGCAGTCCAAAAACATGACTGTTAGGTTAATTGGTTTCTCTAAATTCTCCGTAGGTATGGATGTGTGAGTGTATGGTTGCCCTGTGATGGTCGCCCGAAATATCTGGAGATATGCACCAGCACCCTTCCCGACCCCACCAGGGACAAGGGTGTAACAAAATGGATGGATGGATGGATACATAAACCAGCTCAAGAGACTCGGTGGCACACAGAATGAAAGAGTTGGTGGGAATCAAAATGCTGAAGACCAACACAAAGAATTAGAGTAACATTGAGGAATATAGTATCGTCTATAAGTGCTCATCCAGGCAGCGTGTTCAGATGCTGCCCATCTCCAGCAGCCATTAGACAGGAGGTGGATTGGACGCACACTTCTAAAGAGAGACCTCAGAAACTCACTAACTTAAGATAAATGTTTATGGACAGTGGTGAGAGGAAGCTAGTGAAACTTTACATGAACAAAAAAAACATGCTAATTCCTTGCAGAATATATTGGACTGTTACCCTTTTTTTATTTATTTAAACGTTTCAGCTTTTGGTATTTCAGGAAATAAAACACATATGAAAAAGCTATTTAAGCCACTTTAATGTAATAGTAACTTGCATTTGTATGACCTTCCTCCATTGGGTTTTATTTTATTAGTATTATGTTTTTAACATGTCCTGTCCCGCATTGTTGTTGTCTGAGTGCCAAGCTAAAACCCAACAGATTTACTTGTATGAGTGGAATGTTACGACTTAACGCTCCGCTTGGTATAATCTAACATTTCTTTAGAAATTGCTTTGGGTTCAAATGTAATAGAGTAGGGGATGAAAAAGATAGGAGAGGGGCGTGCTGTGGTGGTGTAGGGGATAGCGCGACCCCACGTTTGGAGGCCTTGAGTCCTCGACGCGGCCATTGCGGGTTCGATTCCCGGACCCGGCGATATTTGCTGCATGTCTTCCCCCCTCTTCTTCCCCCTTTCCTGTCATCCTACTTTCATATAAGGGACACTAGAGCCCACAAAAAGACCCCCTGGAGGGAAAAAAAAGGATAGGAGAGAAAAAGGTTAAAAGGAAATGGAGATATGACTGGAGGAGAGAAAGAAGAATATACAAAACAACACCCTGTCTCCAGCGGTTTCTGCAGTGTGTAGTCTGCTTCTACACCTGCAGAAAGAGGGTAACAAAAACAGAACTGAGAAACTATAGAAACACACACACGCACCCACACACACACACACACACATATATATATATATCACTGAAAATTACATGGTACAAGTCAATACAAGATGTAATAACCACAGCCCAGCAGAGTTTATCTGAAAATTCCTGAATGTGTTTGATTGCATGTGTATGTGGTCTCATATTTAATGCAGCGTAAGAACCGAGGCCCAAACCCTGAGCCCCATAAGAAGAAGAGCTGTTTGTGTTAGACTGTGGAGGTAAATGAAAAGGACTGTGGACAATAGGAGAAGGTTTTCCTGCTTTCATGCCCGACAGCCAAATGGTAATCTTGCAGATGCCCATTAACATTTGAAATGGCAATGGAAGACCACTTGGGGGCGCTGTAGGATTGCTTTACCTTTAACTAAGCAAAGAACTGGAAGGGAAATCTCACACCCCCCTAGCTTCCTTTTCACATCCTGAAGGGTTTTTTTCCTTGACATTTTGTAACATATAAAAGGACTCTGCCACATGGGGTGATGATATAATTTAGAAATCATAACTGTTGATGGATTCAATGTAGCACAATGAGAACTTTAGTATGAAATCTATTCTGAACTCCTTTTAATTTCTTTCCGTCAGTATTGCGGGGTTTATAAATAATTCCTAAACATTTCCAGTACTCAGCAGAAATAGATGAGCTCATCTCCAAAGCACACAAAATTCTACTTAGTCCTTTTGGAGTTCACGACATGCACCAAAGCGTTGCATGCTTGAAAAGAACTAAACAAAAAACCTGAAAATAGATATTTTCGCTTTTGTACAACTTTGTCACACAAAATCCCTGGTTCGAGCATACAGCATGTGTAGTTTTCTCTCCTTCCGTATATAATCACAGGTCATGAACTTTCAACTCCCCTCATGCATTGTGTCGTTCTTAAAAGGGTATTGTCAAGACAGGAATCTATAAAATAAAAGAAAATAATGTAGTTTGAGCACGTACTTAGCCATAAACAAAATGAGTTGTTCTAACTAAATACTAAATCAAATGAATGCTTGCCCAATAAGATGATTGTACCTATTAATTCAACATGATCACGTCTTTACATATTTTCAGGGCTCTACTCCTTGTTCAGGACCAGGTCTGGTGGAACAGGGCCAATGTCCTCTCAGAGGCAGATTTGTTCATACTAACATTTTCACCTGATTTGGCCTAATTGATGAAATAATCAAATGAGGTCAAAGGTCATTCGGCACATTGAGACAATGACATCTGCAGGATGTGGAATTGAATTTTTATGTTTCTAAAATATTTCTGAACACTCTAGTAACCATTCTTTGTTATAATAAGTTATGCATGTCATGATTTTTTTTTATGTGTATAAATAGGCCAGATTAGACATATTTTTATGGCTCTAAAAAAGCCACAAGCAAAGTCACTTTAGATTCAATTCTTATTTCATCCAAAGTGTGTCAAATCCTGTCTTTGAACAGGCATCCTGGTGTATTCATCGATGCACACATTTAACCCTGAGGGGAATTTTGAGAGACCAAATATTCTACCAGAGCCACGTTTAGACTGCAGGAGGAGGCTGGAGGTCCTGGAGGGAATCCATGCATTCACAGGCAAAACATGCAAACTCAGTGCGGCAGGAACTCTGGCTGGAAGTCAAGTCCAGGACTTTGTTGCTACGGGGCAACAGAACTAACAACCATCAAGCAGATTTTTGCATTTTGTTGTTATGATGCAAAAGTAAAAACAAAAGTTTTTCCGTTACGTATTTTAACACAGTACAAGGATTCCATTCAGAAAAGGTTTCTTCTACTAACATGTCCCGTTCAAGCAAACCCAGATATGATGCTTTGGATGTCACAGTCTTTAACTGTTGGTATTTTACAATTTAAAATATTTTTTTTTTTTGTTTCTTTTTACAGTGTGTCTCCAAATGTGGACAAAAAAAACAACCAAACATTAAAATACAGATAAATAGTTGTCTTTCCGTTTCTGTTTTTATTTGTAGTCAGAAAGCTCATTGAAAGCTCGACAGCAGCATTCCTCTGCCTCTAGTGAGTCGTTACAGTAAATACGTTTAGGGTAATTGTTTTTTGTTGTTGTTGTTGTTTTGTTTTTTTAATAAAACTGACTCTGTGAAATGACCTCCGCTTGAACCTGCTAATCAGCTTCAGGACTCATTGATTTAGTGTCGGCAGGAGAAGCCGCCAGCAGAGACGCGCGAAAGTGGAGAGAAAGGAGTTTGTATTGATTTTATGGCAGGCGGCTCCTGTCAGCTGCAGTGAGGCGGCACATCCACAGCCTTCAGTCACACAGCGAGGCAGGCAGGCAGGGGAAGTGCCTACCGAAGCAGATTGAGCTGCAAATCCCCACGATTTCCTTCCCAAACCTCCAGGTTCCCCCATCCCGTCCCACCGAGCAGCAGCACATCCAAACAGAACAGACCCTCACTGACGTGCGCGAATAGTGATGTGAGAACGTGGATGAGGTGAATAAAACTCTGAGTGAATAGATATGTTATCAAATTAAGTTGAGATTTGAAGATTAAAAAAATGTTGGTGCAGCTGATAACGCTGATGAATAAAGGATATGGCATACGGATCTTTCTCTCTCAAAGAAAAAGCATACGTCTGCTGAAATGTCAGCTACGCTCCTTAGAGTCAAAGGTCAGGTCGTCCTCTCAGCCAGCTGCTCACAGGTTGAACACCAGGCAGGGTCTCAGAGAAGCCTCTGCACTGCGAGTTTATGAAACTAGTCTGACTTCTACATATTAATTACTCCGACACCTTTTGAAAAAGCATTCCATAACAGAGGTGAATGCTGAAAAATCTTTTTAATGGGGGATTTTTTTTGTATTTTCCAGGCTCATGGTGCCACTTCACAGCACAACCAAAAACTGTTACCTTCCGTTTTTATGGAAATGCTTTAAAATGAACTTCCTAATTTCACCCCTTGAAATTGACGTCTGTTTCTTCACGAAGCTCTTTCCAACACGCCGACTTCATCACAGTGAAATATATTTGAATACGCTCTGCCTCGGCCTTCAACATTGCTCTAAGGAGCATTGCTCTGAGGTAGTTTGTATAAAAAGCTCAGCAGACTAGTGATGGGTTGGTCACCAACGTTCCAGCTTTAAGAGCTGGCTCTTTGAAGTGAACAACGGGAGCCTACTCCTCACTGAGAGTCGCTTTTCATTATAAAGGAAGGCTACAAACTAGAATGTCCCAGTCTGCCTTAAAAAAGTCAAAAATACTTCTCAGCATCCCCAGCAGTCCCATCTGTTCATCTGAAGACTCATCAATGCACCAGAATTTGAAATTATAATTAATGTGTCACAACATGAAACTACAGACTCAGAGTCTGGTTCCTCCCTCCATCATTCAGGCTAAATCTACACATTCATTACTTTGATTTTCTTTGACCTTGACTCTCTTTTTTTCTCTCCCATTTCTTCCACAATTTGCATGCTACTCTTTTTCTTTTCCTTCTCTTCTTCCTACAGCGTACCTTTTAATCACCCTGTTGAACGCTTTGAAGATGGGAGAGACGGGAGAACGTCCTGCACAGTTTGTACATGGTTAGTGAGGGTTCAGCGCTCACTGGACATTGAGAGGTGTTGCCCCGGATTTCATACAAACCTACCAAATATGCTGTAATAAACCTTTTATTTGCTTCTACTGATCCCAAAAAAGCAAAAGCAGCTTTTAGATGTAGGCATCCGGATTAACGTAAGTGACATGATCATGACTTGCTCCATTTGACCGTGGTGTAACCTAAATAATGCACATCAAAAGTAACATGGAACACGGTTACAGGAAGGTTCTGGGATTAGACCTCTGGGCTTTTCTTAGTGGAATATCGACATTTTTAGTCCTAGTCCAAAGATTGGCTCATGTTTGACACAAAATGAACAGTGAAAATGTGGGCCATAAGTTTCCAGAAAAGATCAACATTTTATATTATATTTTGTGGGACTCTGTGTAATCGCTGCACGTTTTGGACCACTTCATGGTTCATCTGCAACATTTCCAGTTTTCTGAAACTTGCAAATAAATTTCACCACAGTGTCGTATGTGAAGCTCGTTCCATGTTTTCTGTTTTCGTCCCGATCCAGCCATCAGTATAATTTCAAATCTTCGCTATTTTGTCAAACACATATTCTTGGGTATCTGAAATATAAAAGAAATATACATGTTACATTCTCCTATGTATGGAAACGTATGGCCCACCCTGTAGTTCATTACTGGCCAGAAAGATTATTGCTTATTTAAAGAAGCAGCCTCCTCACTGTTAAAGACGTTCCCTGTTTTTGTTACCCATTTCAGTGAACTGGGTTAACTAATATGTTGCTTGGTTGATGACATTGTAACGTCTTTAGTTTTGATACATAGAAATCTTTATGCTGAAAATAAAAGATTGCTGTACGCAGGTGTTGTGTGTAAATTCAGCTCCTTGTTTTCATGGGAAGCTAAATGGTGTATCTCTTACCTGGATTATTTTTTTTTATTAACATTGTCTTAATTTGAATTATTTTTTATGCTAATTATTAAATATGACCTCCGCTGCTGTCTAATCAGACTGTTGACAGATTTTCATTTTGTGTGTTGAAACGTAAACACCCTGAATCACTGCAGTCATTTTCTCCTGTTAGTGCAGCCCTGCTTTCTTCCTTTTTCCTCCTGACATCATTTTCTTCTCGACCCTAGAGAATAATTTAATATGACTCATCTACTTGTGATAAACCAGCTGTTTTGTAATTTGCTTTTCAGCACATTTTGGATCCGTGGTGAGAGATCTGATTCTACAAACACTGAACTCTGGCTGCCAGAAGATGTTGTGCAGTCCGGGCATCACTGTGATGGCAAATGTTTTTCGACTCCTTTATGCAAACTGGACCTTCCTCCCCTCCGATCTTCAGATTCACATACCAGATCAGTTTTTCACACCATCCTAAGCAGTGCTACGTCTGTGGATGTTTTGGAGTTGCTCTTTGGCCTCTCTCCTGTTCAGACACATGTCCCTTTGAAGCCCCTTGCTCTTTTCTTCAGCCGCCAGCAGACTGACTGACAGCCGTGGTGGAAGGTTTGTTTTCGGATCTGCTTGTGAAAGGCTGTGACAGTCAGAGAGGAGTCCTGCTGATGTGTGAAGCACCCCACCGCCTTGACCTGTAGACCCTTTCGCCCCCACCCCCACCTCACTTATTGATGTCTGCAGATGCGCCTGCCTGCATGATAATGGCCCACACTGGAGGACCCTCGTACAGTGTTTGTCTGTAAATCACACACAGCGTGTTATCTGAACACTGCATGTGTGTGTTACGGTACTCTGGGTGTGCACACTGTGTGAGAAGTTGCTTGCTGCATTATTGATGGCCCTCAGGGAGGGATGGAAGTGTGAACAGTGGCAGCAGAGGGATGGAGAGGACAGGGACTTGGTGGAGACGGATTTCAGAGCGGAAGAATGCAGTTGGAGGTTTAGTTTTCCAACCTGGATGGCTGTAGCACTTGCCATAGGAGGCTGGATAAGGAAGAAAAAGCAATGTGTATATGCATAAAAAGTGATGTGAAAAAGTCTGAGGTTAGAACTCATCCTGACCTTCAGTGTTGAGCAGTCATTCACCGCCCCACCTGAAGAAGATGGACAGCCATCTGTTATCAACCTCCTGTAACTTGAGGTACAGGAGGCACCTCAAGTTACCTGAGATACATTTCTTTCAGATTTTCACAGTAAGAGCCATAATCTGTACTCTTTGTGTATGTAAAATGATAATGTTGTGAACTAGAGAGGAGAGGGTCGCTGATCTCCAAGTCCAAAGTGAGCCCAGCAGAAGCTGCTAGAAACGCTGCAGGACCTTCAGAGAGCAGCAGAGTGGTAGGTTGGTTGGTTTTATATCGTGGAAACTGTGTGAAAGATTGAGTGAAGAAGCAGCCGCATGGCTAAGGTTGACTGCATTAATCATATTTTTGCCCTTAATGTGAAAATAGGTTGGGATTGTGCACAAGGAGGCTGCAGGTCCTATTGCATAAACATAATCCTAGGCAGCAGATCAAAAACAGGTATCTGTAGTCGGGTTTAGGTTCACATCCATACTTTGAAAATTCCTTGATTGGGACACTCCTAGTGGAGGAGTGATCCAGGAAGAACTTGACTGGGTGAACATGAATCTGGGCTTCATGTTGCTGTGATCTGTGATGCCTAACAGCAATGAAGACTGACTTCTTTACACCCCTCTGGGATTGATCTTTTCCTTCTCTTCATGTGGCCCCATTGTGTCACTACGCACACTAACATCATCACCATTCATATCATAAATCCTCATTTCTACTGCGCACCCCCCCCCCCATGGCTTATTACCATGGCTTAGGGCCCGCAGCTAGATATTTACAATTACAATGCTACTGATTGAATGATGCTTCGACTTGTGATATACTAAGACTAACTATGTGCAATCTTTTGTGCAAAGGAAAAGCAGAGGTGTAAAAATATATTCTACTGTAAGAAAACGCTACCATTCTGTATAGAATATGTAACATCTTATTCTCAGTGAAAGGAGGGAAGTTAAAATAGTATCCCAGCAAAACACTGTAAGCTGTGAACATGTGGTCAGTCCATCGCACCACAACAACTAGCACCAATCGTCAAACACAATAACAGAACATTTAATATGAGCTTTGTGCTGAAAATATCTTCAAAAGTAAGAAGATCTCCAAGACAAATTCACTCACCTTTGTTTCTAAGTGTGCCTCTGAAAGGTCTCTCTTTACAGGCCACTTATAAAAAACAAAATTTACTGGTATTTAGTCAAATCAGTTCCAAAATACTTTATTAATCTCATTAACTAGAGACACTTGTGCAGTAGGTAAGGTAGCAGGGAGCACTATGTAAGTAATTTATTCTTAAATTACATATCTTTGTGGTTCATATACATGCACACACACCCACCCACACACACACATGCTCAAAGCAGCAATGCTCCTCTTGACAGACAACTAATCTGAGTTGAAATACAAAAGATGTGTAGACATAGACGTAGCAGGAAGCTTTTTTTTTAATGACCACTGTGACCTCTTAGTCAGGCAGTTTTTATAGTTGCCACATAATTACAAATTTATTCCCAAGTGGTTTGAAAGTAAACAATTCAAATTGTCTCTATGATGAGACTCAGTCTGAGAGTCATTTTGTTCTTTTTGCAGAAACTGCAGAAAAATAAAGCAAAGACCACAGATGGTGGGGTAAGGTCGCCAGCCTTTTGTACAGAGGAGCTGCTGTAGGGCTACGATATTGATCTTCACTGCATAATGCAGCTTCTTTGATGTAAAAACATCTATAAAAATAATTTAATAAAAAGTACAAAAGTTTATCCTCCTATATAGACCAAATTATTGATTCGTGGAGATCTGACAGTGTGAAAGGAAGGTTGAAATAATGTGTATTGAAGCTTTTGTTTCCGTTTTTTTTATTTTTTCAATGTTACATATTATACCATGAAATAGTGGCACTTCCACACACTGACAGGTGGGATGTTGTACTCTACAGTGCAACATTACACAGGATGACATGACCTAAAAGACATGTAGGCTAATAACACATGTACATATATGCATAAGCTGAGACCTGAGCAGCCTCTTGGACGCCTCCGATCGCACATCTGATGTTGTATGCTAATCTCCTAACCTTGTGTGCACCCAGACCCAAATCCAGAGTATCCAGAGAGAGAGAAAGAGAGAACAACAAAGAGCTGCCTTCTTTGCTCAAAGTGCTTTGACCCAGGCCGCTGATTTCCCAGCTTGCACTCAAGCTCTGGTAATGAGCGCGTGGAGCTCTATGAAAATCCGCAGTTGGTATTGAAAAGAGGCCTCTGAAACTATGATTTTTCAGCGTGAGTCATTGGGGGAAAGTGAATGGCCCTGATTAGACATTGAAATCGGCTTGTATGTGACAGGTGGTGCTTCTGAAATGGCAGAAGGAGGTGACAGCTTGGAGTGAGTCCAGCAAATCCACAAGCACACAGAGGAAGAGGAGACATCAGGTGACGCACAAAAGAGAAGCTCCTCGAAACGACATGGAACAATTTGATGACTCCGTCGCACAAAAGCTGCCATTTGTGAACAAATCTGAAAGTTCTCATTTATTCTTAGAGAACAACTTTTTTTTTTTAACAGTGAATGACTTGAAATTACATGCTTACTTGTTTTTGTTGTGGCAATTTTTACATGTAAAACATGGTTTGCAACTTTGCCGTGCTGAGAGTTCTCAGCACGGCCTCTTATCGGTCCACCATTTCTCATCGAGAACTATTAAACGTCACAGAGCTCTGTGGTCTCATGGAGTCTCCTGATGGAGCTCTTCATCTTTAACAGATCATGTAGGAGCCAAGAGGGCTGCTGAAACCACATAGTGGAGGACAAAACCTATCTGATCATCAGCGACAGTTGCAACAAACATGAATGTATCCAGCCAATCACACCCGCAGGTTTTGTTCCTGTCCATTTCTTTCACTTCTAGAGCCAAATGTTTGACACACTGGAGCAGTACTAAATGTAAAACTACCTCTGACCCCTCTTTCTTTTAATTTTCTTTTTTCTAGTGTCCCTCCACTTAAGTTGCCAAACTTTCCACCATCAACTGCAATATGATTTTTGTTCTGAATGTAAATCAAATGTTAACGTGTTTTTTTTTGTTGTTTTTTTTTTTTTATAATCCAAGTTAAAGCCAACATTTGGTATATCTGTGAAACATTCTCCATCTATCCACTCAAAGCGAAACCTGCACATTCATAAAACGTAGAACATCAAAAAGTAAGAGAGGCAACAGACACTTCTAATCCTGCAGCAGAAACACAGAGCCAAAGAAATGATTTTCCATGGTTCCACTTTTTAGGTTGCCAAACTTTACCTGCGCCTTTTCTTACACGACTGCAGTTGTTTTGAGAACCGCTGTGAATAGATTTTCCAGGGTAAAGCAGAGGCTTCCGGTAACAAACCCAATCCCAAAAAGTCTATTATCTGTTCAACAGATTGAACTGATGTCTGAAGTAATCCCAGAACATCGAACTCTCTCCACATCCAGACACCTTTGTCGTTGCTGACATCCCTGCCGTGGGGATTTACTCACTGAAACGACACGACAACAAAAACAGTCTAAATCTTTTTAGTGCGTTTATTATGGTTTTCATTTTTAATCTCTTGTCTGGTGAATTTCTCTAAAGCTCTCCTCAGCCAAACATTTTCAATGCTTCCAAATCTATGAGAGGTAGCAAACAAAGGTATCTGTCAGGAAAGAACAGACCTCTGTTTGATTGTCTGCCAAGCTTTGTGCTCCTACGCTCCAGTCATGGTCTTGGTATCTAAAAGGATGTGACAAAATCCTTTCCTGTAACTGCTTTCTTGCCAGTTTGTCTGGTATTCATTCTCTTTTAGCACCCTTGTTCAGACATGAGTGCTTACAGCTGCCTGCGTTTAATCTGTCTTGTAGCCTGGTGCAGTTCTAAGCATTTCTTACAGGTTTGACAATATTGTACAGTGTTATTAAGGAGGGCTTCCTTTTCCTGTTCCTGTTTTTGCCCTGTCTGTTTGTCCAGCTTATTTTGTTACTTTTAAAAACCGTGGAGTGCGCACCATTTAGACCAATATTATACATTTTAGATTATTATGCAGCGCAAGTTCCAGTAGTTTTTGCAGAGAAACAAAGCACTAAAAATTAGATATAGACAGCAGAAACTGGGGTGAGTTGTTGCTAGGAAGCAGCAATGATATAGTTATATTTCAAGCTTAGAAAGTTAGCTATATTGATTAATGATGAGGGATTAAATGCATAATGTTGGGTCAGATTGTGATATTTATTGAGAGCAGTAATAAATATCCCAATCAGCTTTTCTCTACAAAGGTTTTATGCTTTATCCTTTATAGCTTGGCAGTCTTTCGGAGAACAGCACCCTGTCTTTGTAAAAGAAAAGATTTTTCATGATATAATGTCCTTTATTCTTCTTCCCCCTGGACTTCAACCTCTCACATTAAAAAGGACTTCTTGAATTTAACTAAGCTATCTCAAGATGTGAAACTTCCCAGTGTTTTCTAATTTCTATCTTTTCTATCCTCTAATTTTTCTCCTCTTCTTCCTTCCCCCCTCATCCCCCAACTCTTACATGCATCTTTTCTTTCCTGCTAAGACTTGCCCACTGCTTCTGCCTCATTTTCAGGTTGTTATCCAGGCCTTTGATGGAGGGAGCCTTTGAAAAGCTCCAGAGGACGACTCGACAGATCTCCCCCACTGTGTCGGTGTTAGCAGCGTCTAAATTGGGCTGCGTAGAGGAGGTTGACTCGTTGCTCCTGGAGGGAGAGTGGGAGGCTGGAAGCCGATCAGACAGCCCACTGCTGAGGGTTGGAGGAGCTGCTCCCGCCTGCTACCTGGAAGCTGAGGGGAGACAGTGGTGCATATGGCAGCAAATCCTTTAATCACACTGACTCACACAGCCTCTGTTCCCAGCATCAGAGCAGTTCTGTATTTTGGTAATCAGTCCTTTTCTCATTCTTTTTAATATTTCCACTTGAGGTCAATTACAACTGATTTCAGTTTATTAAAGCAGCACCAAAAAGGCTTGTGTTTCTAATGTTTAGGAAACAGTGAGAAGTCCTGGAAATCCTTCATTATACTTGATAGATGTATATTTATAGTTTCCATTGAGTGGCCCGACATGAATCAGTGTAGTTTGGTATGTTACTTTATTGTCTGGTGTATTCAAGTGGCAAATAGATAACATTGGGTCAAACTAGAGGGCTGCACAGTGGCGCAGTTGGTAGAGCTGTTGCCTTGCAGCAAGAAGGTCCTGGGTTCGATTCCCGGTCCGGGGTCTTTCTGCATGGAGTTTGCATGTTCTCCCTGTGCATGCGTGGATTCTCTCCGGGTTCTCCGGCTTCCTCCCACAGTCCAAAAACATGACTGTCAGGTTAATTGGGCTCTCTAAATTCTCCCTAGGTGTGAGTGTGTGTGTGAATGGTTGTGTGTCCTGTATGTGTTCGTGTTGCCCTGCGACAGACTGGCGACCTGTCCAGGGTGAACCCGCCTCTCGCCCGGGACGCAGCTGGAGAGGAACCAGCAACCCTCCGGACCCCATTAGGGAAGAAGGGTGAACAGAAAATGGATGGATGGTTTATATCTGTTCCTGTCTTCTTATTTGTTACATAACTGTAATTATTAATAGCTAATTATTGATCATTTTAGTGACTAGATCTACTGAGATAGGCTGAGGTGCTAACATAGTGATTTTGAGAATCGAAATGTTCATAAAATATTATATTTTCTAATTCTTTTTCATGCAACTTATGCTCCCTGAGAAAGAACATATAGCTCACAAAGAAATATGTCTTTGATAGACATGGAATACAACATATATACAGGGATATATATATATATATATATATATATATATATATATATATATATAGTTTATTCAATAAGTCTGATATAATGTGCGGCTGCATTCTGTGAATTTTTTTTGTATAGGTTTATGTCTGGTTGAACGATATGTGTGTCCAGTTGATTCTTTTTTTCTTTTTGGGGGGGATTTTATTATAATCCATAGGGGGGCCCAGAAGAAAATCTTTGGGGACCACTGAACTAGTGCAACCATAAATGTGACATATGTGCTTGTTGCAAACTGCATTTGTTTCTGACCGCGGTGTGGATCACACACACCACCTTTCATTCAGCTGTCACCAATTAACAAGAGTGGAGGTTTTCTTGAAGACAAATGTTGATGGAGAATTGGAACAAGCTTTCTGCTAAGTGTTGGAGTCTGGACATTGATGGGGGGGGGGAGACCATCCAGGTAGAGAGAGGGATGATGGCTGGGTTTGGTGGAGAGTCTTTGTTGTTCTAGAACAAATGGCTAGTGAGCTCTTTTCCTGAACAGCGGAGATGTTGAAGAGCAGGCATGTGGATAGGTCAGTGACGCTGCTGTGGGAAATCGTGTGAGGGAAGTTCCTGAGGTGAAAGAGGAAGGCGGTCTGGAAACCAGTTAGGAGGTTAAACCTGAGTGTTACAGAGAAGCCAGGCATTAGCTGGCGAAAGGTAAACAGATCTGCACTCGATGAGGAAAGACAAGCTGTGGTTTCAGTCTGCCCTGAAAAGGTTGACTGACAGGTGATGAAGGATCATCCAGCAAGAACCCAAGCAGGTGATTAGATTATTGAAGCCAGGTGTTACAATTACAGCAGGTTCACCTCAGCCTCCAGCAGAGACCTGCTGTTCAGGAGGAGAGTCTCACAAGGACTCACACACACGCACGGACACACACACACACACACACACACGCACACAATAATAAACCTTTACCATGTAAAAGAAAACTGCTACAGCACTTGGTTTGTGGTAGAAAGAAAAAAGTGTGTAATCCTGTTGTATTGTATAACAAAAATACATGATAAAAAATGAATGAAAAAAATGAGTTGAATTGAAAAATAACTGATTGTTTCCTCATGCGAAATAGATTTTGGATTTAAAATTCAATTAATTTGCTTTATGTTAGGGTTTAGTAGGGCGTGTCATTGTTGACCTGTAAGACAAGGGGAGTAAACAGAAGGTTAAGATCGCTCCAGGGTTAAGAAGAATCTCATTGCTGCTGAAAGCTGGAAGAATCGATGGCTCAACAGAGCTTTGACTTTGTGTAAGTTTGGAAACTGCACTATAAAGAAACCTCTAGGATTATTCTTATTCTCCTGTATTAATGGTGAAATATACAATGTTCTATCTTGACAAAGGGTCTTTTTATACAGCAGTAGACTACGTTTCTATTTTACCCTAGATTTGAAGTGCAGCGTTTTCTCTGAAACATCCAAGTGTTCTGCTTCAAAGTATATACTTTTGAATTACGCCAAGAAGCCAACATCCTAGAGATAATTTCCTTCTTTTTCACATCGCCTAATGCCACACGCAATGAGGAAGTAACACTATGAACTACAGCATCAGTTTGAGATTGAATTGCTGCCTTCAGCTGTGTCTCTCTGAGATTCTGAGGGAAATTAAACATGGAACAGATTCTTTAAAAGTTTTTGCAGAACTGTCTGATAAAGATCTTCTATAAGGATATTTTCTGAGGTTTTGAATACTGATCTGAAATAAACGCAAAGGTTGATAATACAGAGGCAGCACAGTGTAATGGGGAAGTAGTGTTGTTTCAGCACAAGGTCTAAAGCAGGACTCAGATCCTGGCCTCAAGGTCCGGTGTCCTGCGACCTTTAGATGTGTCCCTGGTTCCAAACACTCCAATCAAATCCGTGGATTTGATTGGAGCCAAGCTCTCCAGAGTTCTGCTAATGGCCTGATTATTCGACTCTTGTGTGTTGAAGCAGAGAGGAGTCTTAAAACCTGCAATATGCTGGTCCTGAAGGCCTGAATCTGAGGATCCCTGGTCTAAAACACCACAACCATACCGGGAAGGACTGTTCATTTTTTGACTAAACCAACTCCAAGTCTAAGAAAGCTTTAAACACAACATTTAGGCCATCCACCACTATAACAATCTCACATTTATTTACCACTAAATCCCATTAAAAAATAAATCTGAGGTATGATCTAAAAATTGAGAGTAAGAGCTTCGGAAATATTCAAGCCACTGAGCCCATCAACAAATGCAGACTGTGAGTTTTGGATGAAGACGGTCTAAAGCTGGACGAATTACTCTTGAACAACAGCTCCAGCAAATCTCCTGGACATCCTGCTGCTGGGTCCCAAGAAGTAGTCAGATGGGAAAACCTCCATGTTTTACTGCAGAAAATTTTAAAGTGTATAATTATCTTGAAGAATTTGATGAAAGAAGCTGAAAGAGGGTGGTGGATTGCATCGTTAGAGAAAGTCTTTTCTAATCGGAATAAAATGTCACTAAGAATTTTTACAGTTATTAGTCAAAGTGACTTACTTCAGTTTCTGTGTCTCGCAGTCAAAATGAGGTACAGAATGAATACTGATGTTGTCAGTCACTATAGGAGGCTCCTTCAGCGTATTCAGACTATGACAGCTACCAGTGTGGTTTCTGTCTATCCAGTTGTTTCCTTTCACTGATGTCGCTCGTCTCTGGTGTGCCTTTCAGTTAAGTCCTTCCCTCTCCTGGTGGACAGTAAATGCATTGTGTTGTTTCTGCTCTCGGTCCTTTCCTCTCTCTCTCTCTTTCTCGGCACAGATATCCCTAAAGGAGCCAAGGATGATCCCACCAGGCGATTTCCACTTGACAGGGAGAGGGCGGCTTTTGAACTCTCCCTGACGAAAGTTGGCTCTCATTTTCAGTCTTCTCATGAGGCAGAAGTGTCTCAGGCATAAAGAGGAGCTGAAGTGTGCGATAAAAGCAAAAGTCAAGGGATCTTTGGATCAGGGAGCATGATTAGAAATAAACAGGAAAGCTTGTGGACAGTCACAGACTCCTATCGAACGGTGATGGAAAGCGCTTTTGAAATTTGTTTTTGACCTAAAAGCTGCTACATAAATCTTCTACAAGAAATATTATTCTCTACATGTTTGTTAAAACTGTCACTGTTTCATGACAGCATAGTAAAAATCAAGTAAACTAAGGTCCTCCACTTGTATCATAGTACTATTGCAGTCTGCAGAAATGCATCGCTTCCAGGTCAGAAACAACTCAACAGAGTCAGGAGGAGAGCTGCCAATCATGCTTGTGTACACGCTGCTCAATTTGTTAAAGGCGGAGAAACAACTTACCATTACGGAAAAAACTTTATCTGCCATCGGTGGCCATGCTAACATGTCTCATATTATACGTTCACGGCATAGTGACAGCATTAGATATGTAAAAGCATTTTTCAAAAATGACGTACTGCAGCTTTAAAGCCATTGGTGAAGGTAGCAGAAATCCTCCCTGGTTTAACTGCAACAGCCAAAAACTGGGGCCTGTATATCGCTGGTCTCCAGTCAGCCCCGTTTCTTCAGGTTTCCCTTCCAGCAGTCTCGTAAGGTTATGAAATAATCTTGGTTAACAGTTTTCCATATTTTCTCTCAGAAATATTAAGCCTAATACGGTTAAGATGAGGTGTCGTGTTCTACGTACTTTGATTTATTTCATGGAATTTATGTAGTTAAAGTTTGAAAAATGTACAATCCTTTGCCATACAAGTTCACCCCAAACTATTGTTTTGTGACATGCTGAGTTCAGTCCGATGCCACCAGCAGACGGGCCTCCACTCAGTCTTCAAGTCCTCTCATAACAAGATGGTACTCAAATATGCAAAACAATTCAAATTCAATGCAAAAATGCTCTATTGATCCCAAAGGGGTGTTAAATAAAGAGAAACGCTGTACAAAGACAAAGTGGAACCAAATTGGCAGAGCAAAACAAAAAGAGAGAGAGGTGGGACAACAAAAGGTCAAACAGAAAGGAACTAGAAGTAAAATTTTCCATGACATTATTCCGGGGTAAAAGAATGAACCACTATTATGTCTACAAATACATGAACAAACAGCAAAGAACTAATTAAATTTAATCTTCAGACACTTTTTTTTCTTAGTAGTCGTCACAAAATGTCACTGAATTCTGATCTCTTTTGATCAATTTGTGAAAAGAAAAAAAAAACAAAACATAACACTGCGTAAGCAACAACATAGTTAATTTTAGTTCCTGCAAGGTAATCACAAAGGACTGTTATTAGAAAACTTGACATTTAATAGAGGACAATGTGTACTTTTTTCTTCTTTTTTTGCTGTTCCATAAACAGATGACTTTCAGAAAGAGATTATCTGCTGGAGATGTGAAGACTCAGTTTCCACTTGACATTTTTAACCACAGATTGCACAATGTGCTGTTGAGGTCAGACTCAAGGTCTGAGCTGAAAATAGGTGAGAACATCTCTCTGCCCAGAAGCAAATATAAAGAAATAGGGAATAAATTGAACTTTTGCAAAGAACTGTTGTAAATCCACATGACCTAAAACATCTCAGGGCTCTGAGATTGGCCACGATGACATGTTGGCATCAGGTCAATGCTTCAGAGGTTCACAACAAACTTAAATAATCTAGAATTTACAACTTCAGAATCAAATCAAAAATCTATTTAGCATGTGCAATTCAATCTCCTTTGAAATAAAATATCTCAAATGAAGAACCAGTTTTGTGCACACACATAACAGAACTATTATCATAACTCAAGAGTCTGCATGTTTTGCCAGCTGTCAGTCACTATTTTTGGTAAATTCATGAACAATCCCGAAGAAACATTTAGAAATAAAAAGTCTGCTGAACTCTATGAGTTTTCTTTCTGTTTTTAAGGATGAATCACAGGCGTGGCGTCATCTTGTAGCGATCATTCAGTGCAGAGGCCACATTTTGTGGAAAGGATCACCTAGAGGAGGATTTCAACTGTGGGATGTAGAAGACGTCATTTTGAGGTTCCTTCAGGCCTAGAAAATCTAAAACATCTTATAGTTTTAAGCTGTGTGGGAACAGCAAGGCATATAGAATAAACATTGACACATAGCACATTGCTGTGTGCTATGTTAGCAACAACTGTTGCCATGCTAACGTTCACTCTTCTTATGATCAAATTATGGATGAAAGTATAACATTTTTTTTATGTGTCAGTAGAAGATACTTTAAAGAACATATGTTCAAAATGTTTATTTGTTTATTTAAATATTTTTTGCGGACTTCCTCTTGTACAGGTTTGTGTAACTCAAGCATTACAGGCAGGAAGTAAAGAGGCCTGGTCATGTGACCTTTCACACTAGATACATAAAATTGATATTGCTTGGATTAGACACTCTATTATTTTATTTTAATACTTCAATTAGGTATTAGAAGTCAAAACAATTCTTCTAGAGCTTCCAGAAGTTAGAAAAAATGTCTGGCAACAATTGTTGCTGGTGGGATTAAATGGGTTAATTTCACCTTCAAGGTGATAAACGTCTCCTAAACCACAACAGATGAATGTCTTATATATGAACCTCTTTCTCTCAGACCTGGACCTTCTGCTGTTGAGCACTATCCGGGACTATCGTCTGTATTTCTGCTTTCTGTGTTTGTATTGCTGCGTGTGTGTGAGTGGGTGAATTTAACGGCATGGTTTGTGGGGGTGCAGTTGAGAAGCACTAATTAGGACTGGAAACACCACACAGTGATCAAACTGATATTTTCAAGCCAAGCAAATATAGATTTCACAGGTAGAATTAAAGAAATGTGTGTATCCCTGTGACATAAAACACGATAGCATCAATGGATCACTTCACATGCAACATGTTTGCATTAATTATCTGGAAAGGCCCTTGTAGACACATGAGCGGCCATGGTGGTAACGTCAATAGCATTCCCAGCAGCAGGTGGTGGAGCCTGTTGAACCTTAGGCACAGCAGAGACACAGAGATCTGCCTGGGGCCGGCTGATGAAAGCACTGGTTAAGATGTAATGTCATGGTGACCAAAATTACACGCTCAGTTTGTTCTATGAGATCCTGTGATATAATATAATATAATAATCGAAACACAGAATATTTTTTATATGCTAAGAAATGTCATTGACTTGTCTGTACTTTGGTTAGGGAATCAATGTTAGTTCTGGGTGTGAAGGTCTGTTATTAGCATAGCAGATATTAGCATTGACGAAGTATTGTCAGTTTGACAGACAGCATACCCAAGTTATTAACGTTGGGAGAATGCTAACTGTTAGCAGCTCTCGACAATAGTTGGGTAGTAACTAGTTACAATTACCTAGGTAATTTTTCAATAAATGTACTAGGAGTAATTTTAGTCCACCATGCTTTTTTTTTTTTTATTTACCTCTACAAGAGTGATTTTATTTTGGAAGTATTGTTAGTCTTACCTTTGGACAATTTCTGGCTTCTCTATCCAAGCAAGAATATTTCTTAAGATTACCATCCTCATTATTGGGTGTCGTTATAAGTTTTAGAAATCAGCATAAAAATCCTGTGTGAACTAGACATAACCTGACATATTTTGGTAGTTTTCAAGTGTTTATTTGTATCAATTATGCCAGTGTTAAGGAATGCCTTGTTTCCACAGTATGGGACGAGTTGGTGCAGTTCAAAAGCTACTTTGTCTGCTTCAATTGTAAAAACGCTCCACCCAACCGGCTCTCTAGTTAATTTATTTGTATCGTGTAGTTCTTTTGTTATCAGCTCCAGGAACAAAGCTTGAGTCACCTGTCAGGTCACAGAAGCCAAAACTGAATTGATTTTGACTACATATAAAGATGCACAGTGCTGGACTGTATCTTATTATTTTCATCTTCTTAGGCTGAATGTAGGAACAAATCATTTCTTCAGGGTTTTGGGTTCTGGAGGTGTGTCTCTGTATCCTACACCCACACACACACATGCCGGCGTGTGTGTGTGTGTGGGTGTGTGTGTGTGTGTGTGTTACCTCATTTTCACAGTCAGGGCCTTGTCCCGCAGGAGCTCTGCTTCATCAAGTCTAGTCATGGGTAGCAAAGGGCATCATCATTAGATTAGTCTCTGATCACCCTCCCTAAATAATTATCCCGCTGGCCAGGCTCCTGCAGCATGCAGACTTAATTGATTTAATGGAGTGTGCTCCCTTCCTCTGAGTTGGTGTCTCACTCCTCGGTTTTTCTGCTCTGCTCTGCTTCGAGTGCACATTTCCTCCCTCTGAGTTAAGGATTCAATTTCTGAGTCAATGGGCTGAACGGGCTCAAAATTAATGCTTTGTCCTAATTTCTTCTCTTTCTGCTGTTGTGGTCACGTTTCATTACACTTTAAATGTCTAAGGACACAGTTGACATCAGCAGGTGCTCTCGTTTCAAGGACAGTCGCAACATCAAACGTTCTCAAGGCTTAAAAAGGCAGCAAAAGGTTTAAACCTTGTGACCCTGTTTGTTAACTAGAAAACAGCTTTATAAGCCTTTACAGGCTACAATTTTGAACCACTGTATGTAGGAGTTTGCATGTTTGCCCTGTGCGTGTGTGGGTTCAGTCTGTGTACTCCAGCTTAACGCCAACAGTCTAAATGGCCTGTGTGTGTCCAAATGTCTGTCCTGTGTGCTCCTGTAATGGATTGGTATCCTGTCCAGATTGTGTGGGTATGGAAGACAAACTATTCATGTAAGCTGAAATTTTACCTGTTCAGTTATCCAGGTTGTGCATTATTCTTTTCCACTTACTCTTAGGTAGGCTTAACATTAGATATTAGTTGCTTTAATCCTCCTTTGAAGCTGGAGACCAGCATAAGTAAGTAGTCTTGTTTTTGCCTCTTGCCCGGTGGTTCTCAGTTATTTCCTCTGTTTTTCTTTTTACTGACGCAAACATCTCCATCTGTGCTCCTTCATCAGATCTGCACACCATTGTGCATCTGTAGGCTACTGGGCTGAACATGTTAGTTTGAACACTGCTGCTGCACGTTAACCCAACCCTGCTGTGTTGATTCAGTCCAGACCTGGACTGGTGCATTAAGTGCAGTTATACTAGCAAACAGAATGCCACACTTTGAAAATATCAGTACTGTATGTTTTAACACCGCTGCTGCTTTTCTAATCTTTTAATGATGACTTCTGGTTCGATGTTCCCCTGACATTTTTAAATTCTTGACCTATATGTGGATAAAATAAACCAAGCACTTACCCACAGTAACCTTTGGTTTGGCCTCTAGGAGTATGAGACCCTCTCAGAATCTTGTATTCGCTCAGCCTGCTGTCAGACGGTGATTTGAGTGCTTTGTGATTATCTCTGGCATATTGATTTGGCGTGTTTAAAGATTGACTTTGACACGAGCAGCAGAAGCAGATGCTGGGCTAAGTCGAATCTGCAGCCATGAATATCCTATAGCTGTGGGCTAATGCTCCACCTTATTGCTGTCTAATGAACCGCTAAGAGGCAATCGCTGCCATTTGCCCACCTCTCTGCTTCCAGGATGAATCATTCGCTCGTCGGCTGGTGCCAGCCAGCTTGCACTCAGAGCTGCAAACCAACTCACAGCTTTTAGAAGGTGGAGGGTCAGATTAGTTGTGAGGGAAACTGTACTCCCTGCTGAGCTTCAGCCGTCTCTTCACCAGCTGACATAATTAAATGTAAACAATCAGCAAAAGCAAAACAAGCATGCAGAAGAAGCACTTGCTATTAGCGAAAAGGGATAATGAGGCCTTGGTGCGATTGTGAAAATCGAAGGGGCAGGTTGAGGCATATTCACCCCTGTGTGGCGCATACTTGCTAACGCGGCGGGCTAATTGGTTGGTGCAGCAAGACATACGGAAATTAGTGCAACCCCCAGGGAGGGGAGGGAAACAAGCCTTCAAGAGTTGGACATATAAAGAAGGCAGCAGTAACCTCTACATGACTGCCTTTATGACTAAGGACAAAACAGGCAATGGCAGACAGTGCTCAGTTTGGAAATTAATGAATCATGTCATCCCCCCCCAAGATTTACAACACTTACTTCCACCCTTGATCATTGAGTTTTATGATAAAACCTCAGCATGGCTGCAAATGCACATTTAATTGGATTAAATGTTGCTCTGTCCTTTCACATAGAGTCTCCTGAGATTATTGGTGGTTGTTGCCAGTTTATCCACAAATTCTCAGATTACAGAAAAATCTATTATCTGAATATACTTTAGTCTTTACACGCTTCTCCTTGGAAATATAAGACGTTAAAGCATTAATTTCCACATCACTATTATTGATGAGTTTTATGCTGTAGCTGCATGGTAGATGCTAAGGTATGAACGATAAACAACATGCCACCGCTCAGCCAGAAGTGAAATCTTATGAATCGCTCCTGAAGCTCAGAGAATGAAACTTCAGGCTGTGGGAATATATCAACTTTTCATGGAAGAATCCTGGAAGTTGTTTTAATTTTCGGACTCCCTTTTTGAAAACTGTAACTCTGTGTTCTTCAAACAACTGGAAGGGTTGGAGTTTGATTCCAGCCAGTCGTAGATAAAGTACTCTGTTTCAGTGCTAATACTGATCAAGTTATTACTAAAGTTAAATTCCTGCAGTATGTGCTTTCAGAAATACATACGTATTGAGAGTACTTAAAAAAGAGTTGTTTGTTTTTTACATTTCACTTAATTATAGTCAATAATAACTAGGAAAAATGGATTCTATATGGAACAGATCAGCAACTCCACATATGTAATAATCCATTAGTCTTATATAGTGCTTCTCTAGACTCTTAGACTTGCTTTATAATTTTCTGCATTGTTCATTCACTCCTCAGTCACACTCAGGCGTAGTTCACCGCATCAGCATCGACTGCAAAAGATCTCTCCTGTCAACAGCCGTCACCATCTTCAGTAACTCTTTGAAGAGTCTGAATTAATGAGTTACAACAACATTTAATTTCCCTCTGGGGTTAATACACTACTTTAGAATTTGAATTGGGATCTTGAAGACACTGACGGATTACACCACAATGTCAGCATTTATATTTCTTAGAAACTGGATTAGAAATAAGAGAAGTATAAACATTTTTGTGATAGACTCATGCTCATCCTCCACTGGAACGGGATGTTTTTGTTGACATGGCGCCTGCAGGTGCACCTCACTAGCAACATAGAAGTTAATAGGTAATGTAATGATATACATCGATGTGCAAAGCAACACTTGTAGGAGAAAATGATTCCTCTTATTCTCCTTGCAAAATAAATCTACATATCTTCTCCTACCATAAACGGGTGTGGTGTGTAATTTTACAGTCTGTCGGTGGAACAAAGTGACACAGTCAACAGAAGTAGCAAGTAACAGAAAACAATAGAAATGTAGTGGAGTGAAAAGAATAATATTTTATCATTAAAATAAACATGAGTGAAAGTAACACATGTAAAAACCCAAAGTACAAATTCCCAACAACTGTAACTGCAAACCCAAGTAAATGTAGATTTTACATTGTTACCGTCCAGCTCTGACTCCAACCTTTCCCTGTCTTGTGTCAAGACATTAAAGCCCAAGTTATCAGCCATCTTGATTTGTGAATGTTGAATATTCAGATGACTGAATGCGAGTCACGTAAAGGTTCTTTCAGGAAAAATGCTTCATTCTGATTATTGTTTCTAGTAATTATTGTTTCTAGTAATGATTTTTAAATCGCGGTACACTACTTTTGTGTCAAATAACCTTTACTTCTGAATCCTGAAGTTTTGACAGCTTTGAAAACCTTCCCAGAGTACCGGTACTTAAATTATTTAAGTGCAGGCTGCCCCTGATCTAATGCCTGGGTTTCACAGGCTGATGTTTTGTTGGACCGACTTTGCATTTTTCAGTGTTAATGAACAACATCTCTTGGTCAGAACGTTCGAAAAAAAAAAAAAAAAAACATTTATTAGGAGATTTTTGAATAAATTAGCATTTACTCAAGGCCGAGGTTTCAGATATTACAGCCACATGAGTGGACATGAAAAAGCTGAACACGGACTTCTCAGTCCTCTCTCCTGCAGACAGGAGAAGTAACGTACGGACTCGCCTATCTGCTTTTTATGCCAAACCTGTGACATCAATCAACTCCAAGCATGGCATCTGAATATTGCTAGTGGGCGAATGTTCTCGTGGTGCTTTTACAATTGCCTTCCTCCCTCCAGCTTAATTTGTCGTCAGTTGGCTTGTTTCATTATGAGTGGGTGACTTCCAGACATGAGCAACCCTGGATTTCAAAACCTATTTTTCGAATTATTTAATCCCCCTTTTTTGGTTAAGTGAAGCAAATCAATTTCAGTTCTGACTACACCCCCTCATGAAATGAGTCTCCTAACAAATGGTGCCTGATCAAAGTGTTCTGCAAATTGAACTCTGCAGTGCGTCCCAAATTGTCCTATTCAAATTTTCATTAGTTGATATTTTATAAATGTACCCAGGAATATCTGTTGTTTTGGCCTCAGTTACGTTCTAAGCTTCTTGCTTTCTACCGTTCTGACAAAGCAACTAGAAACATGATCAATTTCTTGTCAGTAGTTTTGCTCTCTAAAGCGGGATTACAACTCCATCCCAGCAAATGATAACTCAACTACCAGAAGAATGGTCAGTATTGTGCTTACACTTTGTGTGCATCTGATTGTAGTGAATGAATTGCTTTTAAATAGTTTGAACTGAGTTCAGACAATGCAGGAGAGATTTGTTTGAAGGCACCTGTCAGAGGACACAGATTATTCACATACACAACAATTTAAGATATTTGTAATCAATAAGTTTATTGTTTATCCAGTTTAATCCTGGAACTGGATACAGTGTCTGACTTTAGGACAGGTTTCAACTTCCAATGTGGCAAAGCTATTTGTACTGGTAACTCTCCAACACAGACTGCTACAGGAGATACTTCATCCATCCATCCATCCATTATCTTGCTCATCCTTGCAGGGTCACCAGGGGGTCTGGTCCTGTTCTGGTCTCCATTGGACATTAAGGTGGGGTCCATCCTGGTCAGGTCGCCAGTCCACTGCAGAACTACAACAACTCTCTAACGAAAATTATATGAGTTTACAACAATGATTTTTTTCTCTGGGATTAATAAAGTACTTTTGAATTGAATGGAAATGACTTAAACCTTGGTTGACTGAGCAATAGTTATTGTTCTAAACATTTTTTTCTCATCAGACCTAGAGAGTTTCTCAGAATAAAGATTAATATCCTTAGGGTTTGGCACAAGACAAAAGAGACAAGCACATTAATAGGTTTATATAAATTGAACACCAGCAAATGCCAAACTCATTTGGGTTCTTTTCTTTCTACAGGGTTCTGCAGGCTTCACCAACTCAAATTTAAGTCTTTTTTCAAGGCCGTTATGAAGGAATTTTAAGATCTGTTCCACGACGAAACTATACAGGAAAGATGGCAGGCATTTAAAATAGTACATCGTGTCTCATTCTTACTGTAGTTGACATTAATGACCATTCTGTACTCATTTTTATTTTCTTCTCATTCTCAGCTGTATTTTTCTCTATAGTATCAACAGATGAGACTGGTGCTTGACCACAGTGTTTAAAGTCCACTAAACCTCCAAAAACTCTCATTGCCCACTGTTGTCTGGGCAGCTTTAGCCAGCAGTCAGCTGCCTTGAGTCACAGAAAGTCATGATTTCACAGCACGACTCAAACTTTTGCCTGACGAGGGTCAAGTAATAAAACTACATGAGATAGTAAATAAAATAAAACTGCTATATGAGATTAACTAATCCTGCCAAGAAAAAAAAGTAAGACCAACTGACTTTATTTTTGTAAATTAATTTAAGACATTCTTCATTTTAGATGCATGAATTTAAGACTTTTTAAGCATGTACTAAGAAAATGTGCTCTCAAACATTTGTTGCCCAAACTCAAACCATGACTTAAAACTGAAAGCAATAGCCAAAATATGAGAAATGAAGTAAAGGTTCATAATTTGCCTCAGGGCTTTGTTACTCACTGATGCAAGTCATGGAGGGAGACATTAAGAAAATGCTTCCTGATGCCAAGTAGCACACTAAATTTATCACATCTCAAAGCAAAATAACACAATGTTTTAAAATGTAGGGATCTAAAATTGGCAAAAGAATAAGACTGAATGAATTGGACAACCACACAAGTCTAAATACTTCAATGACATGTGGCCACAAAATAAGTTTAAAACCAGCTGAGCTGATTGAAATCACCTCCTTGTTCCTCTAAGATGGACTGCATAAAGAAAAAGCAACCAAACTTTCTTTGAAATTGAGTTCTTAAATTTGACTTTACAATTCATTACATGCAAGTTTAAATGGACATTTGACGCTTTGCTGAGTGACAAGATGCCGATTATTTTCCTGTAGGAGCCTTTTGCTAAGGCGCCCTACTGGCTTTATCAAATTACATAATTTCCAAATGGCTTTTAGGATTCGATTCTATTTTGCTGGGTTTTTTTTCCACTCCTACAGTGTAATGCCTCCAATACAGTAAGTTGATATATTCACATTTTCCAGGGGTGCACATCAAGTAAATGAGGCCTGTGTGCTGGGCCTTGACCGCCCTCTTTAACGGTCTCGGTGTCGTTAAAGGAGAGCTGATTCTCAGAGGAAGACAGGTGCTGCCATCAGGCTGTATGTCAATGCAACACCTCCTTTGTGTCTGTGTCCACAGGCTCCACTCTCCAAAAGGTGCCTCTCTCCAACCACATTGTGCAATACTGTGAACTATATCTAGCATGATTTACAAGGCTCTTATTGGCTTGGTTCCTACTTGTTTATGCACATTTCTTGAACTGAACTGAAAGCCTCAATGCCTTAAGATCGAACGGCATTTTGTATCTCTCTGTTCCTCGTATCCACACAAAAACAGGAAAGAAATCCTTTTGTTTTTCTGTCCCTTCTATTTCCTGAATGAACTGAAAAAAGAAAAATCTAATTGTTTCACTAAAATCCTTTTTGCTCTCTCTTAAGAAACTATCACTCAATCACAGCTGCGTACTGTTGGTGCCCGGACACGCACGTCCTGCTGATTCTTCTTTGTTGTTGGGTGGCTTCTTTGGCTGGTGGACCGGGAATCAAAACTCCACATTTGAAATTTCTAATTCAAATGATTCTGGCAGAATCATTAAAATTCTCCCAGAATTAGATTTACAGTTGATTCTCAATACTTGATGCCCAAGTTTTGAGCATGAAGTATCAACCACTGCACCGTCCCCACTAGTCAATTACACCTCCTCAGTGTGCTAGGATGTAGGTCTTTTTTTTTATTGGCAAATACTGTCATAACTTCAGTTTTAATATTGGATATCAACATGTTTATGTATGCCCCCCTGTGTTAGGCTAATAGTATTTAGCAGTCGTAAACAACTCTCTGGTGGAAGTGAGAGCATTGAACAACACAAATAAATATACGGCTGGAACACCAGACAATTAATTAATAATAAAGGTACTCAAATCATTTAATGAATTGTTACATTCTGCTGACTCCTCGCTCAGAGTTGTTTTCAGTGGCTGATTGAATCGCTCTTCAGCTCGACACAGTTGTGTATTTCTTATCACAGAGTGCACAAACAAAAGCAATGTACTCAAGCGTAGAGTACACCTTGAGTTTAGCTTTAGTCGCATTGATTACTGCAACAGTCTGTCCAAAAATCAGACTGTTGCATATCAGCCCAGTTCAAAAGTCCTTCCACTGGCTCCCTGTTGCTCAGAGAATAGACGTTAAAATACTGTTGTTAGTTTATAAATCACTAAATGTCTTAGCACCAAAATACATTAAAGACATGTTGTAGTTTCACTACTCAGGTCTTCTTGATTTAGAACCAAACATGGAGAAGCAGCATTCAGTTTTATGCTCCTCTAATATCGATCAAACTTCCAGAAAACAATAATTTATAATTCTACCTTGAAGGAGTCCCCCCATGTTTTTTTTTTTCTGTTTTTTTTTTTTTTTTTTACCATAACAATCAAGTATGGTCACACTTTTGTCACTACTTTATCCTACAACTTGTCTGTTTTCCAGTTAACATAGAACCCGTTAGATGTTTTTTTATTTGCTAACATATACTACACATAGACTATTCACTGGTTGTGGCGAGACAACAAAATCATTTACACACAGACCTGTAGTTGAGAAATCCAGATAAATAAAAGCAGAATTACCAAAATTACAAATCCTCTCCAGTCTCATCCCTTGTGGCTTCCCCTGGAGCGGCTGCAGGTGAGTTTGCGTAATTACTCCCATCTCTGCAATTTCAGGGTGAATTTGTTTGTAGGTGGGTTGACAAGCTGCATACAGTTGTATTAATTGTTCCACTACATGAAATTGAAAGTGCAGGAGGGATTATCAAGCAGCTTTATTCACATGCTGTAGAAATATCTGTTCTCCTTGATGTTTTCTTTTTGAGTTTTAATAACCAAAAGTCCACCAATAATTCACCTGCATATCATTGGAGCCAAAATAAAAGATTATGCTGCTGCATAAAGGGTTTATAAATGCAATAAGAGTTGGTGATATGACAAGAATGTCATTATCAATTTCCTCATGATGATTTTTAAGAAAGATCACAAACATTTCATGACAATTTTAATAGCCATAGTTTTGAAAGTAGAATATCAAACTAAATTATTTTAGCGAATAAAATAATTGGCAAATTGCTAAATTTTGCCAACTTGTGTAAAGCAGACTTGACATTTTCAAAATAAGTTGCCATTCTTAAGACACAAAGTCTAAATCAATGGCAATCTGGAGCTACAACTACAAACTGATGACAATTTATTTTAGATTTGCCTTCAAAATCAAGCAAAACTACTAAAGTAATGAGTGCTGCTAATAAATACAATTGAGCAGTCTGAAGATGATTATTGTAGACAAATTCATGAGAGGTTACCTTCATTGTCAACATAGCCATACGACTGGTAGCAGTAGTGGTTTTAATATTTGTTGTAATATTTTGTTTTAATATTGTGTCATCAGAATTTTAACACACTTAGAGCGTCTCCTGTTTTTCATCTTATTATCCAGGACATGTTGCTCCAAACACGTCCTACACTTTGTGAGGAGGAGCAGACCGTATAAAGTAGACGCTCACTTCTGGAGCAGAACCATTAAACCGTTTGGTGCGCAACTTGCCAGTGGAAAAATGCCTTTAATCATCTTAATGAAAATCTATGCCTTTATAAAGAGCTGATTGCGGGCGAAGTCTAATTAGCATAGATTTGAGCTTTACCACGGAAACCACTCTCTGTGTGCATGTTATGAGGTGTTGGGAGTATGATTATTTAGAATGTAAAAATTGTTGACCAAAGGCTCACTTATTATAGAAACCTTCTTGCAGAATACGACTACTGTGTGATGGTTTACTGTATGTCAGCCTAGTGTTTCACGATGTGTCCCATGATGCTGCATAGAGACACCAGGTGCGTCCTCATGACACAAAGATAAAATGACATCAGCTTAATAAGTGTCACCAGTCTGAAAAAAACCCTACCAGGAGGCAAAAACCATAAAAACCTGCAGGGGGCCGAGACGCTTGTGAGGGGTTGGAAACTTTTATGTGACAAAAGTTAATTAGACATGTTCATCTCTTTCATCGAGGCCACCTTTCTTTGCAAAGGTTTCATAACTCTATCCAGCATAAAGGCAGCACACAGGCATTTTGGCACCAGTGTCAATCACCAGCGCCGCCCCGGGTTCATTTGCGCCTTTTGTTGCTCGTTTTTATTCAGCGGCCATCAGTCTTGTAAAGAGGCAGAGAAAGGTTCCCCAAATTAATTGGATCAACGATTAAGTAGGAGGCATCCTGCCCTGCTGAGCACTGACAATGGTAGAGAAAAGGGTCAACACAGGCGCTGGCTGAAAACTGACACTTGAATTAGATAATGAAGAATAGAGGGCAGAAGAAAAACACAGAGGCCTGTCGGTGTGAGGTCTTCATGGAGGTCCAGACTGTAACCTGTTCAATGAGCCCACAGGGACAGCTTTGATTGACTAGTGTTTTGTAGTAAGGCTGGCATATGAAATTTTAAAACAAATTTCATGTTTCAGCATTTTTTAAAGTCACTTTGTCGTGACATGTATAACTGTAAAAATGTCAATTTTGCTTTTTGAAGTCACTTTAGAGTAGAATCTATCAATCCAGATCCCCTTGTCCAAGTTATTTAAATACGAGTTGAATATAGAGACAATAGAGCAATAAATTTGGCTGTGGAATAAAGAAATGTGGCCACACTGGTAATTCTGGCTGACAAAGTTAGTCTGAACTGTTTCATTTTCGGAACTCTAATCTTTTTTCACAAAGTTTTTTGCTGCACTTTATGTACCTGTCAAGTTTTTCCTTGCTCTTGATATTACTGTCCCCAACAGTGTCAGCAACACGTTTAGGCAAGCACCGACAATCCTGCTTCAAATTTTCAATCAACCAAATTAATGCAGCTTTCACAGGCTTCATGTAAATGCCACGCCACCACCAACGTTCTCAACCCTCGACCAAGACTTTCTTAATTTATTTGTCATCAATCAACCAATAAAGTTTATTTGCATAGCACATTTTAGCAACGTGGCAGTCATCTTTAAAACACACAAACATTTTAAGGACATTGTACCGTCAACAATTGTGAAACTTGACATCTTGTCAAGTGCCATCATTAAAATCATCAGTTCAGATCAAATAAGTTGGTCAATGTTCCATTTACCAAGAGTAACTCTCAACAGGTGGGCTTTCAGTATAGATTTAAAGGCACTCAGTGTTTCAGCTGGAAGCTTGTTCCAGATTTGTGGTAGGAACTGAATGCTGCTTCTCCATGTTTGATTCTGGTTCTGGGGATGCAGAGCAGAACCAGAACCAGAAAGCCTGAGTGTTCTGGAAAGATGCCATGGCTTCAATCCAGTGCAAAGGCACTCAAACCACTGCATGCAACTGTAGTGTTGTGCGTGAATCCGTTCATGAGTTAAGTTCACATTTTTGAGAACTTTGAACTGAATGATGCTGTGTTTTAATCGAAGAACGTGAAGGTAACACAGCTCAGGACGAAGTACCTTAAAAACACCATCTAAGTGAAGATGAAAAAATATTGTCACTGTTATTCTTAGGGATAGATTTTGGATGATTCAAAAAGAAAGATCCACATAATTTCCTTCCAAGGTGCATGCTCTGTCTGCTCGTTATGTCTAGATGGGGATGAGCAACAGAGATAGTAAAAGTTTGTGAAGCTCCAAAAGTGGAAACTATCAAGAAGCCCAGTAGTTTTTGGTGCCAGATTTTATTTATTTTATTTTTTTGTTGTGGACAAAGAAGAGGAGTTGGAACATGAAACGTCTTTCTGATATTCCTGCCAATGACTGAAAGAAGACCAGGGATGGATTTTAGAAATATAATTGAATATTTATCTGATCAAGCTTATGGTGCTTAAACTAAATAAGTATTTTCTGTCTTAACTCACTTAATTGCCAACATTATATATGGACAACCACACATGGTTGCAATTATCAGAAAATTGTTAGATGAGTATTTTCATCTAAGACGTCAGTATTATTAGCACTGACCACCGATACGAA
The DNA here is from genome assembly GCF_019740435.1 of Gambusia affinis. Taxonomy (NCBI): domain Eukaryota; kingdom Metazoa; phylum Chordata; class Actinopteri; order Cyprinodontiformes; family Poeciliidae; genus Gambusia; species Gambusia affinis. Next base: position 15,276,604 of record NC_057868.1, read on the forward strand.
TGTGATCCGATAAGAAAGGCTGGTTCTGTTTTGGGACAGAACCTCTGGAGATGATGATTCAAAGGTGGATTCCTCATAAAATCAAAAACAAATTATGGACAACCCCAAGCATTAAACAACAACAGTGACTTCAGTCAGAGAGACTTCATAATTGCTGGAATAGTGACTGCTACAGCAGATCCTTCCTGTCCACAGTCATACAATAACTGGATGAAAACAGAAAACCTGACTTCCCTCTGGGAATTCAAGTTTTGAATCGAATTAATTTTAACCTGGTCGATATTAAAACTAGTTTTTGCTAAGGATGAATTTACACAGTTCAGCTCATAGTTTATGAGAACTATGCACCCTTCTGCTGCTAGTACATTGTAAATAATGTGTAATACCATGGTGTCTAACAAAACTATTAAACTGTATTCAATGGTTTAATAATAACCTTATGTTGGGAAAAAAATTAAAAACCTCTTCAGTAATTTCTTCATTTTAGATGTAAAAAGAGTAACTGGGAATAAATAAATAAATAAATAAATAAAATAAAGCAAACACTGCCTGGTTGTGTGAATAAGCTGCGGCTTTTTGTTACACTGACGGCTGCTGAAATGCTGCCAAAGGTAGATTAACCTTATTTCAGAGTATGTCTGCACCGTCTGCAAAGCTGTCTGGCTTTCATTCCCAGTTGCTCAGTTGATGGTTTTTCTCCTCTAGGTGTTCTCAGTAAAGCAATGACAGCTCGTGTATCTAGGCCGTGAAGTAAACCCATAGGCAAAGCTTCTGCTGTCTCTGTCGGACACAAACCCCGACCAAGTCACAAAATAAAAGCTCACAGCGAAGGGACGGCGGTGGCACTGAGCTTTACTCAGTGGTAGAAACTTCTCAACAATACTAGCTCCTCTGCCCCTCTTCTTCCCTCCCCTACTTAATAGAAAGTTTGAAAGCCTCAGCTTATCCCCTCCAGACAGTATTTATTATCAAGTAATTTTTACAGTGCAACCAACTGCAGTTCTTTTTGTAATTTTTTTTTATTTTAGTCTCAGTTTATACATACATACATACATACATACATACATACATACATACATACATACATACATACATACATACATACATACATACATACATACATACATACATACATACATACATACATACATACATACATACATACATACATACATACATACATACATACATACATACATACATACATACATACATACATACATACATACATACATACATACATACATACATACATACATACATACATACATACATCCTTCCTTGGGAAAAAGTTCACGCAGGGAAACAAAACACATTCCTATCTATTGCACAGTGCATCAAACGCATCTGATATATATTGGAACAGGATGAACAATAAATCACTTATTATTTACAGACAATAAAAACCAGGAAAACACCATGGGACAGTGAGTTTTTAATTCAATAACAGGGCTGAAAACAACTAATCTGTTCAGAAAGAATTGCGAATGTGAACTCCAAAACGGCTACATAAGTCAAGCCGGTTTGATGATCCATTTGCCCGTACTCATCCTGTTCACAGTTACCGCCCTGCTTTCTTTCTACATCATTTAGTGAGAGATATGCTTGTCGTAAAAAAAAAAAAAAAAAGAAAAAAAAAAAGCCCTCCAAGTTTCTTCATGGCCATTAGATTCTGGATGGAGGGGAATATACCTCCTTCAGGGTCCTGCAGAGGCTGCTTGCACTGTTTTGTGTTTTCAGTGAAAAGAGAGAGATCGGCAGGGGATTCTAGCTGCATCTCAGGGGCCCCCTTCTTTATGAAAACACTCTGCTTTTCCACAGTCCTTGGAATGTGCCGAAAGACTGCAGGAGCTCGAGGTGGCTCTAGGTGGCTGACGAGGGGCGCTGTGCTTTTTGTCCCCATTTCTTTCCCTCCAACTGGACAGGTCAGAGGTCCTTTAGACAACAGACTGGACTAGGGGTGGACTGAGGAGAAGAAGCTGCCCTAGAGCCCCTGACAGACTGGCCCACATCCAACTGGGCTTAAATTTATATATATATAATATCCTCCCTGGTTGGTGATCAAACGAGCTGCAGGTGTGTTGCTCCATACCAGGGAGAGACTCAGAGTCACAGGATCAAAATAGCACAGATCCTGACAGTAAATCCATTATTTAATTCAAATCATTTTATTTATACTTCACCTATTCATGGCCCAGGTCAAATCAAGGCACTTTACAAAAACAAAACAACTCACTTTAGTCAAACATACATTTCAACGGATCATTGAACAATGTAATTATTACTTAGATCAGTACAAAAGGTTTTCCGCCACGGGAAACCCAGCGGATTGTATGCGGTCTTTGACTGGACCACAGAGTGACTGGATATAAATTCACAAAACTTCACACATTCTTCAATATGCTTTTTTTCCTATTTCGCCGGGTTTATGAATCTTAACACACGCCAAGTCCATTTTTGCACTCTCTGACAGTGATTCTCCTCACACCGGTTTTGCTACTCAGGCAAAGCATGTGGTTCTTTTTGATGGGCAACACAGAGAAAATGGCCCCGGAGGGCAGGAGCGTGAGACCAGGATCTGTTTCCTGCAAGCAAGATATCAGCCTTTACTCCCAGCCTTTTTCTGCACCCATGAGAGACACACTTACATCCAAGAAAAATGAAGTCGGCATTCAGTAAGTTAAAGGTAGAGGAGACAGTGTAATCACACACTGTGGATATACACTTGTCTCCAGCTGAACGAGGGCTGGGTCCCGTTTCAACAGAATGAGCTGGAATAACAGACTGATCCATCCAACAATAATTTTCATTTCTTTCTCTCTTTCCAGATAATAATACGAGACAAAGTATAAAGGCAATGAATGTGAACAAAGTAATAGAAAACTTTATATATGTGTGTAAAAGTTTGCTTGTTATACCTGATTACTAGAAAAGATGTAAACAACTGAAGTGCTGTTCAACACTGTCCAGGCCTCCACATAATGTCAACTGTGAGTGTGCAAATAAAGTAATTAATTCCCTAACAAGGGAAAAAACAGAGAGAGAGTTTACGGCTCATAATTTGAAGGGAAAAAATGCAAACATTTTTAAACATTGATCCATCAAGTTTTCCGATTTTGTGATTTTAGAGGGTTGATCTGCACATTAACACCAAATCCAGTCCATGCTGTGGCAGAAAACAAAACAAATGCAGAGAAAATGAGAAAACTTTAACCACTCAACGACAAAAGGTTAGAATAAATTACAAACAAATTAAGATCCTCAACCTGCTGCATCGATCATTTATCCACAACTTTCCTCATGAAAGTCTTGCCTGTCATTTCATCCGATCTGATTCAAATAGTAAACTTGTCCATTTTCAGTAATATGTTGATCATGACATATTACTGAAACGACTGGAGAGCTTGGTAGGACTGTGCAGTCCAGTACTTAATTGATTTGAATCTTACATAACAGGAATTTCTTTCTTTCGGTAGGTAATTTCATGTCAAAGCAGATGTTGTTCACATATGGGTACACCAAGGATCAGTCCTGGGACCCCTCCTATTCCACATGCATATGCTCCCACTGGCTCAGGTCATAACTGAATATAGGAGTAGCTATAAAGACTACGCAGTCGATACACACCTCTACCTTACACTGTTACCAGGTGACCCATACATACACTAAATGCATGCTTAGAACAGATAAATGTGTGGATGAGCCACAAGTTTCTCCAGCTGAACAGAAACAAGACTGAAGTTATTATCTTTGGACCTAAAGAGGAACAATCAAGAGTCAGCTCACAAATTTGGTTGTTACATTTAGAAATGAGCAATTTGGTCCAAATTCTGGGTGTGATGATGAACTGAAACGGGAACCTTCAGAGCCACATAAAGACAGTTGTAAAGTTGGTCTTCTTCCCAGGCTTAAAGGATTAATGTCAGCTTCTAAATCACTCAATGGCTTGGCACTGATATACATTAAACGTCTGCCATTCTTACTAGCAACAATATTTTACAGTCTACGCTCTGAGCTACAGGAGCCGTGGTAAGGAGTTTAGAACTGAGGTGATGTGCTTGGTCTTCTTGGTTTTAGTGAGAATGTGAGCAGCAGCGTTCTGGATGAGCTGCAGCTGTCTGAGGTTTTAGGCAGACTGAGACACTGCTGCAGTAATCAATGAGACTAAAGTGGATTGGTTGACAGGTGGCTTCATGTTAATACCCACTTAATCACAAACAGAATAGAAATCACCATGAGGTGACAGAACCCTTGCAAACCGGGTATTTTGACCTGCAGAAATCGGAGACAAGCAAATAAATCCCTGAACACCACAGTCAGGTCTAAACGTCAGGGATTTAAGTTCCTGTAAGGAATAAGTGAAAACAGGCTCCTGACTTATACCAGTGACATCATTTTCTGCTCAGAATAAATGTATAAAACTTAACATCCCCAGTCTTTTTCAGAGGAAAGGCAAACTGCTTCCATATGTGCTTTTTCCATATCCTGCTGCTGTTCTGGAATTTCGTTCATGCAGATTGTCAGAATTCTCACACTGTGAGAATGAAGGCATAAAAGCAATTAGGGGTCAGAGAGGAAAGCAGCAAGAGGGACTGGGGGATCTGGGTGAGCGGTGCGAGAGTTTGTTGAGCTTTGTGTGTGTGTGCGGTTTGCTGTGAGGGGGATCCCCAGGACAGAGTTTGGACTTGGGTTTAAATTCACACGGGAAGCGAGTTGATGGTGGGCCTTCATCCTGTTTTTATCTGATTATCCACTCTAATAATTTCAGGCCTGACAAGACGAGGGTCCTGAGAATATGCAAGGAAATGAACAGCGGTTTTCAATGCACTTTCATGATATTCATTTAAAAACACACACTTATCTGTCCAAGTGACAGATAAGGTTGAGTATATTGAACAGCACCTCACTAGTAATCTCTTTGATGATAGACTAGCGTAGGCAGTACTGCTGTCAATCGATTAAAAAATGTAATCAGATTAATAACACTCTGGAGCTGTGATTAATCACAATTAATTGCATTGCCTAACTTTGTAAGCATGAGATATAAATAAGCATGCAGTTCTGCAAACCCCTCCTGCTGCACTCTAGCCAATGAAAATGCACATAATTTTCAGATTTTGGTTTTTTTTATAATTTTTTTTTTTTTTGTAGCAGAAAACAGGTAGAATGTAGAATTTGAATTGTTTGTCACTGTGCACATGAACAATGAGATTAAAGCCAGCTCCAAAACAGGACAAACAATGTTAGGAATATATACAATATAAACATAAATATGGTGATATTTACAAAGTTATTTACATAATGAGGACACACATACACACAGAAATAAATAGATATACATAGGAGCTTCCTGAAGTACATGGTGACCTCCTTGGTTTTCTTGGTGGTCAGAGTGAGGTTATTGTCTGAACACTCTCTCTGCCTCACCACCCTGTGAGATGAGCCCGATCACCGTGGTGTCGTCAGCAACTTAACGATGTGGTTGTCGTTGTGGGCCGGACAGTCGAGGGTGTAGAGGCACCACAGGAGTGGGCTCAGCACACAGTTCTGTTACCAAGCATTGTATCTACACCAAGGGCTGTCAAAGTCAACGTGCTAACGCATGCGGTTAATCTGAACATTTTAACACACTAATATCACGTGACAGAATAATCAACCTACCTATTTTTACCTAAAAGCCTCTCTCCCACTGTTTCTGCAGCCAGATGGCAGCAGATGGGTTGGAACAGATCGTGACCAGGGAGAGAGGAGTCTATTGAAACGCTGCTGAGGCAGTGGGATCTGTGGAGTTCTCCAAGAGAAGGCAGAGAGCAGATGATGGTCCTCTGGGTTGATTGTATGAGTCTCTGTGTGGTTCTCCAGCTGCACAGCAGCACAAAGAAAGACTCCCCAGAGACAATAGCAGATGATGTTTTCAAAAGAGCATCGGTAGAAGGACACCAGCAGTTTCTGAGAAATATTGTTTCTCCTGAGGACTCTCAGGAGTGTCTACTCGGCCTTCTTTTCCAGTTGTGCTGTCTTTTCATCCCAGGCCAGGTTATCCGTCATGTGAACTCCCAGGAAACAGAAGTCTGACACCCTCTCCACCCGGTCTCAGCAGATGTGTGGTTGAGTTATTGAAAAGATTAGAAAAACAAGTCTACTTGCTGCGTCTGTTTGTTGCTGCATTTGGGTCAAACTCAACCACCAATGACACGACAGTTGGCTGTTTTATAGTAAACAACAAGCCAAAAATCCCAACCCTATATTGGGGGAAAATAATAGCATATACAGTGGCAGAAAAATAGAAGTCAGATAGGAACAAATGTCAATGGAAGACACCCAAAAAAAAAACAAGGTTCTGGAAGGAAAAAGAAAGAGCTTTGTGGTTGGAGGTTGAAGAGGTCCAGATCCAAGGACACCATGCATGCATGGTCAGGCCAGATCCTTAGAAAAAAGAAACTGTCTCACAATCCCAAAATTCCCTACCACTCGCTTGTTTCTCTCTGCTCTTTTTAAAGAGGGATAATGCCAAGCAAAAAGGAAAGACTTTCCCCAAGCTGCAATTTGCAACCGCTACGCAACTCATCATAGTGAAGTCTGTGTGTGTAGCCTATGTATTTTTATCCTTAAAGCTCTGGAAGCCTCAACCTCTGCATAGCAGATATGGGTTAGCAACACAAAATATCTTAAGAGATGCATACTCAATACACACATCTGTTCCTTACAGCTCTGTGCTTCAAACTTCTATAATTTTATGTGAAAATTTGGCATCCAATCACCTGAAGAACATTTCTATGATTAAAGGACTAATGTCCCAGCAATGACAAGAGAAACTTATCCATTAACTCATACATTGCAGCTGTTTAAAAAGTTAATCAACTGACCCAGAATGCTGCTGCTAACATTCTCACTAAAACCAGGAAGACAGAGCACATCACCTCAGTTCTTAAGTCTGTACACTGGTTTCCTGTAGCTCAGAGAACAGACTACTGTTGTTAGTAAATCACTGAACGGCTAGCTTCGATTCCCGGCTGGGGATCTTTCTGCATGGAGTTTGCATGTTCTCCCTGTGCATGGTGGGTTCTCTCCAGGTTCTCCAGCTTCCTCCCACAGTCCAAAAACATGACTGTCAGGTTAATTGGTTTCTCTAAATTCTCCCTAGAGTGAGTGTGTTGTTTGTCTTGTATGTCTCTGTGTTGCCCTGCGACAGACTGGCGACATGTCCAGGGTGAACCCCGCCTCTCGACGCAGCTGGAGAGGAACCAGCAACCCTCCCGACCCCATTAGGGAAGAAGGGTGTTCAGATAATGGATGGATGGATGGATGAACGGCTAGCACCAAAACACATTAATGACCTGTTGTTGTTGTATCAATACACCAGATCACTCAGGTCTTCTGGTTCTGGTCTGCTCTGCATCCCCAGAACCAGAACTTTGCTGCCTTAAGCAAATAGATGCAAATGTTGTTCTGCAGCGACAGGAGGGGGAACATCTCCAAAGTGCAGGACTGTCATGTTTATTCTGTGTAAGTTAATCCGATATCAGAATTGCATCACTTTACAATATTGATTTCTACTGCTCATTTTTAAGTTCAAAGTTGTTCCGTTTAGCAAATGAAACAGGCAACTTCTTGAATGGTGTTATTGTGACACTTTTTACTTTAGCAGTGAATAGAAAATGTCCCGACGAAAAACCTTGTATAAGAAAAAGGCAAAGGAAAATATATGCAATTGTTGACAAAAATGCATGTTCAAGGAAAATATACATTCCTCGATGAAAACACGCGTCAGAAAAAGGACAAGCAAAATACATATAGTTCTGGTGGTTTTATTTTTAATTATGTCAGTTTTGGTCCGCAGCAGCTTGCTGTGCAGTGAAGTAATTCTGTGATGTAACATCAAGGAAGCAAACAGGGAAAATAGGAATACAAGCTGATGAAAATGACACTAATGTTTCCCAGACCATCGCTTAAAGCGCAGAGTAGAACACAGGAGTTCGCTCACTGAGTGAAAATAATCATCAGTGTTTGCTCATTGTTAGTAGGAATATATTTAGAAAGTCCCAAAGTTTGGCTCCCTCTGGTGGTCTCACTATTCACAAAATATTTATAAAGCTAATATCAAAATAAACTAGATGTTAGCATCCTTCTCCACCCATTACCTAAAGATGTCCTGGGTGTAAACGCCCCTTTCCTTTTTTTTTTTTCTTTTTTTTTGGGAACAGCAACAGATTTTATTCCAGCTGAAGTTTCTGCAGTTGAGGCCTCAACATACTCGGACGCGCTTCAGGCCGCGGACTCGAAGCGGACCACCGCTGGACTTTTATGACCGCGTATTCAGTGTCACACATTAAACTACCCGGTGGAAACAGTGTTCACATCAAACTGGTTTTCATGTGACACCGGGCTGATAAGTTTGAGAAAAAGGGTTTTATGAGTTCACGTTTCAAAGTTGACATCAACATGATAACCAGTCAACATAAAGTTGTCACGGACGTGATAGACACGTAAGCGAAAAAGCTTAACGGCAACAGGCTTTATATATTCACGGAAATATTAACATGGCGAATTATGCAGAATTATAAGAGCAAAAAACAAGACATCATCCCAGACTTCTTTATGAGCAGCGGAGCAGAGAGGTGGTCTGATAAGTTGAGTCTGACTTTATTTATTTATTTTTTCTTGAACAACGGCAAGGAATAATGATCGCGTATGTGCTCATTTTCGATTGCTGCACAAATTATTACACCGATCACAATTGTGCTTTTGGAACATAGTAGACAGAGCTTATTGAGTGGATCCCTGATTTGCCCGCAGTAGGACAGTAGGATGCCGCCCTGCTCCGGGCTGCGGGTCACTGACTCAACGTGTGACTGACATTCTCTGCCCGACTCTGAGAGGCGAGTTAAGGCTTCCCAGATGGAGAAGAAACAGAGCTAGGCGCCCAAACAGTTAATCAAACGTGGTAGTTCTCATGAGGGTTGTGTGAAATAAAAAAATTTCTCACAAGAGAATTTTAGATAATCAGTACGCCTGAGTATGTGGGGGCCTTCACACTGGTTCCAGTTTCAGGTGGTGGGTATTGGGTAAAACATGTGAATGGACATGACAAAACTGGGAACTAATCTCCCATGGGGCATTTTGAGTTATTTACAAATTCTGATACTGTGCATTCTGAGCTTTTCGGTGATGTCAAACAGATAGTGATCAAAATAAAAATAAAGGAGATATGGTGATTTAAATGTTGGGACTTTACAAACAAGATCAGGGAGAAGACAGCCCTCAAAACCTTCTTCATCATTGTTAAGTTTCGCTCTCTGTGGTTACTGTCTGACCGCCTGCTCATTTCCTGTTTAGATTACTGTAAGCGGTCAATGTCTGACCGCTTAGAGTGTCTGTTTCTCATTATTCTGGGAGTAAATATGGGCAACAGCGCCAATGTTGGGACACTCCAATGAAGTTGTTCGCAGCAATACTTGCATTGGAGGATGTGGTTTTTGACTCAAAGAAACCCTGATATTGCATTTTGTCCTATAGAAATTAATTGCTGGCACAATCATAATGAAAGTAAGTCAGATTACCTCTTTATTTTGCTATCCATACAAATCTATCAATCTTGTGGCACGTTATTTGCTTTTCTTTTCTTTTTTTTACTTGTAAAATAAAACCTATTTTAATTTGCACTAAAGCAATGCTAAGTAAACTTTTTTACTTCTCCACTCCAGTTGATAACTCCTGTGGTTCAACAGACACAAAATGAGCCTTAGAAGTGATAACTGGAAGTAGTCAGAGTTCCTTCATTAGACTCCCTCCGAAGACAAGGAAATCTGACTTGGGCGACCGTTGTTACGACTGTGAAGGCAGAACTTTCCGATTCCAACTACAACTGAGAGACCAGCATTAGATGACTATTCGACACTTGATGTGTTTCGGCCTCCCGACGCTAAACGCATGATCTTGTTGTCCTGTTGTTTAAGTCTCCCTCCTGGACATTAGATTTACTCTCTCTGCCCTTTTCATGCGACAAGAACCAAGACCTTCATGTTCAGCGTCATCCTGTCTTCTCCCAATCAGTTTAAACCCAAGAACTAACTACTAACCTTCTCTTTGTCTGTGCCATTTTGGAATTGGATCAATGTCAAATAATCCAGTATCTGCTAAGCTGTAGCTTGCAAGTGCATTAGCTTGGATTTAATGCTACAATACTTTGGTGCTGTCAAGTAGAGTAAGTTTGTGGCGGGATGAGAAAACCCAAAGAGAAGAAGAAGGAGAAGACAAAGAACAGTGGAGTTAGGGGACAAAATAAACAATGTCTGGAGAAATGGTATAGTTTCATTAGTTTGATGTTGAAGAAAATTGGTTTGAAAATGCTCAAAATTTGTTATTTTGTAATTATGTTATTTGTGGGGCTTTTTTATTTTATTTAAGTCTTTAAAATGTCTGCATTTCCTCGTATTATTTTTAGTTTGTCTGATGACGTCATTGTAAAACATTGAATCAGATGTTATGATCAAGTACTCTTACCAGTTAATACTTGAGTGCCCTTATTACAAAGTATTTTTCTACATTTGAGTCATTTCTTGGACAACTACGTTTTGCTTTCACTTGAGTAAAAATATTTTTGGTAACGTATTGCTACTTTTGCTTAAACTTAATTTTTATGTGCTCCATACCCACCTCTGTCATTAAATATCCACTGAGAAAGAAATTCAGATGATTTCATGCTCCTGAGAAGGTTAAAGGTTATACATTTCAACAGCTCTTTGGACTAAAGGGCTGTACATTTTTTTCCTGAATAGCTCTGATAGTGGTAAGACTTTCTAAGCCTTTTGGGTGACGGCGGCGATGGCGGTAGGAGTTTGTCCTGCAGTTGGTGAGGCACCAGCTCAATTGCCACTTCTTCCACCTCCATCATTTTCAATGTGAGGAAGACTCCTCTGTCAGGGCAGCTGTGGCTACTCTCTGATAGCTTGCCATCGTCAGCGTGTGGATGGAAATGACATGTGAAACTACTTTGCCATTCATATATACATTTTTGAGAATATGCCATCCACATGCATGTACGTATTGATTATTTCATAAATAATTCTCTTCAACAACTCAAAAACCTTTAGTTTGTCTCTCTGGAATTGAAGGCTTTACGTACATGTTTATGATGAACACCTGCCATCTTAAAGATTACAAGCTTAAAACAATGATAATAACAAAAAGTCACATCTGTAAAATGTATGTTTGAAAACATACAAGAAAATTCCTTAAAAAAATTGAACTCCATCCTAGAACATGGATTTCTGCAGCTGGCTTGTTGGCGTAGTCTTGTGTTTGTATTGGGCACCAGGGGGTTAAGATGGCGGAGTTTGCAGTGAGGAGGCAGCGGCTGGGTCCAGGCCAGCAGCCAAACAGATGTTAGTTTGTTTCAGGGCTGTGATTAAATAGCTGGATGGCGTTCCAGCACCCAGAGAAGAGACGAGGATTAGTGCAGCGAGAACTGCAGCTGCACAGACAGAACAAGGACAGTGGGAGTACCAGAGAGTAATAATAGAGACTTGACGCTGACGAATCAGTGGCGAGTAAAATGGATGCTTTACCAGTTCAACCTCCTTTCCTTCTTCACCATCATTCAGACCACTGGCAGACACAGACATTCACTACATTTTCATAAGATGGGCATGAGTTTCATCTTGTTACTCTTTTGCAGAAACAATTGTAAGCCAGTGAAGCCAGTTGGAATCTTATTTACTTATATCATAAAGTAATCTGTCAAGGTGTGCATGTAGGAGGATAAACCTACATCTGACATACATCTGAAGGCACAGCTGAGATTATGAAACGAGGCAGAGAAGGGGAAACATAATAAGTGGGCCTGTTTATATTTCGGCTGTGCAAGCAGGATGCTCTGGGGTCTTGGGACCAATTTCAGCATCAATTTGTGTTGAGAAGGTGACAGAAACCTCCACGTGGCAGGTAAACAGGACAGCCTGCTTCTCTTGGTTACGCAGCTTCTGCCAGCAATGGGTCTCCATTTAGAGCTCGTATTCATGGAAGCAGGAGAAGATTTCTTTAGGTATTGTTTAGAGAATTCCTCCGGGTCAGATTGCCATCACATTTTAGCTGTTGTTGGGATGGGCCTGGAGATTACCTTTAACTTGGTTGGATGTTTTTGCACCATATTTATCGGTTGCGATCAGCATTGTTTTCATCCCACCTTAGTCCAGTTTGATGACCTTCAAACCAGTATCGCTGCCCACATCTCCTGGCAGGACACCAACCACACGCCACTGTCACAAAGCAGAGTCTCTGTCTCTTTCATCTCCAGCGTCTGATGTGTCGGATGTGCTTGACGCACGTCAAACAGTCCAAATAATTGAAACGCTTCAATCGCACAGCGCTTAACATGTGAAATGTGCATCAACATAGACTTTGAAAGTAAACCAGATGCACCCGACACTTAAATCGCGTTTGGTGTGAACGCACCGTTAGAACTTTAATGAGGAATAGATCTATAAATATATGTGCACAAAGCAGATCTCTCCTGTCCCTTTATGTAGGATCCACAAGGCCCTCAATCCCTGCCAGACTCTGTGTTCACTACATCCATGTTGGAGGAAGAAAACATGGATGGTGAGGACAGAGGCAGGGAATGCTCCAGGTAGTTTCAATGCTGGATGGCACAATAGTCATAGATGGAAAACCACCCCAAATCTGTTGGCACAATCCAAAGTAAAGAAGAAGAACAACTCTCTGTATCCTCTCCTGGGACCTCAGTCAACGACCTGGCAATATTTACCTTGGACAGCTTTCATTTTCCCTGTTAAATGTCCTATAGTAATTTGGCTTTTCAGATGTGGAAATTCTTTTGAGAACTTTATTGAGTAATACCCAAATAATAGAACCAATTTATCTGCATACATACAAACTCTGACAAGATTCCCAATCCACATTGTTTTGTGTTTAATTAGCTTTAGTCTTTCAAACTGCATTAAAAAGTAGCTCACAAGTGATAATTATAATAACTATTATATGCATGTTTATTTATTTTTTAATTTTTTTTACTCAAAGTAAAATCTCAAGGTGTGCAGCACATACATCCATACAGGTGCTACAAAAGTGATGCCACAGGTGCTAACAGGAACAGAGTAATGACTGGAGAACTAAATAAATACACATGCTGCACACTAAAGAATGGAAATAACATTTATAATCCACAAAGCTTTCAGAGAGTGACATATTTTACAAGCTTTACATTTCTAACATTCATGACCATCTTTCAACTGATGTGTAGTCAAACATGGTTATTCAATGCAAGCTTCACACAGCTTCCACATTATCCACATAGTTCATACACATCAAGACATTAGACAGGAAAATGTGCTGTCATTTCTATTGTTAACATCAGGGTAGGCTTAGCCTTGGGTAAATATGACTGTTTCATTTGGAAATCTGGCTCACAAAGATAGATGTCGCCTACTCGGTATTGATCCAACAAGGGATTTGTTCTTTCAGACAAGACTGCCATTTTCCTCCTTTTCACTGGAACGAGAACAAGAGACTATTGGAGATGGCCTCCAACAACAAAGTAACCAGTCAAAATCAGGCAGAAAAGGCTTTGATGACTAACCTCACTCCCCTTCATCTCTTTTTCTACTCTCTTTGTGCTGCATTTCTTCAAAGCTGCAACCATTTTTTTTTGTTGTTGTTGTTGTTCTTCTGCCGCTCTTACATCAAGCAATTTATGTAATGCAATCAGCCTTTAGTCCGTCTGAATGTTAGCAGGAATGCAACAGGAAATGCTGTAAAGGAAAATAAACAGATATGCACTTGTGTACTTTAATTATTGTGCTTACTTACTTACACGTATTTAGCAACCCAGAACAGGGATCAGAACTTGGAATCCAGAAAAAACTACCTTAGCAACTACATTTTAGACTTCCCAACCCAGAAAAGGAATTAAACCAGAGGATACTTAACAACCCTGAACAGGACTATGTATCTTACATACTTTAGATCAATATTAGATTGTTCTTCTTTTGCTCTTTCCTTTGGTTTGCAATTTTGTTTGTGTTTCCCTTTAATTCCTGTAAAGCACTTTGTACTGCTTTGTTGCTAAAAATGTGCAATATAAATGAAATTACCTTACCTTAGCATGAGCCAAGACGGATTCATGTCTCTACACAGCAGTAGCTGTACTTTAAGACAGTAACCTGACATTATTGGATGTTCTGTTTCCATAGGTCTACATGTGGGTAATTACAGTCCTTACATTTCACATGCTACTACAGAGGTGAAACAGCCTGGTAATTATGTGTTAGAATTCACTGAATCTATTGACTTTGTTTTTATGCCTGTGGATTTATAGAGGTTTTCTTGTCCTTTGCGCTTTTAGAACATGTCTGTGCACACACAGCTGCTTGGTCCACATAAGTACATGGGAAAGCTAAAGTAAAGGGAACACTGAGGCAACAACATGAGATTATTCCCACTACAAGTGCAGCGTGGATTCAACACAGATTCTCACCACATCCTACTGTGATCCTTCCTGTGTTCAGCTCACTGTCAAACCAAAGGCCCAGTGGCCAAATCCGGCCCTCCGTAAGGTTTTATGTGGCCCTAGGGACTCTACAAGGACAAATAAATTAAACTTTCAAGATAATATTTTATTATTCAAGTCAAAGCAGATTTTATCTGTAAACTGCCGAATTAAATCAATGAGTAAAGATGTTCAACATTATGTCATTTCAAGAAGAACGCATTGAGAGCGATTTTAATCATTTATTAATGGGTAGTTTTGATACTCTTCTGGTTTTTGCTGTGCGGTGTTCTGTTATGTGATGTTTTGATGTTATCTGAACAGGTCGGTGTTAAACACAACTTACCAAGTCAAATAAAAGTTAGAAAAAAAATCTATATATTCTGCCACAACTGTTTGACCCGCCTTCCCTGCTGGTGGGAGGTCAGAGGGCGCGGTGGGTACAGAGTGTGCGACAGCCTGTGGATCTGATAAAGAACTACAGAAGCACAGTCCATTTACAAACATAGAAATCTTTGTCCTGTAGGAACATGTATTGTGTAGTGGGGGGGGGGGAACCAGCTGCAGAGGAGCCTCTCTCACAATCTTTATTCACCTTTTGTGGGAAAAGGGTATCTTTTTCCAAAATCGTATTGTGCTATTCCTCATGCACACTCTCCGTGCCAAACAAGGAGAGAAACGTATGGACGGTGAAGGTTCCCTGTTTCCATTTGCTGTCCTTCGAGCTGGATTTCCACCAGAAACAGTCTTTGATATCCTCCAAGCGGATGCCACAGAGGAAACCTTTCATGATAAGCCAAGGTGGGTTGAACCTGAGAGCACTCCATGTTGTTTGACAGCTACTCCAGCCAGCAAGCTGGTTTTTAACACTGTGCTTTTTATTTATTTTTTTGGTCTGAGTGTTTCCTTTGTGTGTTCAAAGGAAACACTCAGACCAAGTTTGTTTACCTGTGAGACAAAAGAGTACCTTCTGTTCTCAGTGTGAGACGCTGCAGAGACTTTGGAAACGGTTCTACGTTGGAGCTTTTTATTGACATTCAACTTTGCACACACAGCAATTAGCAGATTCTGCACATTGGACAATCTTTTTTTGAAAGAAATCATGTTAATTTAATAAATTCCACTTTAGATTCTAAACAGAGAGATAAGTGTAAGTGGAGCACCAGTGTTAGTAGATGTCAAACTGCATCTTCACATCAGGGCTTTTTCAGAAAAATCTGATTTCAAATAGTTCAAACTGTTAATTTTACCAGGAGATTTTTTTTTTCAGAGCTGTAATGTCTCTACTATTAATAAAATTGGTCTTATGTAAATTAGGGCTGGGTGGTGTTGCATTGATTAGCATTGTTGCCCCAAAGCAAGAAGGTTGTGCATTTGAACTTGCTTGTCTGCTTTGGTGAAGAGTTTCCATGTTCTCCCAAGGCCTCTGGGCGCCAGATGAGTGGGGAAAGTCCTGTCACTTGCCACGACACTCTTGTAAAAGATTTCTAATCTCAAGGAGTTTTTTTTTTTTTATCCTGTTTGAATAAAGTTTGATGGACCTCTACACTTAAGAGTCATTTTTGCCCTCAGTTCTGTTATGCTCTCTAGAACATGTCATGTTTTCTAGAGCTGCAAATGATAATTGACCTTCAAAAATGTTTTATAGAGAATCTGTAAAGTAACTGAGGTTTGAATTATCTACTTTACCACAGTTGTTACGTCGTTCAGAATTTAGTAGACTTTACATAAAAGTAAGTATCAAATGGATAGATTTGATCATTAGATTTTTATTTCTTCAATTCTGCTTTTAGGTTTTAGAATAAAGAAAAAACATCAAACTTTGACAAAAGAGAACAGTTTCTTGTAAATAATAACAATATTAATAATAATAATAAACACTTGGCTGTGGTACTCTGGGTTGACAGTTTGATTCTCCATCCTTCTCTGCACATTTTGCTACATTTCTTAAATGATCCTACTGCACATTCGCTAGGATCAGAGTATGTTATTTATAATGACATTATTTACATATTGAAGCTTTTGTTACTATTGTATCATATGTTCTTAATGTGATTATTTAAATATTTTATCTTTGGGTGAATATATGCTTTAATTGCCTGTCACTTTGCTGCTCTGAAATTTCCCATTTGTTGCACAATAAAGGATCAATTAATCAATCAATCTTATCTTTATAGCACATTTGAGCAACAAGGCATATCAGAAAGCTTTACGTATTAAAAGTACAAAAATAAAAAAAATAAGAAAAAAACAGCCTACAGTCAACAATTGAGGAACCAGTAACATAACAAACATTGTGACTACACATCAAATATGTTGGTCAATGTTGCATCTATTAAGGTCCAAAACCAACTCTGATCAGGTGGGTTTCTAGTCTAGACTTAAAGGAACTCAGTGTTTCAGCTGATTTGCAGTTTTCTGGAAGGTTGTTCCAGATTTGTGGTACATAGAAGCCGAATGCTTTTTTGCCAGTTACAAAATAAATGCACTGCATTGATCAAAAAGGCAACAAGTTCATGTTATCTATCTGAAATTTAAAAAAAAAATGATTCAAATGAAGTACGCAAATTTTGGAAAATGATTAAATCTATTTCTGCCAACTCTTTTTCAGATCTTGCCACTCTGTTAATGGATGACTGGAGGCCAGAGTCAGACAAGGAGGAGATGTTAAAACTGTTTTAATACGCACTTTGTTGATTCTAATTTCTTTTGAGACTCCTGTGCCGGCCAGCCACTCTCTTCGAAGCCCGACCTCTCGTCAGACATTTGCTTTCTCTGAACTGTTTGTCAGTGAGGTTTGGAGGGAGTAATGCCAAGTTCAGCTGAACTATGAGGCTGCAGATGACAATCAACTAAGAGCCTAGTGGCTCTATGGGAGCTTTTTTCACTACTGGACATGTTGAAGTTGTGCACCCACTGAGACATCCCACCACTGGGAGGCTTCCAGGAATGTCTGCTGCAACGGATTACCAACATGTGAAAACATACGCAATAGGAATATCTATTGGTAAGTGTGCACTAAATAAGCACAATACACAAAATTAATTAAAAAGCAAAAACTATCCCACACTTTGTTTCCTTAACCAAATGTAGCAGTTCAGAATGTCTCCACTTCCTGTCAGTGGATCCTTTCATCCCAGCATTACAATAATCTCATCTTTCTAGTCTGTCTTTAATCCAGCTCTTCTTTCTCAGTAAAATACTCAGTTTAGCTCAAAGGCAGGTCTGTGCACGTCCCCCACCCACCCACACACTCTTTCTCACACATGCAAAACCTCCACTCCACACACCCCGGGGGATCTGAAGTCATGGGAAATGTCTATGACCGGGCTCCAGAACTGAGTCCTGCCACAAGATACAACTGTTGTTCAACACATTAAAACCACCAGTTTAACATGTTGTGGGCTTCCAGCACAGCTCTGACCTGTGAACATGTAAAACAGACAGAAGTCAGCAGTCAGCAGTCAGCAGAGCCTCTGTGGTTCTATCTATTATTGCCTGCATTGGATCGTATCAAGTAACAGATTAATTTCAACCACAGTGAGAAAAATGTAAATGGGTCCTATTCATATGTATAACAAATGGTAAAATTATTTGAGTAATGTACTGAAGAATAGTTCTTGGGAACAAATACTGTAATTGAGTATCATTTCTTAAAGATTTTGTTGGCGCTACTGGCCTTTATTTAGCAGTTGTCAGACAGGAAAGTGGGTTATAAGAGATGGATGTGCATCTGGAACTCAAACCCACGACAGCCACGTCGAGGGGAAAGGCCTCCATACAAAGGTCATGCTTCAACTCTGTGCCGCAGTCAATTTTCCTCATACATGGTCTGGGAGGTTGGCTACGATCCAATAGACGGTAAGCTTCTAAATAACCTATGCAGCTGTAGTCACTGGAGCATCGAGCTGCTTGGAGCTGGATGGAGGTGGTCCGGTCCGGTAGCCTTCACCTTGAGCTGGTTTTCTTCATTTCCTGTGTCAACTCTCCTTGGCTTCCTGTGTAGTAAACATCAAGTCACTAACCAGCACAGTGTCCATTTGTCACTTGTTGGGATTCAGAATTCTGCAAACCAGACATGTTGTGGCAACCTCAAAACCGTTATGAATCTGAATTTGCATAAATGTTTGACTTATGTAATTATTGATTATTTGGTATTCATTACTTTATTAGTACAAACATTTCCCTAGTTTAAGCAGAACCAAAAGTGTTGGGAAGTTGATCCATGGAGCCAAAAATGTTTTCCAGCAGCTTTAACTTTGGCTATGAAAAATGATAATTGCTTATGGCAATTATTAATAAAATTAGTAATTTAGATTAAAAATGACTAAATCAGGGCACCACTCTCTTACTGAGAAAAATATAAATTATAGCTAGAAAGTTCAGTCTTGGTTGTTATTTTTCATATCTGCCTGATAAGGCCAAGGTTTTAAAATAACAATTGAAAGCATAAAAGTTCAGCACTGGGTTTATCCTGAACAGCAAGATGCTTCACATCCTGGAAAAAACATAGACCAACTCACTACACACACACACACACACACACACACACACACACAACCAAAACCGAGAGGAAGATGAAATGGTGAAACTGAAACTTGTAAAACATAAAAGTAGAGCCGTGGAAGTGATGATGTCACAGTTCAGTATGAATTCTGACCATTGAAACCAAAGAATTGATTCATGAGGAAAATGGGATGTGTTAATTAGTTTTAACTAACTCGGGTTCATTTACCATAGTATGCTGTTTATTCTTTATACAGCAACACCAGAAATGTGCAATAATAAAACCTTCTACTGAGGAAGTGATGTTTTTACCAATGTCTGGGTTGTTTGAATTGTTTTGGTTTTACACTTGATTGGCGTCTGTAATCTGCCCTGAGGATGCGGGGAGTGATGTCAGGTCTTGGTTAGTTTGAATTGTTTTGTTTCTATTTTTGTTAGTTCAGTTCTTCTTAGTGATTCTAGGTTTATTATGTTTACTTATTTATTTCTAGTTATTCCTTGTTACATTTCAATTTATTTTCCCAGTTCCCCTTTTGCGTACCCTCCCTGGCCCCCTGTGCTGTTCTCTCAGAGGCCACAAGTGGAACATAGCGTTCTGATGAGGTACACAACTTTAGTTACTCTAGTTCCTTCCAACCACTGGCCATCATTGACTCTCTCTAAACAAGTCCAGGGTCAATCTGGTAACTTTATGAAATGTCTGTATATTCCCAGTATATTAAAGGCTGTTCTTCATGTTTACTGTTCTTTGGTACAGTGTGGCACTGCTGGTTCCACTTAATTTCTTATCCCTTTGCTTATAACTAATTAGTCTGCTTTCTGGCCTTGAGCTTTACTTTTCCCTTCTCCATTTTCTCTTTTTGTTCTGCTAGTTTTCCCCCATCCACCTTACCACAAGAGACCGTCAGGCTTCGTCTGTGGCTCAGCCCAAATCCACAGAGGCTTGTCCTCATTATTACAAAAACATCTGGCTCAAATGACTGCAAAGCCACAGTTTGTTGTGAACACCAATTATAAGATAATTAGCAAGTGTTTTGTTTTGAGTGCACTGTGCAGTAATGCTGCCTCAGCTCCAGTCAGAAGGCCAGCATCCTGGTTTCAATTAAAGGCTCCATACTTCAAAACACACTTCAGGACAGTTTCATTTAGGACTAAATTTCTCTTTGCCTAAAATAGTATAAATTATACAATATTGAGAAAATTATTTTCAAACAGAAACCAAGTGCTGGTAATAGTAAAAAATACGTCCTTCATTTTTATCCCACTGTAACCAGGCTGACAAAGACTCATAGCTCTGTTTGCTGATTAGCTTTTAAGTTCGATTTTCCTGTACAGGTTATGTACAATAGGTATGATGTTGAGAATAAATTATTCTGCGTTTTCCCTATTTCTCTGTTAGCTAGTTGCTTAGCTGAAGCTAAAAGAAATTACATGTTATGAAACACCCTCAAAGATAAGATTACAGGCTACTCGGCGTGAGGCAACGCCCTCTTTGAGGCGTAACTTAGGTAACCAAGGAGATCACAACCCCTTCTGGGGGGCCATTTTGACTCACTACTTCTTAAAAGGTGGCATGTGAAATGGTCCCACTGTATTTTGGTATTAATAAAAGGAAGTCATGAATTCAACTCACCGACTTCTGTAACCTCAGACATCAAGAGCTCGACATGGAGAACGGTTAATTCTCCACAAGGAGCAGCTTGAATCTCACCCGGAGCAGCCAGAGCATCTTGGTTTATTAAACATGTTTTGATATTGATCCTATTTTCTCAGTGTAAGGATCAAGTTTGTTGTCAACTGTTGATTGATTGGCTGTGGGGGCGGGTACAGAGGCTAGTCATCCGCCAGGCTTTTTTTAAAACACAAATGAATTGACTTGATTGCAACACCTTTGCTTCTCTGCAGGCCGTTTCTTTAATCCCTCAACACATGCAAGTCTAAAGATCTTCCTGTCCAACTTAGAACAACAGTGGTCTGTGAAGACTGTTGTATTTGGCTGCAGTGTGTTTTCCCAAGAGCAGGAACTGATTTTTTCAGGGGAAGCAAATTTCACACCAGATCGGTTTTCGCTCCATCTGTTAAAAAAAACAAAACAAAACAAAAAAAAACTGTTTGTTTTCTAATAGTTGTTCACCACACTGGATTTTAAAGGTGCTTGTTTGTGAAAATGATGAACAGCTTCCTGTAAGAACAAAGATAATGGGCTGTTTGACGCACAAATAATGAAGTTTTGTGTGCAGTATGTGGCTACGAGCGCCATGTAAATGGCGTTCTTACTTTGAGTTTGGTATTAAGGCAACATGGCTTTCTTCTGTGGATTTCCTCGGCATCTTCACTTCAGTCTAATTTCAAAAGCTAATACAGACAGTAGTTTTGTCCAAGCGACATTTTCTTCTCCTCTTATTCTAGGGCCTGTTTAAGACAGCTTTGATTGGTAAAAACTCAGAGTAAGTTCTGTTTGGTTGCAGAGTTGTGAGTATAAATCTGCTTTACTCCTTTAGTTGAGACTTGGCAGAAGGACAAGCTTATAAAACACAAGTCCTGTCCTGAAGGAGGCTGTAGACAGAGAGCAGATACTCTCCAGAAATCTCTATCAGGACAGGGTGATCAGACCCCCATTATGATTATTATGATTTCCAGATTAATATGCTTTCTATCAATTTATCTCAATAACATTACTGCCCACACATCACTAATATAACCTAAGGACAAATTCTTTGTGCTGCACTTTGCCTTTATAGCTGTCACAAAGCTATATGGTTCTCCATATATCTCTGATACATCATTCTGTTCTATTTTCCTTTTATGTTGAGGTCTTTTTAATTTGTGTGTGTGTGTGTGTGTGTGTGTGTGTGTGTGTGTGTGTGTGTGTGTGTGTGTGTGTGTGTGTGTGTGTGTGTGTGCGTGGGTGCGTGTGTGTGTGCCTTTATTCATGCTTGAATGATAAACAAGCCTCCAGCCACTAGGTGGCAGCAGTGCTCAAACTAATCAACAGGCTTGCCTGTTTGGCCCAGTAGAGAGGTAATTTACACAGTCAGAGACACTCGCGGTGGGAACCGCAGTTCATCTGAATCTCTAGCATCAACATGTCAATGAGATGTGCTGAGATTCAAATAAAAAAAAAACTTTACTAATGCCAAAGGGGGATTAAGTGTTGTTGTGGCTCATTTAATGAAAGAGTTAATATGGATAGTGACGGCTGTTGGCAGGAAAGATCTCCAGCAGCAGTCTGTATTACAACGAATCTGAACAAGCCTCGGACTGATTTTATGAAGAAGCCTTCTTTGCAGCACCAGCATCATCATCTCCAGAGGTTCCAGAACAGAACCAGCCTTCTTTATCAGGTTGTTGAGTCTTTTTAGGTCCCTGGCTCTGATGCTGCCTCAACAAATGATGGCTGAAGAGATTATAGAATATCTGCAGCATTTTGATGCAAACATTAAAGGACCTTAGCTTCCTCATGAAGCACAGTCTGCTCTTGTCATTTTTTTAAGATTAAGACGAAAGGTGACCGAAAAAGAACAAGTGCTGTGACTGACAGTCCTGATTTTCAGTACAACTACTGCGCTGGAGTGGCACGTAGACCTGCCGCACTCAAGCTAACGCCATCTGAACTGACAAATGATTTGTTTCTGTTTGTTCAGTCAGATGATCAGTTCATCTGAACAACATAAAACACCAAAGCACAGTGGTGTGCAGAGCTGATGGAGGAGGAGAGACGGAGGTGTTTGTGACAATGAAAGGAAAACAGAGGACTTAATTAAAGCAAGAGACAACAGCTGCCCGAAAAGACCGGAAAATGTGGCAAAGTTTATTGTAGCAATACAGTGTTCAGTCTAAAATGCACAGCCCACTGAATCACACAGACTGAGTCAACTTAAAATTGAAGTACAAGCATGCTCAGGTTGGGGGATTGCTGTAAAGTCAACGGCACAAAGCAAGTGATTGTCTACTGTCGCCATCCACTCAACCAGCAGGAGCAGCAGCCAGACATTCCTGGGGAGAGCGGTTTTAAGTGGACTTGTCATGAAATTGTCAAAACGTTCCATTTAGAGCAGCATCAGTGAATCTGTGATCGATCTCATTGCTCCCTCGAAGAAATCTGTTGATGCGCATTCACCTGAATTAATTCAGCCTGGCTCGACATAGCCGCAGCTTCTGAGCCTGGTTTGGTGTTAGTGAAACGAAAAAAGCCAGGATGAACTGATGTCTAGCTTGGCTTTGTCTCTGATGCTGGATTTCGTAATCGTCCTTTTCTGAAACAGCCCCCCCGGATCACGACAGGAACTTCATTTTTGCTGTGGGTTTGCTTGTGAAACACAGAGATGTTTCACCAGCATGATGCAGCTATTTGACATTTCACATTCAACTCACCTGGTTAAAATAATTAAGTCATTTGTTGCTGAGGTTGATTCAGGTGTTGGACCAAGTCGCAGCACACTGGCCTCCAAGGACTGACGTTTGTTATTTGATAAACATTTTTATCAACCCTCTTCGAGGCAGCAGCAGCAGCAGCAGCGTTGTTTTTATCACGATGCTGCAGTGATATGATGCTCCTAAACATCCATTTTTGTGTCAGTTCTGCTACCGTTAAACTATGAATGATTTATGCACAAAGTCTCACACATTTCCACTGAGAAATGTAAATCTAGGAAGTTTATGTAAAGCGAGTTCGGAAGAAGACTCAACCGTCCAAATGTTTCCTCACTCAGACGCGATACGGATGCAGAAATTTAGCTTTCACATTCCCCTGCATGCATTGTCCAAACGTTGCCTATAGCCTGCAGGCGTCTTCACCTTTCTGAATCAATATTTCAGTGCGCCGAGGCGTCGCTCAGCCTCCATCCACCTGGAACGCAGCCAGCTGCCAGTTTCTGTCCAACCAGCAGCCTCTGCAGAGTATGGCTTCTGCCCACACACACATTTAAAGGAACATCCAGACCGAAAAATAGCTGCCACTACTCTTTGTTTTATTTTACCAGGTGAAGGGATTTAAAATGCAAACCTTTCTCTTTTTTTTAAAGTGGTTTGAAAACTTGCAGTCGATTTGCATATCTGTAGAACGAAAAATAACCTTTGACCTTTGCCTTTACCGAAACAGCCGGTCTTGCCAGAGGGCATAAAATGTGAACACTTTACTAATGCACTAAAGGCTTGGTACATTCCTGAGTTAGTTTACATGGTAGGTGGGTGTGTAGCCATGTAATTATGTTTTTGAGCTGCAGTTATAATCTTCAGCCTTTAAATTTAGTGCAACTCCCCAAAACAACAGTTTTTGACTCCTGAGAAACGTAATGTACTGCACTGTTTTCAGAAGGATATGTAAACAGAATCTTTAAATAAGGAATGTCCTAATTTCAGGAGCATTTAGAATTAAAAACAAAGTATTGGCTTAAATGAAGAATCAAATCAGACTAACATCACAAAGTTAGATGTGACTTTATTAAACCGCCAAAGATTTGGAGATTAATTGGGAGTTTCAAAGGCATAACCAAATAACTCACTTTGATGTAAAAATGTTCTAAATTATTTATCTACTTGCTACTTAGATTTTTTGACCGAAGATTAATTGTATTTGTTTCCAACCACCTAACAAATAACAGCTAAAATAGCATCCAGTCATTACACAAGGAAAGAAGCATAAAGATGTGCAGCAGTCAGAAATATAACTCTTATCATTTGCTCACACAGGATCAGGTGGTCAACAATAAGTCAACCTCAGGACATGGATCAAAAATAAACTGAAACTCATGTTACATGTATTTATCTCACATAGAGCAAACATTTCACTATGAGTGTGTATTTTTTTATGAATATGAATTATAGGAGAATGCCCGAATTTCAGCATCTCAAAGATTAAAATACATTGAAATACTGGAAACTCGTTGTGTCACTCCCTTCTGAGCCGCTCTAGATTGTCTCTCTGTCTAGATAGGTACGCTACATTACCATGGGGATGATGGGACACATTTTATGTGTTTATTTATAAGAAACCCCTTTAGTGTCCACTGAAGTGTGTCTACTGATCTTCAGTTGATGAAATACAAGTTGTACCAAGCCATACCACTAGAACCAGTAGGAAAATTCACCTGCCTAAGAACCATATAACCAGTCCGCTTGCAGTGGATGGCCAGTAGTTGATATGATGCATTAGTGCCATCATATCAACTACTGGCACACATTTTATGTAATAAATTTATAGCATAAAAATCCACAAGAAACACAAGAAAATGTTTGTCTTTTAGATAGTTGTCCACTACAGCGACTGCTACGCATGAAAGGGTTAACACAACATTTCTGGATACCTGTTTTGATCGGATCCGATTTTAATGAGTCACATGGTCTGAAAGAATCAAGACTTATCTTAGTTAAACTCAGTGCAGGAAAGTCATGCTACGACCCATAAGTAACTTACTGTGTTTGCTTCACTGCATAAAATGAGGTTCAGAAGGACAGTTAAGCTAATTCCCGTAATAAGTGGCTCACTTGGTCAAAGTGCTATCGCTAAAGATTCCATGTGGTCGGGACCCAGTTTCCAGGAAATGTACAATACAGCAAAGACTCACTCACTGGACACTGACCTGAAGGTCTGTTGATAGAGCCACTTTTCTTTGTTGCATGGGGAATTATTTATGTGCAGACTGGTGTGATCTCTGTGTTATCTGAGTATTGATGTGTTCTGTTCTGCTCTGCTTCTCTGTCCTGAAGTCTGCTCTTTGTTGATTAAGGGCACAGTCTCAATTCCATATATGTGTTGGTGCGTGTGTGTGTGTGTTTGTGTGTGTGTGTGTGTGTGTGTGCGTTTGTTTGTAATACCTTGTGGGGACCATTTTTCTGTCACATGCGATGTTGTGGGGACCCACTGCTCCTTGTGGGGACCAAAGCCTGGTCCCCACAAGGGGAAACGCTGTTTTTGGTCAGGGGTTAAATTTAGGACTAAGGTGCAAATTGAGTATTGTTTAGGGTTAGATAGATAAGGGATAGGGTTAGGGTTTGGATAGGGGTTAGGGTTTAGGCTGTAGAAATGAATGGATGTCAGTGGAAAGTCCCCACAAAGATAGCCACGCATGTGTGTGCGTGTGTGTGTGTAGGCGCTGTAGTGCAGTTTCTCTCCTGGAGAGCTTGAGCAATAAGTAAGCTCAGAGTGGCTTCAATAAGTTGACCAGCATTAACAGTGGTGGACACGTGTTGCCTCTCCCACCCACTTCTCCTCTGAATCCTTTTAACAGATACTTGACAAGTGAACGATGGAAGTTATAAAGAGGAGGACAGTCTCACTACACCCACATACATACACTAAGGCTAACTCGAGGGCTCTGGAGTCAAATGTTCTTCATACTGTGAGGAACAAAAACACAATAGACCGCTGTGTAAAATAAGGCAGCAGTGTGCTTTCTCTGTTTTTCATGCCTTATTAATCTGGAAAGCTGTCAGGCTGGTTAGCAGGAACTAAATTCCTAGAAATGCATTGAAAAATTAATCAAATGAAAGTAATAACAGCTGCTGTTAACAAAACAACCAGCCAGTTCTCATGTCACTTATTTGATAAACATTCTTCTTTTTTGTTCATCTTGGGATTTTAAGTACGACATAATTGTAAAGAATTAGGGCACTTTTCCGCTGCGCTCGGAAAATTTTCATTCCAAAATCTGATAAAATGCTGTTGATAATAATATCACTAAAACATGGAGGAGCAACCAAGGTGGCCATATTGAATCTGGAGGAGTTTGAAAAAGATCACCCTGGGCATGATGCTGTGGGAAAGACTGGGACACGGCTCAGACTTTCAGAGTGTTTGATTGGTCACATTGCGACCAGTGGAAGAGCCCCATTTGCTCATGATCATCATTTTGTTGTTTCACTATTTAGTACTTGCTGAAGCTCTTGGCAAAAGGGTCATTTTTTATGCTTTAATTTGTATTTGTGGTATAATGGAGAATGGCACAGTGCAGAATCTGAAAAAGTAGAGTATAATTGTTAGATTGTGTCATCTACGATTACAACGTCACTGTTGCAGATGCACAAGTTTTACTGATCTATTTAACTTGCTGACTTTTGATTGTCAATCCTTTAAAAAAGTGTCAGTGACCCTGAAATACTCCTGAGGCCACTAAGCCATGGTGAACATCAGGGTTGTTCGAGTCCTCGTCTTTGTCTTTTCCCCACAGAAACACTCAGCAACAATTCACTGTCTATGACAAAGGCCAAGATGTGATGGTTTCTAATCAATTCGACATTGTGACACCAAACTGCTAGCCTGTAGCTACCAAATAACTTTGTGCCAATATTCACCTAAAGAGTCAAGACCACTGTCCATATTGGTCTTGGACGGCCAGTATGTTTTCTTAACCGTTTTAGGAAGGTGGTGTTATTTGGTGACTCCCTCAGCTGTCCAGGTGGTTGTGTCTGCGCCACCGTTACGGTAGACCACATGTTGGGGAAACAGAATAAGACACCTCTTGCTTCACGGCCTACCAGCACCATGAAAATCTTTGAAAATATGATTTTCTTCCCTTGGTAAAAAACCTTGGAGGTTTACTACAGCAACAAAATGGAAAGCATCTTCAGAGACATAATTGAGCTGATCTAAGCAATAGCTGCATTGCTTAGATCAACTAAGTCATGGAGAATTTCTGGACTGACAAGAACCTGGACTTCCTTTAATCGTCAAGAGCTGACCGTCAGCAGGCGGTCAGAAAGAGCCCAGAGAAATATATTAGCTAGTTAGCGTTACTGTTTCTTTAAATCGAGGCTAAAACGTCACCTGTTTAGTTGCTTTTGAACCATAATAAATGGACCCACATATTCAATGTATATTGATGATCTCGATGATGGCACTCATCAAAATGTAATGTCTGTCACTGGTTTCTCAGTTCTTGACTATATGAAGTTTCTATGACTTCTAATTCTTGTCTCTTTATGGTGTAAAACACTTTGAACTGCCTTGTTGCTGTACTATACAAATAAATGTGATTGACTGAAATGTCTTTTCTTGTGACGTACTAACAGAAAACATGAAAAATGTTTGTGCACAGACCCTTCAGTGGGGTCCAGCACCCAGTGCCCCCAGCCTTTTACTCATTCATGATTATGGAAGGTCATAATTATAGTTAGTGGTAACATGGCTGCAGGCTAGTGTGACAAGTCTGAACTTGGAAGGTCAGTTGTGCTAACAAGCCAGTGGCTAGAGAAGCCATTGGATTCCACTTTCACTCGGTGGTGGTATGTCACTCCCTGCTTGTGTTCATTTCTTTTTCTCTCCTTTTGGCTATTCACACTCGCTTTGAAGCCGCCATTTTTACCAGTAGCAGTGCAGGTGCGATCCCAGTGGCACAAAGAGATGCCCCCCAAAATGCAGGAGGAGGAGGAGGAGAGCTGGAACTATCATATTGCACATGATTAATTCAACGCAGGAGCTTTGCATGGAAAAAGGAGTTGTGAGGGAGGCTGTACGCCTCAGGGCATCAACAGACTCTCTTCACAACCTGGGACCTCTCTCTCTCTCTCTCTCTCTCTCCATGCCTGACCGGAGTGGTCGGTGGGGATTTGTAAGTCATGCACACCTACAGCAGCGGTTTAATATTGACATGACATGACAGAGGCTGACCTTGGAAGTTTTCCACCCTCTTCATCCCCAACTGGCTGTTTTGCTCTGGTCTATTCTTTTTCCTCTGCTCTTGTCAAGCTCTTTTTATGTTTCACCTTAAATTTACCGTTCCCGGTCACCGTCCTCCAGCCTGACCTGCACAGAACTGAACCCAGAGTTCCACCTCATTTTTCGTCAGCTCCAGGTCAGCTCCAGGTCAGCTCCAGGTCAGCTCCAGGTCAGCTCCAGGTCAGCTCCAGGTCAGCTGGCTTAACAGTATTTGAAGATAAGAATCTCAAACTGTCACAGGACTTGTATTTCCTTTGTACACTGCAACTCTATAAGGAGGCATTTTCTAACTGCATGAAAGAAAATCTGGTTTAAGACTTGAGTGTTGCAGCTTCTGGGGTTCAGTCACTGCCAGAACGTTGGGATGCAAATGCTGCGTGGGCAACAGCTGTATTTCTAAATGTTGTGTTGGCTTCAACTTTACAGTGCTTTTGACACGACTGAATAGAAATGAAGTTAGCTGGTATTTTTTGGCTGTCTGCGGTTGTTGCTATGACATTCACGTTTTTTTTTTGCAATGAACTGATGCACAGTGATGCTTCATCAGTTGGAATATGCGTCCAGTTGAGGCTTTCTCGTCAAATCGAAAGTAGCTTCTGAAAATAGCGACCTTTTTCAGCAGGTAGTAGACATACGTTTTATTTTCTGCAGAAAACATGTTTTCTGAACAAAGAACATGTTCTTTGGTTTGATGTAATACTGCGAATCTTAAAGGCCCTGTTTTTATTTGATGTAAGTGGAAAATGAACATAAGCCGAAATAAAGGAATAAAGAAAGTTGTCTGTGTGGATTTATTCCATCATGGGTTTCACAAAATACATTAACTTGTCAGTAATATTCTCATTTATTGAATATAACCATGTAGCTACTCACCATGTTTTAACAACAGTGGCATTGCATATTGTTTTGCTATGTTCATGAAACACATTTTTGACTTTGCCAAACCGTTTGATTAGGAGTAAAAACGAGAAAAACAAACCTCAAGCCATGGATACATGAAAACATTTTTAATCTACTCTGCAAGAGAGAGAAAACTAATCTCCATGTCATAAACACGGCAGATTTACTTTAACATTAAACTAGAGAATTATCTTTTGTTCAAAAAGGATTTAAAAAGATGAACAGCTACTGCATTGTGCAAAATGTTTTAGTTTCCAAATCCAATGATGAATTCAGATCATTAGTCTGATAATAATGAAATAAATCGTGGCCTCATGTTCAGATGTAGTTCATGAAACACAAAGCTCACTCTTTAAACTTTATTTCCAGGTCCTTTCATTAGAGCGTCTTTCTCATTCAGCCAACAGCAACTCCAGAAGGCCCAAGTTTTGAACTTATTGCAGTGCAAACTGTTGTAGCTGAGGAGAAAGAAAAAACAAAGAGGAAATATTCCAACATACAGAAGTCAGCAGAAGGAATTAACAGGAGCTGCTTAATGTGATTGTCTTTAAGTTTCCTGTTAAGGCTGGAGGAATATCGAGTCAACACAGGAAAACTGTGTCTGGTTCCTGAACACGCAAGGCCTGTAGCACAACATTTTTAACGGTGGTAATGCTCTTGCACACATGTGCATGAGCAAGAAAAGGGTGTGAGTGTGATTGTAACACACACACACACCTGCATTTGGTATCCGCAAGCAGGAAATGAATCTATCATTAAGTAATGACTACACATGAGAAACGTAGAACTAGAGTAGCTTAGAAAGGACCAGGCACAAGAAATAAACACAATAAACTAGAATCTCTAAGACAGGACTGAACAAACTGATCTAATCAAAGAAAAGGAACTGAGGGACAGAAATGAACCGAGCCCAAAACCAACTCAAACCACCCGAGATCCTGGCATGTCTCCCCGTATTTAAATGAAAGACATTGTTTCACCACACATTTAATTTTTTGGATTAAATAATTAGCAAGACACACTGCGTTTTGTTCAACAGAAAACTACAGTACATACCAAAAGTTTGGACACACCTTCTCATTGAATTCAATATTTCTAATCTTGTATCACTACTGACTGCGAAAGGCACATATTCGTTCATCTTGTTTTGTGACGTTTGTGCAGAAGCAGCTCAGACAAAGCCTAAGTTCACCTAAACAGCAGCTGAAATACCGTTTAAAAAATTGCAACCATCTGGATTAATTAATAGGAGCTCTTCTGTGTGTACATGTGACAGGAGCCCTGCTGCGCAGGCAGCCTCTGAAGGGCACGTCATGTCAGTTCAACTTCACCGGCATGACACAGATGTCCCAGCACCCTCTCTAAACCACAGTCAATTACAACCCCCACATTATGCCCCCCAGAGGCTACAGGGAATGCAGCATGGTCAGTAACACTGTTCATTCTTTGCTGGGCTGCTTTCACCCCAGGTCTGCTACACAACTGCAGCGTTCTCTAACCTTGGTTTAGGACTCCTGTTAAAAAATAGGTTCACGCTTTATTTATGTTAAGGTTCTACATGTTGTGTCTTTAAAGTTACTTTGTTGAATTTCCACAGGATTTCTTATGACTTTCCAGAGGCTTTAAAGTTGCGGTTTGTAATTTTTACAAACTGCAAAAGAAACGTATTGTTGAGAAACAACACGTTTCTTCACATATTTGTTAAAATTGTTACTAGGTCGTGATGGTGTAAATTGAAACAGATCATCTATGAAACAAATTGGGTTCCTCCGCCTTCTCCCTGTGGTCCTACTGCTAACTGCAGAAATACTCTGCTGGGCCGGAAACAACCAATCAGAGCCATTTTCCCATCACTGTGGAGTTAAACAATCTATCATTCTGCTGTCATTTGTTCAACAAACACATCAGAGCCAGGGACATATATATATTCAACAGCCTGATAAATATTTGTTAAAACTGTCACCATCCGTGATGAGAGGATGATGCAAAGACAATCTTCATAAAAGCAGAAAAAAATCATGGCACCTCCTGAGTGCTACTATTGCTGTCTGAAGAAAAACAGACGTTCTGCTTCAAACAGCCAATCAGAGCCAGGAGGAAGATACTGGCAGTGTCAATCAACCCATCACTATCTACAATAACTGTCTGAAGAAACATTTAATTTCCTTTGGGATCAATAAAGTCTTTTGGAAGTGAATTGAATTGAAAAGCAATCACTACTTCTAGTGTTAACTAGAATTTCTTTGTGCTACAGAACATTGCTCTACTTACGTAGTCCTGCACATGCATCTGCTACGTGGGTCCAGGTATAAAACTGTTGGGGCTGTTTGGCACACGTGCGTTCCAAACCTGTTCTGGATATTTTTGGTGCTAGTTATGCATATAGGCACACCTGCTTTTTTCATAGATCATCTGTCTCATACCAAACTGTCACAACATAGTGTCAGTTTCATAAAAAAAAAAAAAAATACATAAGTAAATACTGCTGCTTCAGCCTGAACTGCTTTGTCAGAAACTCCAAAAGACACAGTTGTCGGATTGACACAATCACCTGAGATCTACCTGATAGACCACTTTGTCAAGCTGAGATGGTAAAACGCTGCAGCGACCCATAAATATTGCAAAGGAGCACCACAGGGCCAGTGACCTGCACCGGCTAATATTTTCTGAGGAACCCAGCTGTCCAACTTCTGTGTGTGAGTGTGTGTATGCAGTTATGTGTGTGTGAATCAGCAAATGAGACAAGGTCAATCTGGTGGACTGCTTTGTGTCATGGTGTGGGAAGAATTATCTCATCTCAAGTATGATAATGTAGAAACAGGGTCAAGCAGTATCTATTCTCTTCACTTTTTGAAAGTATTCTCATCCTTACATAAACAATTCAAATCCACTGAGCATTGGAAGCATATGTAATGTTTTCAGCAATCTGGGTCCATGATTAGATTTTAGCTTTCAAAAGTAAATCAAATTGAACTGGTTCTGTTCTGGGGACAACCAGAACCTCCGTAGAAGATGATGATGCAAAGAAAGATTCTTCATAAAAGCAGAAAAAAAATCATGGACAACCCTGACGTCACAGCGTTATAGAAAAACAGAACATCTGCTTCAAATTTCTCTACAAGAGATCTTCTCTGGCAACAGCCATCACTATCTACAATAACTCTCTGAAGAAACATTTAATTTCCTTTGGGATCAATAAAGTCTTTTGGAAGTGAATTGAATTTAAAAGCAATCACTACTTCTAGTGTTAACTAGAATTTCTTTGTGCTACAGAACATTGCTCTACATACGTAGTCCTGCACATGCATCTGCTACGTGGGTCCAGGTATAAAACTGTTGGGGCTGTTTGGCACACATGCGTTCCAAACCTGTTCTGGATATTTTTGGTGTGAGTATGCATATAGGCACACCTGCTTAAGTCTGGAGAGATCACGGCTAAGAACTGCCAGCCTACCGGCCCGTTTTTGTGTGCGACCTCCTGACAGCCCCGGCTCGTCAGCCAGTGACAGACATCCTGCGGGGCCGACTGTGACGGCAGCCGACATGATGTGCAGAGTTGTCGGATTGACAGGCGCAGGATCTGAGACGTTGATCACTTTTGTCAAGCTGAGATGGTAAAACGCTGCAGCGACCCATAAATATTGAACCTGCCCAGAGGCCAGTGACCTGCACCGGCTAATAGCGGCCTTTCTGAGGAACCCAGCTGCATGTGTGCGTGTGTGTGAGTGTGTGTGAGTGCAGCAGAGAGAGAAAGGTCAAGTCTGCTGCATTTGATGAAATGTTGGCCATAGTAGGTGGAATAATGTAAAAGTAAGCAGTATCTATTCTCTTCACTTTTTGAAAGTATTCTCATCCTTACACTAATTCAACTTGGTTTAAACATCTAACCTCACAAATCTTGCGATGGACTCTTTTTGAAACACTGAAACAGGTGAAATCATTCATATTGACACAGAACGGGATCATTTCATCTGACTGAAGTGACTGAGCCAACGTCATGACACACCATGAGGCACAGCAGTAACTGCAGAGGAGCTCCAGAGAGTGATGGGCAAAAACTGCAGGAGAAATATCATCTCTCTTCTCTCCTTCAAAAACTACTTCTGTAAATCCCCCATGTTCATCAACAGTGTTGGACTTACCTCTACACAGACGCTTCGTCTGCATATCTGTTGAATCTGATCTGCTGATGTAGCATTTGATGAGAACAATTTATAGTACACACACAGCTTTGGAGCTCACACTAATGAATGTTTACATGAAATGCTGGCAGGCAGAGTAGGCGTAAAATGGAGATCCGGGGTGCACTAGTGTCTAGTTCAGAGTTTGCAGCTCGTCTTTTGCTTTTCAAGGTTTCCTCTGTAATTATGGAGTTGTTGTTTTTTTTTTTTTACCCCCTGCAGCTGCTCTGAAACAACCCTATCTGGGTACATAAACCAGATGGGAAATGGAAGCAAGAACATACTCTTGTTATTATTATTATTATTGTTAGTATTAATTCAGTTTCTTTTTCCTCATCAAAACATTTTGCATTATAAAGCAGCAAAATAGTACAGAAAACTGGGGGGGGGAAAGTACAAACAGATAAAGCGGAACATTTTGGGGAAAGCAAGAGATCTTAAAAACCTAGAATACCAATGATGAACAGGCAGAGAGAAAAAAAGACACACAAGCAGTGCCAAGATAATGACAGGTTGTCACCTCTTGTCATAGGATGTGTGTCCCATTATTCCCAGAAAGCATCCCGCTTTTCTTCTTGTAGTCCCAATTTAAAGGTCAAATGCTCCATGCCCTGAATACTATTAACATTGTCCATCAACTGTTTGATTCTGGGGATTGGGCTGCTAAGCCTTTGAATAGTTATTGCTTTTTTTCCTTGCCATCATCATTGTTTTAGGATCTGCTATGGTAACTCTTTATTTGACAGGATGTGCATAAGACTGACATGACACTGTCATAAACATGACATAACATCTGTCGTGAACATGAAGGAGTCCTTATGAGTGTCTATGGCTGATGTCATGAAGTGTCATTTGGTAAAAAATGACACTTTTAACGCAAAGTGGCATTAAAAGTCTCATTAAGAGTGACAACTTTGCATTAAAGTGTCATTATTTACAAAATAATGCAAAGTTTGGAATTTTAATGGACTTTTAATTCAACTTTGCATTAAAAGTGTCATTATTTACCAAATGACGCTTCATGACATCAGCCATAGACATTAATAAAGGTGTCATGTCATGTTTATGACAGTGTCATGTCAGTGTTACCAAGCTCTCTGACAGTGTGGCCGATATCCTCCCAGAATGGCCTAAGGACAGGACACTCCCAGAAATTATGAGAGCGGTCAGCAGGACAATGACCGCATCCCCACGAGCACACAGGTGAGAAGTTGGAATACAGGCTAAGATGAATACTACTAATGGCATTAGTAGTCTTACTTTGTAGAAAGACTGTTTTTGTGTGCCATTTCCTGAAAGTTTGATCCAGATGTGTGGTGCGTAGATGCTGAATGCCGCTTCTCCTCCTTTGGTTCTGGTTCTGTGTCTGGTCTGCATCCCCAGAACCAGAAGACCTGAGAGGTCTGGAAGGTTGATACAACAGCAGCAGATCTTTAATATGTTGTGGTGCCAAACCATTCAGTGATTTATAAACTAACAACAGTATTTTAAAGTCTATTTTTTGAGCTGCAGGGAGCCAGTGGAGGGACTTTAAATCTCAGTTGATATGCTCTGTCTTCCTGGTTTTAGAGAGAATGCCGACAGTGTTCTGATCAATTGCAGCTGTCTGATTGATTTTTACAGGCAGACCTGTGAAGACGCTGTTGCAGAAATTAATGTGACTAAACATCAACAAGTGGATGAGTTTCTCTAGATCTCGCTGTGATATCTGTCTTTTAATCCTAGAAATGCTCTTCAGGTGATAGAAGGCTGACTTTGTAACCGTCTTTATGAGGCTCCGAAGGTTCAGGACTGAGTCCCATCACCACACACAGATATCGGACCAGTTCACTAGTTTCTATCAGTAACAACTGCAGCTGCAGATCATTCCTCCTGTGGAAGAAAAAATAAACTTCTAAAGAGAGAAATCAAGGACTACCTGCTGGAGCTCTGGTAAGATTTTGTAGCTCATAAAATAACACTGCTGAATTCAAAATATATATACATATTATATTTTTTATATATCGAATTGTCTGAGAAACTGATTTACTTTTTGTTTTTAATAGATTTATATATAATCATCAAAATGAGCAGGAATAAACGCTTAAGATTCATCACTTTGTGTATTATTCCACATAAACAGTCTCAGTTTTTGAATTACATTTCATACTGGTTATATTCTAATTTACTGAAATGCACGCCTGGTTCCAGACGCTTCACTGATGCTGCAGCAGGACGAAGCAAAGAAACAAATGAAACCGAGCTCTTATTTGGATTGACCTGAATTATTTGTTGAGCCAGTCTGAAGAACAACAAAGCATGAAGTCTGTCACTACTTTAGGATAATTAGGAGTGAGTAGAAACTGGGCCATTCAATCTGGACAAACATCTTTATTTCTGGTAATGCATCTATACACTGTACATTCAGTCACTGTAGTATATAAGCATGGCTATTTTCAAACATAATCTCATAAAGTCCTTTACAATATAGTCCGAGTCGTTAGAGAAGGGAAGGGGAGAGGTGTCAAAACACGGGGGAAAAAAACGGACGTAGATGAATAAGCCAAGCTTCTTTTCATATTATATATGTGGCATTAATACATGACAAAGCTTGCCTCTTACATAAAAATATTTCTAGAACTGTATATAGTATCAGCAGCAGCACAGGGCTAAAAATAATACATGAGGGCGAGGGGAGAGGAAGTCATGTGGGCCGGCTATACGATGCTGAACATTTGCTTAAAACCTATATGAAGAAGTGAAAAAAGATAATTCAGTAAAAACTATTTAGTTCGAAAAAGAAAAAAACAGGATAAAATGTTTATGAAGGGAATACTCTCTGCATCAACTGTTCCTGAAACATTTTCATTAAAACACAAACTTTAAAAAAAAAAAACAACAACAACAAAAACACGGAAAAGAAAAACAAACAGCTGCTGTAAGAAACGATATGGAAACACCATGTACATTTATAATACAGTATTGTGAATGAAAAACATATTTACACGTGTAAATTTGTATTCAAATCTTCACACTGGCTAGTATTTGGCCTATTAATACGGACTGTTATTGCTGCTTTGCTGCCCATCGCTTAGAAAAAAATGATTCTCTTTTAGAAAACAGGACATCATTAAATCGTTTTTTTTTGTTTGTTTTTTTCTTCCTTTGCTTTGCACGGGAGAGCAGACAGGCCAATGTTAGCGCTTCCCTCCGCCGTAGAAAACCAGAACGTAGAGGATATGAGCTCTGAAGAGTAAAAACTACTAGAAAAATGTACCAATACAGGTCTGCTGGAGGGAGGCAACATCAGGGAACATCTGTAATGCTGGATCAGAAAAGGCCCGTTCCAACACTTGCATCGGCAAACCCAACTGTAAAAGTCCTTATGTACAATCTTTAGTAACAATTTACCAAGTTTTTTTTTTCTTTTTTTTTTCTTTTCCATTTTTATTTTTTCAGGATTGTTTATAAAATCTCCTCTGAGAGCATGCATATCATTGGTTCAGACATCAGAAGAAAAAACAACAACAAACAAAAAAACCCCAAAACATTTGAAGCATTTGTTGAGAGCGTTTTCTGCGCTGCGCAGAGTTCTGTAAACTGCTGATTCAAGGAAACACTGATTAAAGCGCTGCAGAGCACAGAAGGGCCTCTTCGTTTCGAAACCTGCTAATGGGAACTGGACGGCAGCGCCACCGTCAGGTTTCTGACTCTGGAAACCTTTCGCCCATCTCTCAGGCACTTGAGGTTGTCCAGCATTGCACTCGTTTTTTTGTTTTCCTCTTTCAATATTTATAGGTATATATATATTTTTTGTAAATGTGAGTTGATCTAAAAATGGCATTTGGCTTTTATTTAACACCAATGCTTTTCCTGCTAAATAAGACAAGTTGCTTTAAGTTGCATAACACAATAAAAACCCTTACATGTACAGTATCAATGCCCAATAAGTGACTATATGAATGGCAAACCATTTTTGTTTCTCATGCATAAAGAAGATGAGGTTCCTACCGAAAACTAATTGTGAACACAACAGACAAGAAGTAAAAGTATCTCCACGTACAAAAAACAACATCCAAGAGTTGACTGTTTGTTAGTTTGTTCGCGCTGCTGTAACAGTCCAGGCCACAGAGATCTGAGCAGCTCCAAACTTCCTGAAAAGTTCTGCCTGCTGAACATTTTTCGGTCTATTTACAATCAGCTGCTGGAAACCGCAGCAACTCTTCCACACAAAACACTCGCTTGATTCTGTGACCACTGGATGACAACGGTGGCAGTAAAACGCATTTAAACTGGATTTTTTTTTTCTATTTTTTTTTTTTTTTTAAGTTTTGACGAAAGTGCGATTCATTACTGTAAAGTACAAAACAAAAAAAAACTTTTCTTTTTATTATTATTTACACGCCTTAACTTAACAATCAGACATTTTTGTGGTAATTGATGAGAGCCCACTGAAAAGCTACCGGATGACGAAGCCGGTATGGAGGAAAAAACAAACAACAAAAAAAACAACAAAAAAAAACACGGCGTCTATCATTCAAAGATTACGAGAACACAAGGCCACGCTCACACTGGAGGGAAAAAGAAAAAAAAGACAGAAAATCAAAGTAAAACTATGGCAACCAGCGTGGATGTGTGTGAGACTGTCCAACAAGTGCTCAGTGAAAACAGAGAAGGTGCCTTTAACTGAATGACAGGAAACCTCCTGAACAACCACGCCGTGGTGGAGTTTGCATCTTTTATATTTACTGTCCATCGTATTCATTTGTACTGTCTCTGCTTCCGCTCCACCAGCACTGACAAAAGCATTTTATTTTTTTTTCCTGTACGTATCGCTATGCAGTCTGTAGATAGCTTATAATGTCTTGAAAAGCCTCTGCCTGCTTCCAGCCGTGAGCCGACGCTGGAAGCCTTTCATTTGGGGGGCCCGGCCCGGCCCGGCCCTCTGGGCCGTGGTCCCCTCGCTGCAGCTGTGATGTAATGACAGCCTTCCAGCAGTTTGCTAGTGCGGCGTGAGAGTCTCGTTTCGTTTCCTGGTGGGCGCGGCTGCGCTCGGTGAACTCCGTGTCCTCGTCTGTTTGCAGGTCTGAGTGTGAACGGTGAGTCAGTCGGTGCTGGATTTAGAAACGCGTGTCCCCTGGCTGCTTCTGCTCTCCCTTCACTCTGCGTGGGTCTGGATCAGAAAACACCTGCGTGTTTCCTCTGATGGGAACTTTTTCTCTGTCTTCTGGACGATTTGGGTTCAGGTGTCGGTGACAGTGGTGCCGTGGGTCGGCCCAGAGCTACTGGAGCAGCAGGCTGTGTCGTATGGGATGAGAGCAATGAGGGGGAATGATTGAGTGCCGAGGCTTTTCTCGGGGTTACTTGTTAGGGGGCGCTTCTTTGCAGCCAGGTTTGGGCCAGAGCTGCTGTTGGAGCTCCTTTACCACCCTCTCCAGGTGCTCCCTGGCCTCCCGCTCCTGCAGCAGGTCGGCTCTGAGCTGCTCGCGGTCGGCCTCGGCGTGCTGCAGCTTCATCTGGAGGTCCTCGATCTGATAAACACAGAAGAGAAGTCATCTTGAGAGACAAAACCTTCAATTCTGTTTACATAAACTTCAAACACAATGATGGCCAGAAAACTGCGATAGGTGAAGCCCTAGTCTGGTAAAAAAAAGAAAAACAGCCCGTTGTCCTACACTTTGCTTCGTCCAGAGGGTCCAGGCTCTCGGCTATCGAGAAATGATTGCTTCCTGCAGGTGTGGACTCTGTTTTAAGTTTGACCCAACTGCTAACGTTTGCCTGTGACTTACATACACGGTGCACCAGTTTGAGATTCATAGTGTCAAACTGGCGCTCTGTAAACAACCAGCCTCCACTGCAGAGACAGAAGTCGTAGAGATGGCTGATGTTCATTCGATATTCGGAAGCGTGATCGACACAGACTGAACGTCTTTGTTCACTTCCTCCTCTAGGCAGGCCGCAATCCAATGCAGAAAATCGACGTCCACAACTTCACAATTTGTCGTTCTGTTCCTGACCTGGTCAAAAATTGACCGGAGACAATCTGAGTAAAGGAGGTAAAACCCATGATCGCATGTAACTGACTGATCAAATAGTTCTGAGATTGTGTGGAAAGAGTCATTTTCTTAATGTTGTAAGGTCTAAAAAAAAAACAAAAAAAAACTGATTCCTCTCAGCTGCTGTTCTTTTTCAAACCCAAGGTTTCTTAATGTTGTCACGGCAACCGCTCATGGTTCTGTTGTGAAACAGCCTTGCTCAGTCGAAAGTTCCCACTGGCAAAATCTCTCATGGATGAACTGCTAGAATCAACCGGAGACCAACGTTACTGTCATTAAGAGCCATTTTGAGATTCGACTCGTTCTTTTGTTCAGGTTCCGAGTAAAGAATTAGCTCCGCCCCCTCTCATTAGCTACATTAGCTGTGAAGACAAGAAGCACAGGAGAAACGGAGAAAGGCCTGTGCTGGAGACATTCAGCCGTCCCAGAGTAACACGTCTTCCCATTGGCTGAGGCTGCGGGAGGACCTAACACAGAGCGCTGATAGGCCAGCTCAGTGTGACCTCACCACACCGTGTGCTCCTCACTGCAGCCACATCCACTCAAACCCAAACAGACGGTTTCACATGGAGACGTATGCAGCAGCAGCAGCAGCAGCAGCAGCAGCTTGTTTGCTGAGCGTCCTTCCACTCAGTATTTTCCAGAAACAGTGATCAGGTTTTGGAACTGGACCACAGATCAAAGATGAAGAGCTCAGTGTCTCACACTCATCCAAACACTCTGCCGCTCTCACGTCCTAATCTTGTTTGCTTTCCTGACTGCACTGACAGCGTCTCCTCTCTGAGACGGCCGCGTCTCCGCAGGAGGACGTGGACGCAGCTGGAGGACACAGCCTCCTTCTTTGTTTTGTCTAAAGCTGCCTCAGGGAAGCTGACGCCTCTTCCTGTTTCCTCTTCCAGGGGGAGGAGCCGAACTACACCCGTTCATTTCTCACTGGGAGGAAGAGAACTCTTTCTGTCTCCCCCTGTCTTGAAAGTGAGACAGTATGATGGCTGTTTACATACAGCAGCTCAGCCCCCTTCAGGGTCTGACGGTTTTTCAGTGTTTCCACATTTGGAAGTCAGTGGGTGAGAGGCTCCAGTTTGTGCCGGACCTGTGCGGAGTATTTGGCGCGGAGACGGCCGGCCTCGCAGCCTTTATCGCAGACCCTCAGCTGCCGCGCCTGCTCCAGCTCCCTCTTCAGACGGATCCGCGACTCGTTCGCCTCCTTCATCTTCTTCTCGCTCTCGGCTCGCAGACGCTCAATTTCCTTCCTCAGGCTGCGCTTGGCCTCGGTCGCCTCTCGGAGCTTCTCCTTCTTCGCCACCCGCAGGAATTCCAACTCCTGTGAAGAAGAGACGGCCACAGTTAGCCCGCAAGTTCTCCGCGTTTATCTCCAAGTTCTTCTTATTGGCAGGTTTCTAAATTCCTCGTGTGTTTGTAATCAGCAAATGACTGAAACCATTTAAAATGTTAAATAAAACTAATGTTACAAAGAGTGAAATAAATGCTCTTTTTAACCACCGGTAGAGTGTGAGGTTTATCAGGAGCCTTATTAGAGTAGAATAGATGAGTAGAAAACCTTGATCGTCATTCAAATAGTTCAACAAGCTTTTTACTGCAACTTCACGGTATGAGGTAAGGCATCAAAAGAAATTAAAAGACATAAATAATTAAAATTCACTCCAGGTAAAATACATTCACTCAAGACAAAAGGACAAGGTATGCATCAGTGGTTACTCATAACATATATGGCAAATGGAAAAAAGAAAAGCTCTTAGAGAATCTAAAAGTCCTGGATTTGCTGGCTCTACAGCGCCTGCCAGAGGTAACAGTTGGAGCAGAAAGTGGCCAGGATGGATAATATCCTCCATGATGTTTCTGGCTTTTGACAAAACGCGCCTGCTCTTGCAGGGAAGGGAAGCAGGACAATCTTTCTGCTGTCTTTACGATTCCCTCTGCGGTTTTCTTGTCTGCAGCCGAGCATCCAGTGTTCACGCCACACAGACGTAAAGTACAATACAACACGGTCATTCGGAGCAACGTCTTGGTGTAAGGTTTCACTTTCTGGTAGTGAAAAAAGCTGTTGACAATGTTGAGGGAAAAGATCAAAACCAAGGACACGCAGCACAACCGAGCAAAGACCCTTGGGGTTCCTAGGAACTGGACTAAGGGCAAAGTTCACAACTTCAAAGTTAAAGGAACATGTGCGTCACCTGGAGACAGTAAAAGAAGCCTATAAAAAACCTGGAGTGACTGCAGCTTCCACAGGAAGGCACTGCTAGGTGGTGAAGGGTCCCATGTCCAGACTGGACAGGGCAATGAACCCAGACGTGACCTCAGAGTCCAGCAAGGCTGGGTTTCAGAGGAAGAAAGGCCCTTAAAGTCACCTGACTTGAAGTCTACATGGTGAGATTTAACTAAGAAGCTTCCAAACCCAGCTGTGGAGGAAAGGACTGGTTCCTCCGGTGCCTGTCTATAAATCTCACGTGCAGCAGAGAGCAGCAGAAGGTGCTCCACTGCATACTAAACATGCTTGTCATGAATGTGCTGCATATTTGCGTGAGTACAGACACCAATAAAAGTCACTTTTTAGTTTTGAGAAACCAGTTGTGAGATCAGTTGTATGGACGTTCTTCTTCTTTGATTAGTTTGTTGAACATCACTGTGTGCAGTGGAGTGAATGAGCGCAGAGCCTAACTGTACCTGCTGGAGGCTCCGCTTGGCCTGCAGCGCTGAGCCCAGCTTCTCCTCCTGCTTCACTCTCATCTTCACGATCTCATGCAGGAACTTCTCCTTTGACTCCTTGGAGTCCAGCCCGCCGTCCAGCGCCTGCCTGAGGCTCTCCAGCTCTGACTCCAGCCCCAGCTCCGAAGGTGCCGCGGTCACAGCGGGGGCTGCAGCGGCAGGGGCGGAGCATTCTGCCGACGTGACGGTGCAGACCGGCCCTTGGGCCCCCGGTGAGCTCAGGTCCTTGGCTGAGCTGCTGGATGAGGTGAAGGACGGCGAGGACAGGGAGGACATGGAGGAGGTGGCTGTGGAGGAAAGATCGGAAACACGTCAACGACTGACACACGTTTATGAACACAGGGGGCCGGAGCACTAGGCTACTCACAGTCGTCACGGCTCTCCACCTCCACCTCCACCTCAGAGTCCTTGTCATCCTGCGGCGGGGGCCGGCAGGCGGCAGCAGGCGGGGGGCAGGGGCCCTCTGGAGCTGGCAGCTCCTCCGTAGCTCTTCTCTTACGAGGTCTGGAGCTGTGGCTCGCACCC
This sequence comes from Gambusia affinis, assembly GCF_019740435.1. NCBI lineage: Eukaryota > Metazoa > Chordata > Actinopteri > Cyprinodontiformes > Poeciliidae > Gambusia > Gambusia affinis. The sequence goes on from NC_057868.1 coordinate 15,319,639, forward strand.
TCATCTGAAGGCTGGGACGTGTTGGCGGCAGACGGGGACGTGGGCCCCGCCTTCCCCAGAGGGAGTGGCGTGAGGGCCACGTTGGGGGCCACAGCATCCTCGAGGCTCTTGTAGTTGTAGAAGCTGGAGGACAACGACAGGTGAGGTTAAGGCTCATAGTGTTCGGCTAAAAGAATCAGATGTTTCCATAAGGTAGCAGATCAACTACAGGGTGGATCACAGGGGGTTAGATCACAAGGTAGATCACACGGTGGGTCGATGGGTGGACCATGGGGTGGCGAGCTGGACTCACCTGTCTCTCAGCAGAGCCAGAGGGTGGGGGGGCGGCTCCTTCTCCCCAGCAGAGATGTGAGGAGACCATGGTCTGAAAGCTGAAGGTCTCTGTCTGGGCTGCAGGCAGTTGATCCCCTGAGAGACACAAGATCTCACTTTAGACCAGCAGACTTGATCTGAAAACGATCAGGACTTGGAAGTGCTTCAAGGTCATAGAAAAGTTGGGAGATAAAACAAAAAACAACAACTTCCATCTGATCTCAGCCGCACCAACCTTGTTTGAGGCAGACAGGGACTGCAGCCAGTCGTGCTGCTTCTCTTTGTCACCAAGTGGAGACTGTGATGGGGGGGCGTTTTCCAGTTTGGACTTTTTCACAGGGATGCCATCAGACGCCTAAAAGACAGACAGGAAGTTGACATAAAGACTCCACGTTAGTCTCCTTCATAAAATCACTGCCACGGAGAGTTTCACAATCATGTCAGAAATACTTCATATGTTTTATATAAAAAGCTGGAAGAGTTTTCACTTATTCCAGATGGAGGGAAATGAACATGAGAAGTGTGTGTCCCTTTTGTCTGTTAGCTTGACTCCGACATGAATGATTTCTGATTCCGTCCAACCTGAGTCTAATCTGACCGCTGGCTGGAGCACATGAGACTCTGACTGCCGATGGCTGATGAAGCATAATCCCAACAAACTCTGAGGGGAATGCATATCAGAAGTGCTGCCCTGATGTAGACATTTCAAAACAGAACAGGCGTTGCCTTTAACACACACATCTTTATCAGAAGAAATTATTATTATATAAGAGAATCTTCTCATTTTCTTGTTAAATTGTTAAAAATGGACCTCAACCGAGAGGCTGAATGTATCACTGGCACAGAGTGGAATGTGATGTCCAACAACTGATGAATAGTTCTTCATAGTTCACTATGAAGAACTATCTACAGATACTAATACTGTGATGATAATATGTATTTATACCCTGTTACCAGGGTTATAATAGTTGTATTTTTCATGATAGCTTAGTTTTATTTTGTTGAAGCTTTTTGTTTGTTAAATTAAAAATTTTTTTTTCATTTTGTTGCCATGTGTTTGCAAGGTTTTATTAGTTCTTATTAGATAAACATTGTTTAGTTTTAGTTAATAGTTAAGTTTTTATTCGTTGTAATAGCAGGTTAGTTTCTTTAGGTGCAGAATTCAAAATGGTCAACGTATTACATTGTGATTATGTATACATCGACTGAGTAATGAATACTCAGCAGAATATCCCATTTTCAAAAAATGTAATAAATTATTGCTGAACAAGCAACTGATGCTGCGTTTTCTCCCAGCTGTTGCCGTTTTGAGGAAAAGCAGAAAGCCGCCACATGGAGTCCCGTCATTTGCCAATAGTGGACATAAACTGCTTGTGTGTGGAAAAAGAGAAAGTCAACTTCACATTAGTTTGAAAGACTAACAAATAGAATATAACACAAAAACAAAGGATATTATATCTGCAATTTTACTCTATTTTAGTTAGTTTTCTAATTTGAATAATATAGTTCCAGTTACCTGTACTTTTTCTCCAATGCTTATTTCAGTTAACAAAATGTTCTCTCGATTTCGGTTTTGGTTATTTCGTTAGCTTTAGTTAACTATTGTCACGCCCCCCCCATGGGCAATGACAAAAATGGGAGACAGACGAGCGGGTCCAAAGAAACAATTTATTTGTTCAAAAAAAAGTATACGCTTAGAGGACTGCTCAGCCAGTCTGAGAGAAGTGTGGAGCAGTGCTGCCTGTTCCGGTCAGGTCCGGAGGCCAACCAAGCAGGCCTTGTGACTGACTAGATGCCAGTATTTATTAGCCACCGGGTGCGTTCAATCAGCAGTCCATCCACCTGCTTCCTGAAAGAACAAAAACAAATAATGGACTAGCCTAGCGACCCCTACTGGATAGGAGGGGACTGTCACACTCCCCCCCATAAAAATGGAGTCCCTAATGGAACTCCAAAAGACGCAGCAATTCAACTAAATAACCAGGAGACAACAACATTAACAAAGTTTGCTGCCTTACCACAATCACCCATACAGTCCCCACCTTAACAGCTCACCCACTCCAGGCACTGGAGAAGCCTGTAAGGACCTTGTAAAGAAGGGGAATGAAAATTAAAGGCATGATTTTTAAATCTAGGGACAAGGAGCCCTGGATAAAGCATCTGCCACAATATTATCTGAGCCTCTAATATGGCGGATATCCAGGCAGTAAGGCTGCAAAAACAACATCCACCGCATCAATCTGCGATTCGGACACTGCAATGAATGCAAAAATGTTAGGGGGTTATGATCGGTATAAACCACCAGAGGAACACTGCCAGAATCGAGATATACCTCAAAATGCTGTAAGGCCCAAATTAATGCCAGTGTTTCTTTTTCAATGACAGAATAGTTTACCTGAAAATGGTTGAATTTCTTAGAGTAGAAACTCACAGGTCGATCAACCCCATTATCATCTTGCTGAAATAAGACAGCACCTGCACCTACATCACTCGCATCCACATGAAGGTCAAAAGGATGATCCAATCGTGGAGCTGCCAGAACAGGGGAAGAACAGAGAACAGATTTGACATCATCAAAAGCTTTCTGACAGGATGCTGACCAGGTGTACTTCACCTTATCCTTCAGCAAATCTGTCAACGGAGAAACCACCGTAGAAAAGTTCTTACAAAAACTGCGGTAGTACCCCACGAGACCCAGGAACCGCTGGAGTTCTTTTTTTGTGGTTGGTACAGGATACTGCAAAATTGAAGTTACTTTGGCTTCCACTGGACGCACAGTCCCTTGCCCCACCACCTTACCCAAATAGGTAACAGTGGCTTTAGCAAACTCACACTTGGACAAGTTAATGGTCAGATGTGCTTCAGCCAGCCGTTCAAACAGCTTACGTATGTGAGCCAGATGTTCATTCCACGTATCACTAAAAACCACCACATCATCCAAATATACGGCACACCCCTCCAACCCCGATACAACCATGTTCATGAGACGCTGAAATGTTGCCGGTGCATTTCGCAATCCGAAACTCATTACAGAATAAGAGAACAGACCAAAGGGAGTTATAAAGGCAGAGATCTCTTTAGCTCTCTCAGACAATGGAACTTGCCAATAACCCTTCAATAAATCAAATTTGCTGACAAACCGAGCTGAACCCACCTGATCAACACAGTCTTCCATGCGTGGCATGGGGTAAGCATCAGATTTTGTAACCATGTTCACTTTCCGGTAATCAGTACAAAATCTAAAACTTTTGTCTGCCTTCTCCACCAACAAACAAGGTGATGCCCAGCTAGATGCAGAGGGTTCAGCAATACCATTATCAAGCATGTACCGAATCTCCTCATCCATGACCTTCCGCTTCGCTTCAGATATCCTGTAAAAACGCTGACGAATTGGTTGTGCCTCACCTACATCAATATCATGTTGGATTAAGTGTGTCCTACTCGGCACGTCACCAAACAAACAATGATATTCATTAAACATACCAGTCAACTCAGCGATCCCCTCCTGAGACAAGTGTGCAAATAAAGAATCCAAATTCCTAAATGCATCAGAATTGTTTAGCCTGCCAGTCAACAAACTCTCACTAGGTGGAATTACCTCATCGTTTTCAAGCGTAGACAAGAAACCCAAACAACCCATTGTAGCAACCACAGAAACAGTCTCATCAACCTGCGCCTCCTCATCTTTACTGGCAGACACCTGTGAATCCCGAGTGTAGTATGGTTTTAATAAATTTACATGGCAAAGTTGTGTTGACTTCCTCCGTTTTGGCGTTGCCAGCAAATAATTTTGATCTGATAGCTTGCGCAAAACTGTAAATGGGCCTGTAAATTTAGCCTGGAAGGGGGAGCTGACAACTGGCAATAATGCAAGTACCTGATCACCAGGACTAAAACACCGACGTTCCACCTTACGGTCATAAATGCGCTTCATTTTCTCCTGAGAAGAGGTCAACTTCTCTCTAGCCATTTCCACCCCCACATACAAACGACGCCTAAAACCATTGACATAATCAATTAACTTAAACGGGGGTTGTGAAGGTTTCACAGCATCATGCAACAGTTTAAGTGGCCCTCGCACTGCATGTCCAAAAACAAGCTCATTTGGGCTAAAACCAGTGCTCTCCTGCACCACCTCACGAGCAGCCAACAAAAGCCATGGTAAACCCTCCTCCCAATCCCGGTTTAACTCCACACAGTAACTACGCAACAAAGACTTGAGGGTCTGGTGGAACCTCTCGAGAGCACCCTGACTCTGAGCATGGTACGCAGAAGCCTGATTATGTTTCACCTGAAGCAGTTTCAAAACTTGAGCAAATAAATGAGAAGAAAAATTTGAACCTTGATCAGATTGGATAACTTTCGGAATACCGAAAATAGAAATAAACTGGGTCAGAGCCTTCACCACAGACCTAGCAGTAATAGTACGGAGTGGATATGCAGCTGGATATCTTGTTGTCTGACACATTACTGTCAACAAATAATTACTTCCAGCTTTAGAACGAGGCAAAGGACCAACACAATCAATAATAAGATGTTCAAAGGGTTGCATAATTGCCGGAATTGGATACAAGGGAACCGGCTTAATATTCTGGTTTGGCTTTCCTGTCATCTGACAAGTATGGCAGGTTTTGATATATTCAGACACATCCTTTTTTAACCGAGGCCAAAAAAAATAACGCAGGATATAATTATAAGTTTTGTGGACCCCCAAATGCCCTGATTGATCATGGGAAGCCTGCAACACTTCACTGCGAAACTTAGAGGGAACAACAGTCTGCCAGAGTGGACCCCCAACAAAATCTTCCCCATGTACCACCCATTTCCGTACCAACAATCCATCCTTCAACATGTACCCTCTAGCCACACTCTCTTCCTCAGTGACAACCTGATCAAACAGATGACGAAGAGAAGAATCTGCCCTCTGCTCCGCCATCAGGTCACTATGAGAAACAGACAAAAGAGAATCAGGGACATATACAGAGAAGAAATCACTTTCCTCTGCTCCCCCACCTTCCTGGTCAGGGACAGATGCAGACTCAGCCCGACACATAGCTCGTGTTCAGTGCTTCCCCCAGGGAAGCACTGAGCACTCTCATCCAACTTCCCTAACACAGGGGAAGAAGTTACTATGGGTGCAGGCAGCAGACAATCAGTCCACACCCGTCCACCAGCAAGATCATTGCCCAAGATTACATCCACTCCCTCAAGAGGAAGTGCAGGGCGCACCCCCATAATAACCTCTCCCTGAACCAATCCACAGGTCAATGACAGTTTATGCAGTGGAACTTGTTCCACCAAAAGACCCATTCCCCGCATTAAAACATGATCGCCAGTGTTGGTTTCCTCAGAAAATGGTAATACAGAGCTCACAATATATGAATTAAAAGCCCCAGTATCCTCAAAATTTTTACCGCACTGTAGCATCACTCCCCACTCTGGACACATGGCCATCAGAAATGAAAGGAGAAAAATCCCCCTGGTCCGAAGTGTACTTCCGTCCTACTCCCACCTGCTTGGAGGAAACAAAACCAGCATGTTTTTCAGAGGCAGCAAACGCAGCAGATTTCACTTGAGCACCCCGTTTAGGGCATTCACGCTTCCAATGGCCCCTGGCTTTACAATAATGACATACGTCAGTTGGATCCAAATAAGCATGCCCACCTGAAACCCGTTCTGACCTACTGTTCAGATCAGGACCAACACCTTCCTCCTTCACATGACCCCCCACAAAAGATTGACTGCCACTCCTGTAGCCAAAATCATTGCCAGTTTGATACCCACGGCCACCTCTGTGTAAAAGAACATATTCATCTGCTAGTTTAGCAGCTTCAGCAGCTGTCTTCACATTATGTTCACTGATGTATACAGCAATATGACTTGGAACAGAGTTTTTAAACTGTTCCAGGACAACCAAATTACAGAGGTCAACAAAAGTGCTAATTTTCAAGGAAGCACACCACCTATGAAAATGGATTCCCAGCTCCCTGGCAAACTCAACATGGGTTTGTTTCCCACCCCTCTGCCATGTCCGAAACCTCTGTCTGTACGCCTCCGGTACCAACTCATAAGCTGTTAAAACAGCCTTCTTCACAGTGGTATAAACTTTACTTTCATCCACTGTAAGAGCAGAGTATGCTTCTTGAGCCTTGCCTGTGAACACACACTGTAAAAGCAGTGTCCGATCTAGATCAGACCAACCTCTGCTATCAGCAACACGCTCAAACAGGGAGAAAAAAGTATCTGGATCCCATTCAGAAAATTGAGGAACCAAACGCAGATTATTGCCAACATCAAACGAGCTAAAAGTTCCCCTACCGGAAGCATCGAGGTGGGCGTGGCCCTCACCAGTTAATCGCAGTCTACATTCTTCCAACTCCATTTTTTTCACATCTAATCTTTTCTGTTCTATCGCAGCCTGCAGCAAAAGCAGCTCCCGCTTCTGTTCAAAAGTCAGGCTAGTGTCAACAGCCTCAGCATCCAACCACCTTTCGGTAGCCTGCAACTTAGTTGGTCCCAACACACCTGAGTCAGTTAGATTAGCTTTAATGATAGCTCTAATATTATCCTTAGACCGCTTATCACCGACCTCCAACTGAAAATGTTCAGCGATCTTTAATAATTGTTCGCGTGTGCAGCGCTCCAACCCTTCTTCAGACGGCTCTCGTAAAAACTCATCAACAGCAGCCATAGCTTTACCAATTAGTCACCAAACACCTGAATTCCAGTCCCACTAGCAGCACTCTGAGCTCCCACAATCCCAAAACAACCACAGCGTCACAGTGACCTCGTCCCTCTAACTGCCTAACCAAAAGCTAACTAATCTCCCCCCCTAGTCTTCGGGTGTTACCGTGATGGGTTTTTATGCACTAACGCCCGAGAGTCCGGAAAAGCAACCAATAAATGGCGACCCCCCTGCAACTCCGGATGTGCTCCCGAGACAACTGCTCTGCCCACGTTCACACCACACTAAAATCCCCCCCACAACAAACTCCATAAAGGAAGTCGTTGTTAAGCCTAGCAGGGACAGAACCACCGCGACTTACTACGATTGCGATCACTCAAACTGCTACACAGACACACTCTCTCAAAACAGATGTATAATGGCTGCATCACTCACCAAACACGCTCGTCAACGTCCCCCAACAAGCCAGCGTTCACAAATCAAAGCACAATACTTAACAGCTGATCTCCAATCTGGGTTCAAACTGACGAGCCCCCATTTGTCACGCCCCCCCCATGGGCAATGACAAAAATGGGAGACAGACGAGCGGGTCCAAAGAAACAATTTATTTGTTCAAAAAAAAGTATACGCTTAGAGGACTGCTCAGCCAGTCTGAGAGAAGTGTGGAGCAGTGCTGCCTGTTCCGGTCAGGTCCGGAGGCCAACCAAGCAGGCCTTGTGACTGACTAGATGCCAGTATTTATTAGCCACCGGGTGCGTTCAATCAGCAGTCCATCCACCTGCTTCCTGAAAGAACAAAAACAAATTAAAGCTGCAAGCAGCCTCGTGCGGCCCTCGCAGCAAGCGCTGCTCCGGCTCACTGGCCACCGCGGAGTTCCAGCCGCCGCGGAAGCTCTCGCACCGTTTCTAGAGCCGGCGCCAGCTCGCCGCAGAAGGGAGCCGTCGAACCTTCCCCGCCTATCGCCACCAGAAGACACGTGAATGCGTTCGCAGCGCCCCTCGACGACTCACAAAAATCTGGTGCAGATCGGTCCATTTCTGGAGATATAGCTGATGGATTCACTTAGGGGGCGCAGTGGAGTCAAATTACATTTTAAAACATTTGAGCTCTTTAAAGGCTACCACATTCATGTGTGGAGTAACAGTGACACCAAGAGGCCTTAAAGGGAATTACTCATATTTTTTTCTAAACAGTGAACTTAAATCAAAATTAACAGAAAACCTGTTGAATTTAGAACATGGCTCCAAGAGACTTTTTTGTTCGTCCTGAAAGAATACACATATGTACCAAGTTTCATAATTCTAGGTTAAAGTATGGCTTGGGGCTGATCATTTAAAATTTTCTAGGGGGCGCCATAAATACATCAGGCCACGCCCACCAAATTTTATTATGGATTTCTTTCAGGGGGTGGATAAGGATCCATCCTAGTGAGTTTGGAACAGCTCGGCCCAAAACTGTGGAAATCAGAGCCAAACGAATGACAGCGGCGTTAGAGGTCACTTTGGGATGCCGCCACCACCTGCTCCATCCAAGCCGGTCGGGGCTGGAATCTTCAATACAGCAACATGTTTTCTGTCTATGGAAAAAGTTTCAAGTTGATTAGTTCAAAGGTGTAAGATAGTGACCGTTCCCAGTAAAACATGACACTTCCTGTTCTGAGGGGGCGTGGCCTTAGTGATGTCATCATTTGACCACAGGGTCTTTTAGGTCAACCCATGATGATCAATCACTGAAAGTTTGCTTCCTCTGACAGTTTTAGTGTAGGAGTTATAAGAGTTTTATGTTTCACGGCAAATAGTCAAAGTTTGACACATAGCCACGCCCACATACTTTGACGTACGAGAATTCCTTTGATAACTTTTCACCTTTGATGCCTCAAGTGTGTGCTGAGCGATTTTGAAGTCTGTATCTGAAAAACTGTAGGAGGAGTTCGACCAGATGAGAAGCCTGTAAACATCAAAAATGGGGTCAATTTTGGAACTTCATTCCAAAATGGCCGACTTCCTGTTGGGTTGAGACCATGGCTCCAAGAGACTTTTTTGTACATCAGGACAATATACAGATGTGTAAGAAGTTTCGTAATTATAGGTTATAGCATGGCTTGGGGCTGATCATTTTAAATTTTCTAGGGGGCGCCATAAAGAAATTAAGCCACGCCCACCAAATTTTATTATGGATTCCTGTCGGGGGGTGGATAAAGATCCATCCTAGTGAGTTTGGAGAAGCTTTGCCCAAAACTGTGGAATTCAGAGCCAAACGAATTAGAGGTCACTTCGCCACGCCCACCTGCGCCATCGGCCGGTCGGGCTGGAATCAAAATACACCCACATGTCTTCTTTCTCTGGAAAAAGTTTCCAGTTGATTAGTTCAAAGGTGTAAGATAGCGACCGATCAGAGTAAAACATGACACTTCCTGTTCTCAGGGGGCGTGGCCTTAGTAATGTCATCATTTCACCACAGGGTCTTTTAGGTCAACCCACGATGATCAATCACTGAAAGTTTGGTTCCTCTGAGAGTTTTAGTGTAGGAGTTATAACTGTTTTGAGTTTCGTGGCGAGTCGGTGAACTTTGACCCCTGCTATCCCCCCTTCAGCATGCTCAAAAACTCACCATTTTGATAACTTTGAATCGCCCATGCCTTCTGATCAGACTCACCAAGTTTGAAGCCGATCAATCAAAATCCCTAGGAGGAGTTCGATCAAATACCAATGCTGTAAATGGCCAAAATGGGGTCAAAACGTGACCTTCAATCAAAAATGGCCGACTTCCTGTGATACTTGCAGTATGACATTAATTGTAAATTCTGAGCATCTTGGGGAGCTCTACAACTGTACCAAATTTCAAGTCTCTGTAAGTGAATAGCAAAGGGTCCTTTGAAAATTGCTAGTTGGCGCTGTTGAGCCATTTTTTTTTTGATTTTTGCGTCGACCTTAAAATACGTAAATTTTAAACAGTCTCTATGTGTCTGCCAAATTTGGTGAGTTTTTGAATATGATAAAGCCTCCAAAAAGGCAATTCATTTGGAGGGAAAATAATAATAATAAACAGTACAAAAACAATAGGCCTTCGCAGCGCTTTGCTGCTCGGGCCTAATAATGGACTAGCCTAGCGACCCCTACTGGATAGGAGGGGACTGTCACACTATGATAACCCAGGAAGAAAGTTCAGTAACAATGAATCTCCAACTGAGTTCCTCAAAACAGACACTGCTTTGACTTTACACATTAGTCTGAGTTCATGTGTCCCTTGGAGATGTAAGTCATCACAGGTTGCACTGCTAGCAAGAGGTTGCTACACTAAAACAAAGTGAAAACGCACTTTGAGTGGATCTTTCTATTTAGGGGGAACTTCACACACACACCCACGCACACACGGCTACGACCCACACTCTGCATCACACACGGCATCCAGAGCAGCGAAGGTGTGTTTGCATATGGCCAGCCAAGACAGAAGGCAAGAGGTGACTGGGGCAGGGCAGTGTGCGTGTCTGACACACACTCACACACGCCGTCTGTCACACACCGATACACCCAGAAAGGCAGACAAGCAGGGCTTTGTCACTATGACCTCAGCTTCTCCCAGCTGTGGCTGTCACTAGCTGCCGCACAAACACACACACACGCACTCTGAGTTACTGCAGTAACTGAACAGAAAGTGTGTCGCTCTCTAAAAAAAGAAATAAATATCGATGGTAGTTTTTCTTAATGGAAGCTGAACCTGACTGGTGCAAAGTCAAACCTACCAACACAGAGTGTTGAAAGCAGACAAAAGCATTAAGAAAGATATTCCCTAAAAATAAGAACAACCAAACTGCAGAAGTCGCACAAGGCAAGGCTGACAATACACTCAAAGGCAAAGGTCAAATTTCAAAAATCAAAAAATCCGACAGCAACACAAATCAGGCCAGACCAAACTGTGCACAGCTCCATCCTGAGGGGGCGCTGTGCTCCCACACAATTCTGCTCTACCCACTATTGTATTTAAGGTAGCGCTGTCTAGAAACTGTAGCTGTCATAAAGCAGCAGACTGCAGGCTAGCTACCTGAGCAGATAGCCCCACTAGCTAATCAGCTTATTAGGAGTTTTCAACATCTGTCTTGCCAAACAGGAGAGGCTTTCATGCCAAAATGTTAGAACTGTAACAATAATTGTTGGTTATCTACTTTAAATAAAAGAAATTACATCTTGTTTCACATGTTGTTGTTGTAAACATTGGCAATGTTTTACTGCAGAATATTTACTTATGACTTTCATACCATGAAGACCTCAATAGCCAATGATTCTGCCTTTATTACTGATTTAAAATGTTAAGTTGAACAGCTGAGTGGGGTTGTCTGTTGTTGACGAGGGCTCTACAGGAAGTGGAGGAGCTGTCAAGGTATAAAAGTAACACGGTGACTATAATCCGTCATTCAGTGGGTAAAATGAGGCTCAGCTGGTTTGAAGATGGTTGGTTTGTGGGTTTTGGGTTCAAGCACTTTGATCTGATTCTTTTTTTTTTTTGTCCACCAACACAAAAATGTGATAAATATGTCGTCTGCTGTGAATCCAAAGGTTACCTACAGCAGACACGGTAAAAACTGTTGCATGTTGAATCTGTTTTGCTCTGGAGGATGTGATACTCTTCTTCTTCCTTCAAGTTTACAGCAACACAATGTCAGGACTGGACAGAGGACAGCGCTCTGAACACACTGGGACAAAGCAACAGGTGGTCCTTTGCAGCCGGGTGAAGTCGTTCTCCCCCCCCAACCCCGATCATGTTGGCACGGCGACCTGCTTTGCCACTTGTGGATGTAATCAGAGCTGCCCTGGCGGGGAATTGGTGTGACTAGACGGGCGAGCACTCCCAACATGACAGCTGTCCTCGTTCCACTCGACTCCTGAGGGCTCAGCTCCATGACTTTCATTAACTTTCCATTACATCATGGGAGGTTTTTTCTGGCCAATTAGTGCAACTTTAGAAGCCTTACGATACAGAAAAATATACTTTAGGTTCACAAAGATGCTGAAGATATTTTGGTTTTGTTTGAGGAAGTCTCCATCATCATCAAACTGCAAAAAACCCAAATAAAGCATTTAGAGCTGGAAAAGTTTGTGACTGACCAGATGGATCCAGTTTGTTCAGCTTTTCTGTCAATTACCTCCATTACTGATCAATTTGCAGTCCAAAATGACTAAAAGTATTCTGAGGTACTCTGTCTTTCTTTCCCCATGTTTCAGTGCTGCAGGAGTCCTGGAAGCAGAGCTGAACCCAGAGAGGCGGACAGTTTGTGGGTTATCTAGAGATGAGGAGATTCGTCCTAGATTTGACTGTAGCAAAGCAGGGCTAGAGGCAAGTGGCTAGCCTACAGAGCGGCTGATCCTCTCTCTCCAACACACACACGCGCACACAAAATCTGCGCCTCCATGCCACGTGTCAGTCCTTGTCTCGTGGATCACTGGTTGCCAATACTGCGGCTCTCCGGCAGGACGAGATCAGCTAGAAATCTTGGCTGGAGCAGAGCATATAGGGGTCAACAAAACCAGTAGCTGAGCCTGTGGGTCTCAGCGGCGGAGAGGGCGGGAGGGCGACTCGGAGGAAGAGAGACAAATCTGCATGTTTAAGGAGCGAGAGTGAGAGGCATGAGGCTGGGAGTTTTCATCTAGCACAGAGACAGAGGGCTGCTTCCTCAGGCCTCAGGACTCTTCATCTTGTTCACCTAGAAAGAGTCCATCACAAGAGAGGATGTCTTTCTGGGTGCTTGAACATAATCAGACACACATCTCTGACTCAGGGATGTAAACATAAGAAATCTTTCTACAATCAGACCTGAACAGCCAAGGCCCTCCATGGAAACCCTTTAGTGGCCTCCTGATGAAGCCCTGACCGACCAACAGGAAGTTGCTGCGCATGATGCAAATGGAATCATGCTCATGCTCTCCCGCAGCTGTCTGCGATCCGCTGTGGCTCGCACTGCATAGACAGGATGTCACACCTCTGAGATAAGGCTTAAAGATTAGTCAGGGTGTGTTAGACGTGCTCACACTGCACCGTCTGCTGCAACACCTCACACTAAGAACAGCACACCTCGTACTATCAGCACAGCGGCACCGCGTTACAAGCGTGCTTCAGTTACGAAGTAGGGCCTGCTTCATCTGCAGAGCAGCAGAGCTGAATGGACCAATCGGTGCCTCACCATGTGAGGAGGTTCAGATGCTTCTCATGCAATTATTTAGCTCCATGTTCAGGAGTGGAGACACTGCACCTGTTCTTAAACACTTTTGTTTAAACACAAAAGTGTTTAAACAACTTTTGTTGTTTAAACACTCAAAGGTTTGGTGGGACTCGAGACTTTAAAACACAAGACTTCCAGGTAAACATACTAAGGAATAATCTTAAAATTCTTACTGCTATTAAAATCAATTAAATCCTTTCTGGACCATCATGGCAACTGCTGCTAGGTCAGAGTTCAAACTACACCTGTAAAACAGTTGAATCTGCCACTCTCCCTCCAGTGTCCACCACTGAGGACGAACTTCTCTTAGATCCTTGCTATTAACTCAAGTTACCGACATGTGCTGCCTTTATTTCCAAACCAATCCCATTAAGTCCTGATATTGTTATTCAGATTGAAAATCTTGGTTTCATGCCAAACTTCAATTTTGATGGAAAGAATTTTCTTAAATGTAAATAAGATCAAACATGTATTTGTCTTATATTATGTTGTATGCAGCTCACGTGTGTCTAATTTACGGACCCTTACTTTGCACATGGCAGTCAGGAATAACCCCCGCATGAGAAACTCACAAAGCATTAAGTCATGGGGCCACATCAGTCAGAGTGTCAGCAGCATGTCTCAGCTGCTGCAGGGGCCCCATGCACATCTTCAGTCTGGGTGTGTGTGTGCGTGTGTGTGTGTGTGTGCGTCTGTTAGAGAGGCTGTTTGTGGCAGAGACAGGATGGGTGGGGTATTCTCCTAAAGACTTTCAAAAACCCTTGTTCTTTAACTTCCTGTGTCTGAGACAAGACACTCGTTTTCAGAGAAATCTACAGCAGCCCTGAACTCTCTGGCAAGTTGCTCTGTTTCTGCTCCATAATGCTGGAAGGACAGATGCTGGAAGATTTATTTTCAAATTATTTTTACCAGGAATCCCATCCAAACATTTCCGGTTTAGACGAAGGGATTTAGGGAAGTGAAATCTCAATGAAACTGACTGCACTCCACTTTCTCTGTGCTGACCTTTCAGATTTAAATACCAGACTTTCTAATCAATTCACGCACAATCATCAGACCGTGTTAAATAATGCAACTTAATGATTTGATTTGATTTCCTTTCCTGCTCTGGCTGCTCACTGTGTTCGGTGTGAGGATTGAATGACAAACTGTTCAGAGGATTGGTTGTAAAATCTAGGATCTCCTACCACTTTGAAAACAAGGTCAACAGTTTTTATCTACTTAAAAATGCGACGATAAAAGGAGGAGCACTTAGGAACACAGATGCTATATTACTACTTGCTTTTAACTCAAGTAGTTATTTTATTCTAGAAATAAAAATACGATCTGCTTATGAACAATGCTTACATTTTTGTGATGTAATGTTAACTACCTAAATGAATAGAATGAAATAACTGAATAAAACCCAAAAAGCAGGACAGAAGCAATGCATGAACAAACAGGTTGCAGAACCATGTTGAGAGTATTTGGGCTTAGATTTTATTATTGTCTTACAACACGCTGGAAGAATGTTGACATTTGCACACATTCATTTCTGCTCATCTTTCTTAAGGTTCCACGAGGGCTGGGCCATAAATCGATTTCATCAATCAATTCAGTTAGCTGTTGATGAAGATTTAAGTTTTGGAAAATCTGATTTTTATTTTTTCACTTTCACTAATTCCCTCTCCTGGGCTTCTGTAGCTGAGATTGATCAGCCTGGCCAGGGCGGAGCATCTTGCTTTATAGGCGTGCTTTACAGCTTGTGTTTATTTGGACTTTGAATTCAGGTCAACCCCATAACGGAATAAAACCCAGTTCTTGAAAATATGGTAACACTTTATCTCAAGCAGTGTGCATAAGACCGACATGACACCGTCATAAACATGACATGACACCTGTTATGAACATGAAGTATAGCCTTTATGAATGTCTATGACTGTTGTCATGAAGTGCCATTCGGTAAATAAAGACACTTTTAAAGCAAAGTTGATCTAAAAGTTGCCTTGAAAGTCCATTAAAATTGTCTACTTTGCATTAAAGGTCTCATCACAATATTTTAAACATACAATAATCTCAAATCAACAGCTTTTCCACCACGCTTATCGGTTAGTAATGTTTTTTTCTGCTGATATATTAGTTTTCCTCCGAAGATGACAATGATTATGGTTAAACTTATCTGCCTCATTTTTCTGGTGCTGCAAGACATTTCTTTGCTATAGTCTTTCAGTAAATTTTGATGCAACTTGTCAAACTCATGTGGCTAGACTTGTTGTTTTATTATCTTTTTAAAGAGAAGATGTCTTCTCCTAGCAACACTTCCTAACAGCCCATCCATGTTCAGTCTTTGTCTAATCAGTCTTTTGGTAGAATGACCAACATCAGATCATTAACTCTTCCCAGACTGATGTGCAGCATTAGATGCTTCACTGAGGTTAATGCCCATGTCTGTGTGGCTTCACTGCAAAAATCATCCTTCACAGAACAAGTTCAAGTAGAGAAAATAAGATGCTTTCCCCATGTGGTAGAGTAAAAATCTGAAGTAATAACACTGAGAAAGTATTATTACTTTTGATCAATGTCCAAGAATATCTCACTGGGAAATTACTTGTAAGTTAGTGTTGTCTTATTTCCAGTTCACTGAAAAAAATACTAAATTAATTTTTTTTTTTCTTCTAGTAATTAGAAAAAAAATACTTGGTAAGATTGGTTGTTATTGTTTTTGATGTTTTTGATGTGTGTTAGCACTCTGATAACACACACCAGAAGCTCCACAGCTGGGAACTGAGAAAAGCCGTGCCATTATAGAGGTGGTTCCACTACCTGATAATCAGACGAACTTTGCATTTAATGAGAACTACCGGTTTGAAACCTTCTGAAACTTAAGCGTGAAATCAGCTCGTTTCTGCACTCTTGCTAATTTTCTGCTCACTAAAACAGTGGAACTGTTTTGTGATAAAAGTGTTGTGGTTCCTCTGTGATTATACAACTGCTGTCTTGAGAGCTTTTGGAAGGAAATATCTTTGGGAACTTCAGGGAAATTAAGTCAGTTTGAGGTGAAACCAAACATTTTTATTTTTTTTTTACATATGTGCTGAAAATATGAGAGCCAGTAAGCCTGAACAGCTCACAGATGACAGCCAGCCTTTATTAAGACAAAACAGAATCTCTGTCCTGATACAATCTGTCACTTTGGTCAACACTTTGTTTCCTTTTCTACCACTCCCAGTGTTTCCTAAAACCCTCCCCCGCCCCTCGGCGTTCATCTATCTGTCTGGGAGCATTTCCTGTGTCACAGATTACAGGATGTCTTCTGCAAACAAGCTAGAGTCCAGCTGCAGAGTGAAGCAAGCAGAAAGCTGCAGAATCTTCCAGTTGGGTTCAGGCCTGTTCTAAACCAAAACACTCATTTTCTTCCTCAAACAGAACACACAGTGACTAAAGCAAGAGGTAATCTGCAGACATGTGGCCACCGTTCGACATGTTAGAGACATTTGTGATAAATATGTTTCTGTTCATACAGAACAATTATGCTTAAATATGTAAAATCAGGTTAGCTGTCAACATGTGACTATATACACGTAGTTTTGTCTGAAGGCCTAGATGTTGGTGATTGATTTGTATAAATCGAAGTTTAAACTTGGATAGTCTTTTTGTGAGTATTGTGTGGCTCTCAGCAGAAAACATTCAAACTTTCGATGTTTGGCTGGAGAAGTGGTTGCAGATCAAGCATCCCTGCAGACTAGGCTGAGATAAAAGGCCGAGCAACCTGTTTTCTTTGCTTTCTTTGCTTTTGTCTTGAGTCAAGAGGCTGAATGGGGCCCCACCCTGCCTGTGGCCTGACTTTGGCCTCTCTGCATGTCTTTCAGAGGGCCCCCTTGAGCTGTGAAAAGGGTGGGGACCCTTCCTGGAAGCAAAGTGTCAGTTTAGTTCAGCCCTGGCCACAAAAGAATACCTGCACATGCAGAAGAAACAAGCAGGTGTCAGACAACACATGGCTCATCTGTTTATGCAAAAAAAAAAAAAAGAAAAGAAAGGTTTTGCAGCCCTCAGAAGATGAGTTCAGCTCCCAACACCTGCTTATGTTTATGTTTGCATGTAGTGTCCTCTCTTTGCTCTGCATCTGCCTGTTTCTGTGCATGCCGCTCGAGAGCCAAGCATGGCGCAGAGAAAAAGAAAAAGCAGCTCGCTGCAGAGCGAATCCTCGAGTGAGTGTTTGTGGGTTACAGGCGAACACAGAAGAGCTCTAAATTTGGCAACCAGTTCATCTCACCATCACCTCCTTGGCTGAGGAGTCACGGAGAACAATAGGGCTTCTGTCTTCAATGAAGTAAACAGCAAAAACACTTTCCATAGCTCCAGTCGGGCCGCTGCAGCATTGTGCTGAAAAAAGGATCCTATCGTCTTATTATTCAGGAGCCTGCAGACTTGCTGAGATGCAGTTTTGTGTTTGAGATGAACCGGTTTGCTGACTAGACTTTAAATGACCTCATCTAATATTCTCTTTGATGTGCTGCCGAGTAATTTTTCCTGTGCTCAGCACATAAGTGACTGTATTTACTCAATAACTTTGGATTTATTGGGAGCAAGTGTGAACTTGTTGAGTAAAGCCGAGGAAAAAGACGCCCGCCTGACCTGGTGAGTGTGCAGACACATGGCAGATGTTGACACTCCCAAGTGTACAGCCATGAGGGGCCTCGGGCCCCCAGCAGTACCTGCCTGTACTGTCTCCTCTTATGGAAGCCGTCATTCATCCCACAGCAGCTTCGTCTGCATCCCTGCTACTTGAAAGAAGCACTCCAGACACACACTGTTCCGGACATCTCCGAGCGCTTTCCCAGAGGACCGCCCTCCTTCTGAAAACCAGACGGCCTACTGCTATTCAAAATTATTATTATTATTTCACTGCAGTGAAATTGCAGTACTTTTCAACCTCCCACTCCCAAGAAGAGTCCAGGGGGACACCAGAATCAAAAACAGGAGAAGCCTCCCAGAACTGCTGAAACTGGCTGAAGGTTCAAGGTCTACAGTACTGGGTAAAAGTTCAAAACTAGCTTTTTAAAACAAAACAAAACAACAACAACAACAACAACAACAAAAAGAAATTAATTGCATGAAATGCATCAGAAAAACATGACAGAAGATCATCTAGAATGAAGCATTAGCAATGACATGCTTAGACAAAATGACAGCAACTTAGCTAAAGCCTGACCTTGAGTACAACTCATCAATAAACAGATAAGAAAAAGTGACTGCTGTAGTAAAAACTAGTCAACCCTAGTCAAGAGGTTTCTTTGTCATTTGGTCCCACAGAAGCATAAACACAAAAAGATGATTGTTTTTTACCAACTATCCTTCCTCAAGATATCCTGTTTTCAACCTGATCAGATCTTCAGATCTCTGCATCGTGACTGAAGAGTTTAACCTGAAGAGGCTGGGAGTCATTAAACAACCACACGCCCACAAGCCCGGAGAAGTGGAAAAACAGTAAACGAGTCTTCTTCTACTGCTGACTGTCTCCATGCAGGTCTAGGTTTACAGACAGAGTGAAGAACGGGGAACGATTGGGGAGGTTGGGGTCTCTGCTTCCTCTCGCCAAATTAGCTTTGGCAACAGTTTTCGTGGAAATGAGGAAAAGAGCGGTGCTCCTTGTTCAGAGCTGACCAGGAATTGGAAGGTTGGAAGTGATGGAAAACTTAAAGACGGTTCTGGAGGGTAAGTAAATACAGCTCGGACATTTCAACAACTTTTCTATTCTGCTCTGGGATTGAATTCTAACATTAACATGAGCACAGTAATTCCTGGTGTCTTTAAAATTAGGGTCTATAGAGTTTAAGAAAAATGTAAGGACAAACAAACTCACACTTAAAGCAAATTTAGGGAGACCAATCGACCTGACAGTTATGTTTTTGGACTGTGGGAGGAAGCCGGAGTACCCTGAGAGAACCCACACATACACAGGAAGAACATGCAAACTTCATTCTGGTTGTGGATTCGAACCCAGAACCAAAAGGCATCCAATGAAGTTTGGAACATTTTAATAAAGAAGAAAGTTGTACTTTTTTTAGCCTGGTATTAATCATACACTATGCAAATTTGCTTTAGGTCTCTCTTTAAGAGGGATAGGTCCTAATGTTTGGAAGAACATTCTGCTTTAATTTTTTAACAGTGAATATTTTTTGACAAGGCAGGTTTTGGTTTCTTTAGTATAAATCTACATCAGTCCAGCTAACAGTTTGTCCGTCAGACAGAAGGACTTCTGTCAGTCAGTCAGTTATTTTAGCAGAGGACGACGCTCTGCCACATGCACTGAGAATAGAATATGTGAAGCATTTCATGGTCACAGTCTGATACTCAGATGATCTGTGGTCAGTTTAAATGAATGTAAAATGACTGATTTTTTTTAAGCGCGGTACATACTGTTTGGTTACTAGGCAACTACTCTGTGTACACAAGTTTCTTACTGGAAGATCAGTAGTGGTGCATTATTATCATCATCTGTATAAACCAACAGAGTTATTCACTAGAGAAGCAATGTTAACTTTTCTGACTTTTGCACAAAACCCCAGAAATCCTGAACTATATCTTTAAAAATGAAACCTCATTTACCACAATACTATCTGCATAAATGAAGGTCATTTAAAAACACAAAGAAGAAGTGTTAATGGTTATTAAGAACAACAAAGTCCACCGCTGTCTGAACAGTAAGATTATTTATTGTATGGTTTCTTTTCTTCTCACAAATGTATAGCTGAAGTCCTTTAATAATTTTGTATTGTTTTTAATGTAATAAATTGAAGAAAATATGCAAGGTTTGCTATGTACATGGGACAGAGCTGGGACCAGAAGGGTCTGACCTGCAGCCCAGCTGACCCTTTCAGCGCAGAGTGACTGCAGCAGTAAAAGACTCCTGATGGAGCGCTCCATTGTGACTTAGCAGCTGGAAACAAATAGGTGACAGTGAAGGGAAGGTGTGAGTCTGGGTAGGCGGTGGCGTTCAGATGAGCCTCCCTCCCTCAGGTGGAGCTCACTCAACCAGAATGAATGAACGTGTGTGAGGATCCAGTTCAGTCGGGAGCCTCTCTGTTTATAGCAAACACTCTAATGGGAAACGCATACAGTAGTATTTCTAATTTGGTGTGTGGAAATGTTTTGGTGCTCTGCGCAAACGTCTGCTCTTCCTGTGAGAGCAGCAGCCACACTGACTGGAGATGGAGCAAACATCCAGGGGGAAATGCTGTGGCTTGAAGCGGGACTGCCCAGCAGGCAGCGACCTGACTGGGCCATTAACGCCAGAACAGGTCAACACTGACGGACGCAGTGGCCAGGCCAAAATCTCGCCTTTACAAAACAGGATAATCAGAGACAACAAGCTACAAAGATTGTTTCTGGGACTGGAGAGGCTCTTAATATCTTAACAAGAAAAAAAAGAAGCTGCCGTCTTTCCTATCAGCCTGAGAACTAAACCTTCCTCCCCAGAATTAATGGCTGAGCAGGAAAATGTTGCTCAGCAGGTTAAAGTCGTCCAGATCATTGCATTCAATCTTAACCTGATAGCGCTGGTGGGAATTCTGGTGGGAATTCAAAATATTTGATATTAATCTCCAGCGTGTATTTAAACATGAACCAGTAAGGTGAGGTGCGGATAAAGCGTTCCTCTCCAGCCGGCCATCCACCTTCGCCTCACACACAGCCGCTCTTTGAGCGCACAGCGCTCTGATGGCCGCAGGCTGCACTCTTTCTCTCGCCTTCCTGTCTCTGTGGTAAGATGAGGTCAAACTGTCAGCTTGACACCACACCATCCTAACCAGGCTCTGCCCGCATTTTACACTAGCGCTCAGCACACTGGGCCCCTCACAAGTGGGACAGCAGCGCACTATATGCTGCATAAAAAGGCGGCTGTTCCTATTGATGGCCGTGTTTGTTGTAGCGGCGTGTTAAGTGGGTCGAGTGTGGTTGTGCTAATGCATGTGCAGACATGTGGGGTCAGAGAGAGCAGCAAGCTGAGTCCATCATCTGGACTCAGCTGGGCCGTGGAGAAACAGACTCTCCCAGAGGCGAGGCTGCTGAGGAGCAAACAGTGGCGATTATGAGGAGAGACGGAGAAGAACGGGACTCTCTGCAGGACGGAGACACGATGACAGGACAGAAGAGTCCAGCTCCAATGGAGCCACCATGATCGTCAGGCGATGTCCATGTGCATATATGTAACGATCTGAACCAAATCACTATTATGGTCAATCTAATGTTATTAATTAACATTTGAAGATATGAGATTCATTTTTGATTTCAAAATGTATTTAAAAACATTGAGCATGTCATTAAACACCATAGAACTGCTTCCGATAAATAGAAGAGGTATATTTTAAACTAAAACTTTCACAGAATTACAGGAGAACAGAATGAAAATCGACATTCTTTTCTTGATGTCAAATAAATAAATACGTTCTCAAAAATCCTCAGCCCTCCCCTCATCACAGTGGAGGGCTGAGGATGGTGGGAAATGGGGATGAGCTCCAGGGTGAAGATCAGCGCTAAAATTGCCTCGACTCAGACCGTCCTCCCACTTCCTGTCCCATTTAGCAGGTGCAGCAGAAAGCAGTCGGCTGCAGCAGTGGTACCGCCAGTGCTGTACTTGAATGCATCTAAATGTACTTGAATGCATGCCTCTTTTTTTTTTTTTTTTTTTTTTAGAAAGGCAGAATTTGCGTCAAAGCCAGAAGCCCTTCTAACAGCATGTCGCATTTAATGCCATGCCACTGGCTCCTTTCAACGAGCACACCAGACAGGAAGTCAGCAGCTGCTTTGTGAGAAAAAGAGAAGTGCTTCAGTGAGAGACATTAGGTCATGCCCTCCACAGGCTGAACTGTGCATCTAGAAGATCTCTGACAAAATAGACGACACCATGTTCCCGTAACGCTGCAACAGGAAACCGCAGATATTACCATCATTAGCTGGCAGCCGGGAGTCGGCGCTAACACTTTAAAGACTCGACCCACAGGGGAGCACTGTGGAGAGCAGTGTCTGCTGCTTGATTCACGGTGATAATAAAAGTCTGGGAAGGGTCCGACAGCTGTCACACACTTCCTCTTTCTCCCCGAGGTGAGCTGCTGGCTTTCAGGCCTCGAGAACCGAGCGACGGAGGTGAGCGAAGATGAGCCGGCTGCTGCGGGGCTCAGCCTGGCGGCCCGCTCAGGGAGCAGCAGCATGATGCTCCGGGTTGTTAGGGAGCACTCCAGTTGTGCTGTGACTGGAATGTTTTCGACAGCTTTCAGACACTTGGCATTAATGACGTTCTGCATGCCCCGTGGTCAGCTGGGAGCCAATCCTCTTCCAGTCTCCTCAACCATTTTACCAACAGAGGCGCAAACTCCTGGAAACGGGCCAGCTCTGCTCCACTGCTGTGTTTGGGTTTGGAGGGTAAAAATAGAGGTGTGCTAAAGGGAACAGAAAGGCTCAGTGGGTGGGAGCAAAGCAGAGAGAAACGAAGGACCAGTCCAGACTCAACGTAACACTCTTCCATGTGACAGCAGGTTTTCTGTTGCCACAATCAGTGAAGTGATGAAGTGCAATCAGAGGAAGTGCAGTAATATAGCCAGATATTCTGAAAGAAACATTTCTGAGGTTAATCAAGGTCCAGAGGGTTTTAACAAATACTAGGAAGTGTACAGCCTTCTGGAAGCTTCAGGTTTAAACTGCTGCTTTGGGATTGCTAGCTGGATCCACTGTGATGTTGATGTCGATGAGCTCTCACACCAGGAAGATTGGATGAACCTTTTCAATACTGTTTTCATATCTTCTTCTTCTATTAAAGCTCTTGAAGGAGTAATATTGGTCAAAGTCATGAACAACAACGAGATCAGAAGCCCAAAATCATCTGTGTCCATTTCCTCCAGGGAACTTCTCCATATGTTTCTTTGAAAGTCTGCGATGCATGGCTGATTTTGTCAACAAGGTAAGAGGCCAGGTCTGAGGGAAAGCAGATAAATCCCTTCAAACCCAGCAGCGATGTCTCTGCGGTGCAGGCTGTGAAAGGTGGAGGCCTCATTAGGGCCATTCAGGAGGAACCAATCAATGAGCTCTGGACGCTCTCCCAGGACCTGCGCTGAGGAGGGGAGCGTTATTGTAAATCAATTGTCGGTCAATTAATTTCTATTGATAGCATCAGAATACTGACGTGATGTAATAAAATAGTAATCATGGCTCTTTAGATGTGGGCGGCAGGCGGAGACGGGTCGGGCCAACTGGTCGGCAGGTTGAAGACGCATTCCCTAATCTCACTCTGCTCAGCACTGAATCATCTGTGTGCATTAATGTGAATGTCTGACTCACGTGCTGCATGGTCCCATTTAATCCCACAAACAGCGGCAGATGGCCTGTTGAGCAGATTAACATCTTAACAAGAAACTTTCCATCCAACCAAACCAACCAGCTGTTTGTCAGCTGAACCCCAGAACCGTTTAGCAGCTCTGTATGGAAAATAAAAACCAAATGCTGAATAATCATATCTTAATAGAACAAGTAAGCGATGTAGTTAAATCTTAACTACCAACCATAGCAGCCCATTTCTAGACCACAAGCCCTACAGCTGGATGACATCAGAGCGTTGTGATGGAGCAGGATGATCACACCGAGATCTTATTCAGCCTGACTATGAAATGAAGTCTAGAGCATCTCGACAGGCAATTTTCCATCTCAGTAACATCATAATTTCACCTCCATAACCTTCCTGCTTAGTTCAAATCTGGTGAATTATGAGATTACAAAAACCTTCATGTTGGCTCTTCATGTCATAATGCTAACTAATTCAGATCATTCAAGTACATGCAATCCAACACTATTGTGATTAACATAGTGGATCATATAATGTCAACTGGTTAGAAAAATAGTTTGTCTATGGAAGCGAACTCAACAGCAGGAATCCTCCATCCTGAGCAAGAATGAGGCGACAGTGAGGGGGAATGACTCCCTTCTAACAGAGGTCAAAGTTCGTCTGTGGTAAATCATCTTCAAACATTTAGAGATTTTTGACTCACATGCAGATAATCTTTTTAATCAATAACCTTAGTTTGTCTGATCATTGTTATGTACTTCAGTTCCTTCTAATGTTTAAGTGTTCGATATATACTGTAGAAGAATTGGAGAAAACCTCTGTGACCCTATGAAGTAGGTAGGAAGCCTGCATGTGTCGGGTCAGACGGTCCAATCATCTCAGCCTTCCAAAGACCAAAGACCTCCAAATCAAAAAGGTATTCTCCGAAGACCACAAATGCAGAACCTTGCTTTGGGGCGTCAGGTGAAAGTCCTAGTGAGTCCATAAAGACAGGAAACCGGTGATTACCAGTGTCCTTCCATTTATAAAACACAGTAGATGGGGAAGGCTTCCCGGAAACCAGCAAGGACTTCAGATAACAGGACAGGATTGATCAACACCTTCAAGTAAAATTTTTACTTGCAACCTGGAGCTGGTAGCAGTGAGACAGAAGTGAACAAAAATGGCGAAGTAGAAAAATGTCCAGCTGATCCATCAACTGGACTCCATGTTTATTGGCTTTCCTGGGTTCAAGACTAAAACAAATTTCATATCATGACACTTAAATGCAGACAAATGTTGACAATGCTTTGAGAAGAGCTCTCAAAGCATTGTTCTCAAAGTACTGCTTGGAGAACACTGGTACATTTACTACTTCAGTAGAAATAAAGTTCCAGTACTCTGACATAATAACTACATATTATGTTACGACATATTACCACATAATAAAAAGCGCAGGTCTGATTTTACCTGAACAAACAAGATTCTTGTCCATTAGAAAATGAAAAAAGGAGAAGTATCCCAGAAAATATTTTTCTTTTTTTTTTCAGACCTAGAGAACTAGAGACTTTTCAGGAGTCTTATTTAAAGGTCATGAGGCAGGCCATAGTTCAGAGGTTAAAGCTTTTCCTGAGCTGAATATTCATCTCCTAACATGTCTGCACTGCAGATGTTATGAAGTAAACAAATTCTGGCATTCCTCTAAGTGACAGGAAGCTGGGACCAGAACCAGTTCCTACAGAACAGATTGGCCGAAACCTGCTGGTAAACCAGGGGGAATAAAGGACACGTCTGTCCTGCTGCAGTCACCCAGAGGACAGGGACAGGGTGAAGTTGGGGTTGGCTTGTTTTTCTGCTCTAATAAGAGAGCATAGAGGTGTCTGTTAGAGGAGTTCACCCAGAGGTGAGCAACCAGACCCCCGCCATAGAAAAGTCTGAAGTTTATAGCCACTATTTGGGTTTGTTGTTCCCTTGCATTCTGTGGCTAGGGTGTTAGGAGTGGGGGGCTGGGTGTGTAGAGAAGGGGTGCAGAGACACGACACAGACAAGTAGTTGTAAAAACTAAAGGGAAAAGCACAAGGGGCTGAGTGAGTCTGGGGTCATTCAGAGAGCAGGTGGGGTCAAGCTGTTCGGGTCGGTCCTGCAGCCGCCATGCTTTCTGCGGCGACGGTTCAGCATCTGACTCAAGCAACACGCTCAGGATGACATCGGCTCAAAGAGAAGGGATGAAAGAGCGATACAGCAGGCGGCGAACACAGATGATACCAAGCTGCCATTTCTGTGCGTGTGAGAGTGTGTGCGTGTGTTGCTTGATGGGATAGCACTTTGTTCCTTGCTGGAATCCGTCTTAATTAAAATAATTGGTTATGCATTAAGTGTGTGCCTGAGGGGAGCCGGCTGCACTGCAAACACGTTGAGAGGGAAGCAGAGGAGAAGCGGGCGGCTTGTTTCTTCTTAAAGGAAACAGTTTTGTTCCATCTCACAGCAGAATCCCCCCCCCAAAAAAATCCCAAGAACATATTGAAACATTCCTCAACTCTCTGTGTGATTCTGCATCTTCACAGTGAGTCTCCCTTCAGGAACCCTGTAATTACCCAACAGCCAAGTCTTATTTGCAGGTGATAAAAGATTAATAAAGAACCGGTTTGAAGGCTGAGAGCAAAACACATTAATAAACCTTGAAAGGACTTGCAGCTTGTTGTTGTTGCCACAGCAAACTGAAGAAGCTAGCGCGTACTTGCAGAGGCACATGTGGGGCTGGGGCCGCTTCCAGCTTCCGTCTGAAGGGGCCGATACGCTGGAGCGCTGCTGTTCCCATCAATCAGGGTGTGTTTGGTGGATGTGTTAACTCTGAGGCGGCCACACAGACGCATGTGGGCCGGCGGCCATGCCCTCGCCACCAGCACACATTTCTGAAGTCACAGCCCATTAGCTTCAGAATGGCCCTGATCGGTTCAGGTCTGGAAACAGGGCATGGCTCTCCGTCTGACTGGCTGCCTTACAGGATGCATGTGGGGAACTTCTGTTCAAGAAACTATAAATGACAACTATCAGATCTAACCATCAACTCTCCTGATCAACTCAGGACCATTCAGCGCTGACCAGAGACACTGCATCCTCCTCCAGAGTCTGTCTGATCCCACCAGGAATACGCAGCACAGTCTGATGAGAAAAGGATTTCTGTTTTGAGGTAAACACAGGTAGATAAGAAACCAAAACCCGTGATTGGTGCATTTGTAAACTAAAAAAATGATGCCTTCTACAGTAAGTCCACGTGTAAACACAGCATTGGTCCAACAGTTTAAAGGTCTGTTGATTCCTGAATGATTCATACGTCAGAGTTAGACTCAGGTACTTTAATGAAGTCAGCACCCTGTCAATACCTTGACATCTCGAAACAAAAAAACAAAAAAAAACAACATATTTTATTATATTTAACATAAAAAGTTCTCAGCACTTTTTTCTTCTTCCCATCCCGGGGTCACCAGAGGGAGATGGAAAGACAGTTCTGGATACAGGACTGCAGGGCAGCGGACTGAGGAGGCAGGAGAAGAAGAGCGGCTCCTGGTCAGCTCTCTACATGTCACAGAGAGCTGACCGATCCACGGAGCGCAGACAGCAGCTGGGGTCACTGTGACCTGCCACCAACAACATTCACACTGCTGTGTTTTTGCTCAGCATGACAACTGTTTGCCCTGTATCTGGCCAGATTGTCTGTGCGTGCGTGTGTTGTGTGTGTGTGTGTGTGTGTGTGGGCGTGTGCGTGTGTGTGTGAAAGAGTGGGAGACTACAAGTGAGTCAACCCGCCTGTTTGCAGACGGGCAACACTTGCTATGAGAAGTGTAAATATATTTGTGTGTTTGCCTGCACCAAAGTGCAGTCCTGTGCGCCAATATGTACCGACTGCATTACCTCTTTACTCTGTAACTGTGCCCTCCCTTGTGCCAATAAACACACGCAGAAACACGCACACACACACAAACGGTGAGTGTGCTGGCCCAGTGAGAGTGTGGGAGTGTTTTCTCTGCAGGTGAGTTGCATACCACTCGCTAAGCTGTGGAAAGATGAAGCGATAGCAGGTGAGCAGGTACGGGCCTGCCGACACCACAAGAAAAGGGAGGCTTGATGCAGCTGCAGATACAACACACCTACTAAGATTAAACCCAAACATCTGCTTTCTCACACACACACACACACACACACACCAATCAAGAAAATGGAAGCATGGCACTCAGCACTGACCTTTCACACACTTCAATCTTCTAAATAAAATCCTTCCCATCCATCTACCTATGACACAGCAACACTCCTCATCTCTTCTTCACCTCACACACAGACACGTACACGCACACGCAATCAATCACCTGTCAGTGAGTGTTAATGCACCTCATCTTTCATTCATGAAGAGGAAACGGGATGAGTTCATGTTGAAATGTGGGGTTAGTTAGGCGGCTGGGCCTCACCATGTCTCGCTTTCTGTTTTTCTGGGCTGATGGGGAATTTATGACCCTAACCCAGTTCTTTTTATCTTCGAAAAGAAGCTTAAAAATCCTAAATAAAGCAGCCCGTTTAAAATTGGAAAAGCCTCTTCTGTTTTTACGAGCAATCTTGGTATTTGCACAACTGATGAGCGCGAATAACGAGCTCGTAAAAACCATCTAATAGAATTCAGCTGATTCTCCCACAGTGCGCTGGTTACGCACACACCGGGCGATCCAAACGTCCCGGCTGCTGTCTCAGCGTTCCAATGCAGGTTCTGAACGCTTTGCTTCGGGGTTGAGCTCGCTTTGCTCTGCTGCACACTTTCTGTCTGCCGCGGCGCGGCGCGGCGCGCTGCTTGTGATTCCACACCCTCTGAATTCTTGGAATCAAATTTCCACCGCTCCTCACCCCAGCCCCACACATGTTTCCCTCTCTCAATTTTTTTTATTTTTTATTCCCTCTACAACTCAGCGTCTGGCATGGCCTGTGTTTTTCACCATAGAAACCGACAAAACAGTCCAACAAAGCAGAGCTTGGGCTCTGCAAACAGAGGCCAAATAAAATCCATCATTTACTCGGCATGTGCGAAAGCAGGTTTTTTTTTTTTCCCTTGTTCCCTCCGTCTCCGTGAGCCACTCACGCCCAATTTTAGAGCACTTCCAGCTCAACCACAAGACTTTTAAAAGCTGCAGGGAGAGTTGAGAGAAAAAACCCCTCCAAGCTCGCTGTAAATTCTCAGAGATGATTAAACCACTTTTTGGGAGATGACTTTTTATTCTGCTGTAATTGAGATGGAAAATGAGGATCCAGCTTTTCACAAACCGACGCAAAGTCTTTTAGCACCACTGCATCCCTGCATAAAAACAAGTTGAACCTAGCAGTTTTCATCCCTTCCTATGAGGTAATCCCCTAAAATGTCAGATATTTGTTTAAGTTATGTAAGCGCTAAGACCCGTCCAAACCCTCCACTGGAGCTGCCAGATGGGACAAATGACGAATCTCATGAGTTTGACGTTTCCTGGCCAGTGAAGCAAAAAGGAAAACTTCCCTCCAAGACATTCCCTTAACATGAAAACTCTTAATGAAACCCACACATGTCAGAGCGCCTTGGAATCCGTGGAAAACAAAAGAGATAAAACAGGCATTCACATTCTGTGGTGCATGGCGCTCTGCAGAAGTTTTGAGTCATTCATCAAGCAGCCTGAAAACCTTTGTGGTCCTGATCAGCAGTTTTTCAGGTGTTCTGGCAGGACGTCCAAGTCTTCCATTAGACCTTCTCAGTCCAATGAAAACCTTTTTACTTTAATACATTTTAAGTCTTGATTCCCACGCAAACTTGCATGAAAGTCTAGAGCACATGCTAACGTATGTTTGCAGAGAACAGAACTGATCCGGAGGCCTTTTCACACTGCACACTAATCCTGTCTAACAGCAGGATTAGTGAGGACAGAAGCATCATCCCAAAAGGCCCATCGGGGACACCATCGTCACCTGTGTTCTCCACTCTCTGCTGCTCATTCCATTGCAGGACGTTTGAGATTTGTCGGGGACTGTGGCAGTGTGTTGTGATCTCTCGTCCTTTTTGTCCTGCTGTGTTTTTGAAGTGTTCTAATTATTTTCCATCAGCTTCTCGAAAATCATTCAGTGTTGGAAATTAAATCAAACAATTTTAGAAATGTATGACATTTCAGTTTGACCATTTTCCAGGTCAGCATACAATCTAGACTGGGTTGCCCTACATTAAATATATGCTCGATCCTTCAGCTGATCATATGGTATGCCGACATTCCCTAACAGACAGACTGCTGGAAACATACTACCTAAAGACTACAAGAACTGTAGGAAGACGTGAAGACCTCTTTGTACTCCTTTTCAAATAGAAAAATAGTGGTAAGCCAATTATTTTGTTTTTGGTTATGAATGCATATGTTTTCTTATATTGGTTAATTGTTTACTTTGTTTTTAAACCCAGTCTGAAATAAATAAATGAATAAATAATGCAACTGGGAACAGAGAGACACACGAGGCCTTGCTTAGCAAAGTGCAACAATGCAGAAAGCCCCAGTTGGTTGCACATGGGTTACTTAGGCTTTGTGTAGACTGCTCTATGGAAACTTCTGGTATCCCAGAGAGCACCTCAAAGTTCCACTGTGACACCTGGATTTAAAAAGTGCCCGTGTGAGAGACTCCGATCACTAGAGACATATAATTTTTTGGATCGCGACAAAAAATAATATGTTTTCACTCAAAACCAGCTCCACTTACACAGGACCAAACACTTAGTCTGGTTCTGCTGGCATTACAATCAGAACTAGAATATCTTCTACCTTTAGGACCAGGTTACACTGTATGTGCATGAGATCCGTCTACATAGTTTCTGGACAGTACTGTTATGAGTTCATATATCTGTGTAATTGGAAATGAATGAGGCATTTCCAATTTTTGTGATAATAAAAATAAACAGTAACAGTAAAGTTGTAATCAATGACCAAATATAAATATGGCAACCTTGTGCTCTCCTGACCCGGATCCTGGTGTAGAGGGACTTCAGGATTTGCTGTTAAACAGGAGGAGCTAGTGTTAACCAGCTTGGGGTCTGATTGAAGGAAGAACTCATTCAGTGCAAACACTTAAAGAGCTCTCATCAATAATGAGTAGTTCTTCCTTGGAGGTGCACAGATTCTACTAGAAGCACATTTTATACCATTAAGTGTCTACAGTTCCTGTGAGCTGAGGGTGAGCAGTGCCAGGCCCGTCAGCCTGTTAGCCCATCACCCCGCTAGCCCGCCAGTCCATCAAACCATCGCCCTGCTGGTCTGTCAACCCATCAGCCTGTCATGCCACCGGCCTGCCAGTCCGTCAACCCATCGGCTGGTCAACATCGGCCCGTCAACCCATCGGCCCTCAAGCTGTTGCTGAAGACCATCAGCCCCAGGCCAACCCACGTCCTCTGGGATCTGTGTGTTGGGACAGAGGGAAAGGAAGGAAGGGAGCGCTGATGGAGGCTGTGGGAAAGGTCTACGTGACACGGAGATGAGGGAGACAGACTCTGGCAGAAGATGTCACAGAGGTTCTATCAGCTGTCTCTGGACAGAGTCAGCTGTCTGTCAGCAGCCCTCCTCCAGCTTTACATTTTCCCTGAGCTGAAGAGTGGCCTTGCTGTCCTGTCTGGCTCTGGCCATTATGACTGTTACTGTCTGACTAGAAACCCTGAACTAACAGCAGGACTGCAGGGTGACATTAAAACAGACAAACACTCTGCAAAACTGACTTCCTTCTCCCTGCTGCAAACATCTCCGTGTTTTTCATGTTGATCTGCTCTGCGACCAGGACTCAGTAAATGCATAGTTTGCATTTACAAACTATGCAACGCCCTCCTTCATCCTCACATCACACTCATCTGCTATGTTTGAGGCAGAGGAGCCGAGGTTCCCAGTGTTTCAGTGGCTTCTGCAGCGCTGTGGATCACAGTCACCGTTCATCTGAACAGTAAAAGTGAAAACATGACTCCCTCAAACCACTGGAAGCCGATTGTTTCTGCATTAAAATTATTAGATTGTGTTTGGCATTTTTATTTTGAACAGTTGTATAAACTTTATTGAAGCGTAACTTTCATATTGCTAGTTGATCATCTAAAAGCAGACCATGCCAACTGAGAACAGATATGAGTTCAGTTGTTTCCTTATTTATATTTTCATTTTCCATCAAGTAGAGGAAGAGATTTAGAAGAATTAATACACTTTCAGCCAGTTAAAGTTCACAGTCATTTCCTGAAGGAAAAAAAAAATAACAATTATTACTGGCTGGTGGCTGGGTGGGTGGCTGGTTGGTGAGCAGGAAGACTGAACATCTGTCTGTTGCTCTGAGTGGGAGAACATCTGTCTTTCTATCAGAGGCTAGGGGGAATCAAAGTATTGTTTCCAGCTGGAACTGACAGGTCTGGACATTTTCCACCAGCTATAATCTTTCTTCAGTGTGCCTCTTTCCCCTGACTCCTCTTCCTTTTTCGCTCTGATAACTGAATCCTCCAAAACAAGATGTGGGCTGATACATTAAGGCGGTCTATGAAGTGTAAAAGAGAAAGCTGCCTTTTCTTTTACTTCTCCATCACTTCCTCTCAGAGTGATTGGAGAAGGTAGGAAGACCACAAATAGAGAACCTAACAGCAGAGAAGTTAGCAGCCACCAGACCAAAGAAGGACCGTAGGGTGAGCTGCCATACCTGAAAACACAGAAACGTCCTCATCTTATTTCTGTTTTCTCCCTTTAAAATGTGTTTTAAACTAAACTAGAATCAGAACCAGCTTTATTCACACAGGCCAGGAGCTTTTCACCCTGCTCTCAATCAAGGCCATTAAAATATAAGTATATGAAAAGAAAATTAAGTAAAAGTCTTTTTAGGCTTTTTTTAGTATTTAGGTATGTGTCCAGTGTTTTTACAAAACTGCCTGGCAGTGATCAGCCTTCAGCAGTCAGGATGGCAGAGCTAGCTCTGGACAGCTCACCACTTCATCACAAAATGAAGATGTTTTTTTACCATAGCAATACATTTTCATTCTGTGTTGTGAATAATGAACAGGAGTCTATATGTATACATACTGTTGGACCCAGCCCCCAAGGTCTGAACCCCCCCCTAACGGTGGGCGGTGTTAGGGAAGGTAACCCAACACGGGCCAGTCAGCCCACAGTAATCGATTTCACTGCGTAGATTAGATTTGGGGAAAGCGCTGGGTTGGAGCTGATGGTTCTCAGAGTGGGAAGGTTGGCAATCATCAGGCGCCTGGTTGGTGTTTAGGAGTCTGAGCAGAGTTGAGACTAAAACAGTGATGGTGGGCGGGCTAGGGGGGAGGGAGGAGAAGGGCAGCAGGCAGGCAGCTGTTAGTGTTTCAGAAAAGATTATCACCAGGTTCAACTATAAACAATGAGCTCATTCTCTCTGCCTGTGGACAGCGCAACACCCCTCATCTGTTTTGGAACAAGCAAGTCTTATTGAAACTCCACACCAAGGTAGCCCACACACCTCAGGAAAAGAAAAACTGGGAAAAGAACTAGACATAATCTTAAAGTTGAGCGTCTCTTGTGAAATGCATGGACACCATCACCAGAAGCAAAAACTATTACCATTACTGTGATTTTCCACTACTATTAGAGTTTCAGAGGTTTATTATCTGAAACTAGCAGTTTCAGATAATAAACTATAAAAGTTTTGAACAGTTTTGTGTGTTCAAAACTGTTTGCAAAACCCATTATCCTGTAATGCACGGCTATCTATCAGATTGAACGGCTCCATTAGAGGGCATGTCTGAGTCTTCAGTCAGTAAAGCAGCAGCTCTACTGTCTGCTATCATGATACGGACGGTGGCGCATCAAAGGATGCATGTTGCACAAGTCTAAATGAGAGGAACTTAAGAGAAATGCATCAGAAGAGTGTTGATCATTTTATACCATTAAGTGAACTTCACACACTTAATAGTGTGTGGATCTGTGTATGAGTACATGTAGAGGACAACTTCACAATATTTACCAACAAAAGGACCTGTGGAAAGTGACCTTTTCTTGGTGCTCACTTTTTTTTGTAGCGCTGCTTTGCTCTCGTTGTTAGGTTTAGAGGTACAGTGTGAATGACGTTTGGTTAAGGTAGGGATGAGGATAGAGTAGTGATGGCTAAGATTATGGGAAATGTCCGGGTTAGACATAAAATGAATGGAGGTCAGTACAAAGACCTCCGTTTCCATAGAAGTACAAGGATGAGTGCATGTGCGTGTGTCTGAACCAGGTTTTTATTTCCTTGTGAGGACCTATGTCTGTCTACATCGTGGGGTTGTGGGGACCACGGCTTCTTGTGGGGATAAATCCTGGTTCTCACGACAGGAATTCCTGCTTTAGGGTTAGGCTATAGAAAATGAATGGAAGTCAATGCGAAGTCCCCACAAAACACAGAAACTTGACTGTGTGTGTGTGACTGCACACGAGGGTCAAACAGACATGAGGACCAGGTGGCTGAGGGGAGGGTGCTGCCGGGTTGTTGGGTGACGACTGGTGAGTGGTGCCCTTTCAAGATCCACGTGCCATCTGCCTCAGCCGGCAGAGAGCGCGTCGCCGTGACGCAGGAGGCAGCAGAGAGATGGAGGAAGATAATCTGCTCGTTTTTTTTTTAGTGCCCTCTTTTACTTGTGTGAGGTACTGGTGAAAACGGAACCGTTCTCTGGTGTACAGCAGCATCAGGAAGGCCTGAGCCAATGTTTCAGAGAGGCCCTGCCTCCACTGGGACTCCATCATGTCACACTCTGCCAATCCAATTTGGAAAACCAATTTAAGGAATAGTTAATTGCAATTCTGCTCTATTTAACATTCAAATAAGCGCTGGAAGAAGTTGTCTGTCTCGTGACCCCAGAAAATGTCCCCTGCTCTTCAGTGGAGTCCGGAACAGCCTTCCACTGTGTCCCCGGTGGGAGAAATGAGATTTTCTGTGCAATTTCTTGTTTTTGTTTTTTGTTTGTTTGTTTTGTGGTTCCTGCCGAAGCATTCCAGAATGAATGAAGATGGGAGCAGTGAGAGGGGGAGTTAGGAAGCAGTCTGCCAGGGGCTAATGTTTATGAGCGTCTGCTACACCTGGCTCTCTGCTAGCCAAACACAGGCTGGCAGCCATGCTTCATTCTCCACTTTATGTCTTCCTCCATCAGACAGGAGACGAGGTGGAACCGTCCCAGCATGTGAAGGAGGAAGGTCCCACTGAGAGGAGAGGGCCGGGGGTCAGGACCCAGGCCTGGGGGTCAGGGCCAAACTAGGGGAAACCAGGAGGGTTGAAAGTGCAAGATAGAGGCCAGCCAGCATCAGTGGTGTTGCATCAGCTAGAGGAGCGAAGGAGGGCAGAAAACCCTGTTTTCCTTCGAAGGCTTCAGCTTTCCTGTTCACCAACAGTGATCAAGGCGAAAGAGTGAGAAGAAGAGCCTGAAGAAGGTGAGCAAGGTCAGGAAGGTGAGGAGCGGTAGGCTGGGACAGTTTCATAGTAAAGAGCAGAGCCAGACCTGGCTGCTGGAGCCATTTCCTCTCTTCCTCTAATTTCCTGCCTCCTTATCTCTCCTCCTCCTCTTCTCCGTCTCTCCTTCCCCTCTCCTTTGTTGGAAAAGTCCTTCCTCCTCCTTCCTGCTCACTGTGTGCCAAGCGGAGGAAGCAATTAAAAATTAATGGAAGCTGAATGATAGAGAAACCTGCAAGGGCACGCCGCCTGCCGAAGACATGCAAGAGTAGTGGTGGTCAGGCCAGCGGGCTGGGAGCTGCAGCAGGCATGCAGCTGCAGAAGTTAGAGGTGAGTTGCAGACAAGCAGGGCTAACAGCCTTCAGGAACAGTATAATTACACATCAGTGCCTTTTAACTTGCACTCAGCATGCCTGCAGGTTCCGATAGAACTCATTATGTAGTGTAACGTGTCACACTGCACACACTCTCACGCGCACGCACGCACACAAGTGTGCCAGCAGCAGCAGCTTGTGGCTTTCACACAGCGCGTTTGTTCAAAGTCTAAATTCTGTCTGCTCCCTGGAAAAGGCGGGAATCACCATGGTAACAGGAGACTCAGCAGGTTGCCGTGGGACTCCGAGCTAAAACAGCTGAAGCTGCTGTTCTGTCTGACTGGAACAGGACGGATCTATTATGAACGAGTGCGTAACGAGTTAAGAAGTGAATATTTGACCTGCTGGCGGGGTCCAGGCAGCCCCGCAGGCGCCGGTTGATCATCTCTGATCTGGACGTAACGTCTCGTCAGACTCGCTGTCTGCTCAGACTGATGACCAGAGTGTGTTGTCGCGAACTGTCTTCCGGTGATTGTGGTTTATGTGACAGAAAAGCAGAACATGCACTGAAACGTTTGGAGCATCAGACCGATTCGTCTCCCATGAGCGTCACAAGAGCGATCAGCTGCTTCTGCTCCTAGAGAAGAGACAGGCTCATCAGTCCAACAGCCCGACTAAAGTCTCAGAACATTTCCTCCATCTTTAATCATGTGAGTGAAACCACGGTTGCTCAGTTCCTCCATGCCGGCCGTGTTGACAGCATGCATCAGAACCGGACCTGTACTCAGACCAACAGAACCCCTGTCCACTGGCCACTCAACCAACTGCAGCATGGGCTGAAGGACATGACCTATGACCTTTGACCTGGACCAAACTGCACTGACCTGCCTATCAGAGTGGGACACCACAAACACGGTTCACCCTGACCCTTGACCTCCTGACTCTGACCCCACCCATCCACAGATGAGCTCCCAGAATGTCCGACTGGACAAGCAGAGCCTTTGTCCGGCAGGACGTCCCTCTGTGGACAGAAGGACGTCTCCCTCCACAGAATGGCAGATGTTTGGACGGAGAAAGTTGAAATGTTGGGGCGGAAATGAAGTTCATGAACTTCTGCCAGTTTCTTCGGTGTGAAGAAACAGGCAGGAACACATAAAACCCTGTGCCCTCCCCAGAAGAGACGGGAGGATTTGGCTAGGTCAGAATCTACTCATTTCTCCTCCATTGGCTCAGCAAATACTTTCAAGTCTTTTTTTTTTTTTCTGCTTTGTCCATTAAATTTATCTAAACTCTGTTGAATTCCAAATGGCTACCTTGACGACACACCTGCTGCAGGTGTTCTAGTCAATGAGGAAGTGGACGGAAGCCTGACGGGTTCATCTCCGGATAAACCAGCCTCCTCCTGCTGACTCTGTCCCATTCATGGGACACAGATCAGATTTCATTGTCAAACTATTAAGAATGAAAAGTCCTTCCGCTGTGGGTCTGTGAACTTTCACCCACAATTCAGAAGAGATCGCCTTCTCCCCATCAGTGACAGTCAGTGGCAGCTGAATGCAGATGAGTCAAGTGGAAGGCATTAGAGGAGCAGGCAGCAACATTCAGTTAGTGATGACTGTTGCAAGGCTGGGCCGTCTGCACGGCTTTGTGGCTTCGAAGAGCTCAGGGTGATGCAAACTGAAAGTCAGTGGCGGGGATGGTTTGCAAAAAAAAAAACCTTGTAAGACAAAGAGCAGGAGTAGGCGAAGCCTCACTGAGCGCGCTCCGAACGGTTTGTAGTCAATGCATGTACTGCTGCAGTTCAAAAGATAGCGCAGGCATGCGGTTACACCCTGCTCTATCTCACAGAGGCCTGTGGCGGGCGGCCATTTTGGTTAAACCCATGTTGGTCTGCACTTGGGGTTTCACTACCGCACCCTTCCCCTCCCTGGTGCAGCGCATGTTCCTCCCAAAACGACCAAACAAATCTCAGCTTACAACGTCTGGCGCTGCCAGAAGGCTGCAAGGAAGCCTGCAAGCTCCACGCGCAACAGGCCCTGCAGCAAGCCTGCAGTGGCCCCGCTGCTGCAGGCGGCTGCAGGCTTGATGCAGGCAGGGCCACTGCAAGCCACACAGCAGGCCTGCAGTGGCCCTGCTACCGACCCTGCAGCAGGCCTGATGCAGGCCCACGGTGGGCGCATCTCATCATCGCAGCATGTCAAAATCCTACGCCATCTGACGCTGTTATGACTGGAGCCATGGAGACTGAAGGGGAGAGAGGAGAAGAAGAACACAGAGTGACACTCACCTAGAGATGATGAAACAGCAGCAGGGACACGCCATGGAGACATGGAGCCATGGGAGAGAGAGAGAGAGAGAGAGAGAGAGAGAAGGGAAAACTGTCAGCACAAAGTTCTTGCAAAGTGACTCAGTGAAAGCTCGACTCTCGCTCTGGAGAAACGCTTCCTGATCCTCATTAGAAACACAGCAGAGTAACTGCTGCCTTCAAATGCCCTCCTCTCTATCTGGAACACCCGGAGGCCACTTTCCACTGAGTGGGTTCAGAACCAGGAAGAACTTTCAAACCAGATCTGTGTCTGTCTTCTGCACTGTTCCTGGCCCAGTTCCTAACTGGTTCAGATTATTTTAATAATCAAGTAATTTATCTGTTATTATGGCGATTAATCGAGTAATCTAATAAAAAGAATTAGAAAATATACTGGTAAATACTGCCATAACAGCAGTTTTAATGTCAGATATCAATATCGGCCCAAGTTTTCATATTTGTGCATCCCTAAAAATAACTTTTCTGTGGTTTAGAAATAAGTTTATGTTTCCATCTTCAGTCAAGCAGCATGTGTTCCTGTGGGAGGTTAAAGGGGTAAGCTGGACTTCCTGGCGCTGTTAAAGTGAACTCATCTAAGTGTTTGAGCTCCTGAAGCACCACTTCTGGTTTCAGCCTCCCAAACGCCTCCTCAACACTAACTCACACATCCGCATACACACGTAGATACACACTCATTTGCAATAAATGAGCCGATGGTGAGACAGATACATCTGGACCTGCAGAACGTGTTCGTTCCTGACGTCCAGAAGGGACCCGCCGGGCCCCCAGTCCTGTGGCTGAGGCATCATGGTGTTACCTGGCCGGCTGATTGCTTTCTGCTGCAGTCTGGGACAGTTCTGACTGACTAGCTTCTCCTCCTCCACTAACTAGCCTGAACTGATCGCTCTGATGGATCAAGCTGAAGTGAAATATTCAGGTTAAAACCATATTTTCATCTAAGTGAAGAGAAAAACGTTTCTCTGGGAGAGGGGGGGGGGAAGCAAATTGCAGCTGTGACTGTGAGGAGGAGAATCCCTCCTGACTGGGTTTCACTTTCACATGGTGATTAATCACTTAAGAAGATTGTGCCACCCAGCCCGGCTCTCCCCTGGCCCCCAGATCCCCCGGACGCCCCGGGCCCCAGGCTCTGAAGCTCATAACAGGATTGGTCTGGCTAATGTCTCAGTGCTTAACATATTTCAAGCCCGGCTGCAAATGGCACGTTTTCATCTGAAAGACAAATGGGACCCAAAGACAAAAGGCAGATGATGGGTCTTGACTCTCTCTTCTCTTTAGGATGGTGAAGTCCCCCTCTTGTCCCCACCCCCCTAGTGCAATCATCATTTGGTTTGCTACCCTCACCCTGCAGCTTTTTCTGTGTATTCAGAGCAAGCCAGCGGGGTTTCCCACTTTCTCTGCCGCTAAAGGGATTAGCGGTAATTGGGACAAAAGCGCTGTCCTCAACCTACTTTGGCTCTGGGCCCCCTCAGTCAGCTTCTCTGCAGGCAGCGCTCCTGACTCAGGGTGGGCTGGATGTCCAGGGAAGCTAAGATCATGTCTCTGAGGTGGAATCACAATCCAAAATCTAAATTACAATGCTCCTCCCCGCCATTATGCAGATGATGCAACCTGAAAGCAGGCTGTAAGGACCCATTGATTTGACTTTAAAGCTCCGAGGGGCTCAACACAACTAGAGAGTCATGAAATCGCATTTCTTTATAGCTGATTATGAATGGATTAAAGAATATTTCTCTAAATTGTAGGTTTGTGAAATCTTTTGATGTTGCCAGATCAGGTGCAGAGTTGACGACTGAGACAGGTAAAAAATGGCAATGGGTGAGAAGGACTGAATCAGAAGACATGATGGATATGATCTGGATGTTTTGCCGATGTTATTTGAAAAATTTGCTTTAAGGAAGTTTGAGGAAGAAAACGCATCCTCGAGGAAAACCAGTTCATTCAGTCTAAACCAGAGTTAAGATTTATGACTCGCCCTGACCCCCAATCCAACCTAAAACTGTCAGGCTTCTGTTGCCTGCAATACATTCAGCACAGAGGAAGCCAAACAAAACTGAACGTCACATTGTTGTAAAGTTGTGTTAATCTGCCTACTATGGTGCAAACTGATGAGTAGATACCTGAACCTGTTGAGGAAATAAAGAAAGCAAGTAGGGTGCAGAGGTTCATCAGGCTGTAACAAGCGCAGCGCATTGCACGTGCACACGACTCAACTGTAGCAGCAGCAGAGATAGGACCCTATCACACACACCCCTGATGATTTGCACCTGACCTACCCGGTGGTTACAACAAGCCACAAGCTGGAGCTGGAGGCGCTGAGCCAAAGCTAAAACTGGGAGAAGTTACACTGCTTATTTAAATGGTAGTCGAACATGGAAAGCATTAAAATCTCAGTTAAGATAATATGTTGGGTTTACATCAGGCTCACTCAAACCTAGAATTAAAGTGAATCGGTCGGGTTGGATCAGGCTTGGATACAATACGGCCTCAAGTCATGTTGGATTATTTAGGCCCGACTGAAACTCTAGACTAAATACATGACTGCATGTTTATTGCTTACTCTAATAACTTAGATATGAGTGTCTGAGTGAGTGTGTGTTTGTTTGTTTGTTCTGTGTGTCTCTTTGTTGGGACGATGGGCGCTGTGAGAGTCCCCATATTCTCAGCAACCAGAATAGTGGGTGAACTGGAAAGAATCCACACAGTGGGCCCCCCAGCACCACCCCCGCCCCCCACAACGGCTCATGCTTCAGATGTTAGCCATTTTACGCCTCTTCACTGTCGTCAAGGCTTGTTTACAGAGGATAAAAGGAAAACTAGATGTGCGATGAATATTACAGTAGCATCCTCTGAGCAACCTTCAGCAAGCACTCTGCTGCAGGCGATCAATGAATGATGAAGGACGACTTACCATTTGGCAGCTTACTACATTAGGACTTAAGACAACTGAGGTGAAAAAGTCACAAACTCTTTTTTTAGCAGCAGCTGAAGAAAGTCGAATCAAGTCAAGCAGCTTTCAGTACTGAACTTCTGACCTTCTGTTGTGGAGGAGAATAAAAGTGTAGACTTGGGTAAAAGGTGAGGGAGCGAAAGGCAAAACAAAGTCCTATATTACTCCTACCCTCTAGCTTGCCCCCAGAGAGACCCAATGAACTGTCCAAAAGTCCAACTTACTGGTTTTATGACTGCCAGATGGCATCATAGGGGCCTGGGCTGCCTGTGAACTAGCCTCTACCCCTGTAAAACGCTGACCACTGACCCCGGGGAGACATAAACCTGACGTCTAAGACAACAAGGCTCTAGCCATGTCACATCGATCAGGTCACCTGAGGAGACTGACTCAGAGGAGAAACACTGAAAAAAATTCCATCTGCTTGAGTTGGTCCTGTTGTCCTAGCTGAAGCTCTAACGGCAGTGAGTCACTGAGGTAGAAGTGCACTCTGACAGAAACTCCAACTTCATCAACTATTCAGAGGGGTTTCTGAATAGTTGATGGCAGACTTGCCCCTCGGGATTCTTTTCCAGGTGTCAGAGAAGGTTCACGACCCCTTGCGACCTCTCCAAGGAGCAGCCAAAGCCACCTCTTGTGTGACTTTATGGTCTGGCCCACTGTAAAAACAGCAAAAGGGGGGCTGGGGTGAGGGCAAGGAGGGAGGGTGCTAGGGTTTGGGCCGTCTAGCCTTTAGAAATGCAGCCTCACTCTGCAAACACTATCTTGAGAAGTGATCAAGGGAGGGACACTTAGAGGCTTAATTGCACCAAATGTCCTCTAATGACAAGGAGCCACAGCCCTTTCTCTAACGGCCGCAAATCCCAGGCCAGCCAGAGGTCACACATGGGTCAGGTTGAATAATAGTTCAGCTGGATGTTTGGGCAGTATCAAGAGCTGCTCACACCTGTCTGTCACACACGGCAGTGGGATCAGGGATTACCAACCAGAGAGGGAGGCTCTAAATCCGCAAGAGGAAGAAACTATATTCTGGTGCACTATTAGATGATCAGAACAAACCATCTGTAGAAACACTGGTGGCCACCAGAGAGGCTGAAACAGAGCATCGCTTCACCCTCGCTTGTTCTCCTCATCTCACTCCATTCCTCTAACATCTGGAAAGCAGGACTGGTTGTCCCTGCCAGTCCTCAGGAGCATGCACACACACACACACACACACACACACACACTGACGTCATCCAGATTGCTCTGCCTGATGGGAAGCATATGAGCTGAGAAAGGAACATTGGAGGAAGGGGGTGTTGTCCCCAGAACACAGAAGCTATGTGCCAGAAATCTCCCAAAACTCACTTCTTCCATTCTTCTTCCCCCTCACCATGCGAAGCTGCAACTCCTTTTAAACAAGCCCACAACAAGCTCTTCCTTCGGCTCAAGTGGAATCTCTACCTCTAAGCCAATTAGGGCTTCTCTTGCCTGTCTAAATGAAGACAACATCTGCTGCTGTTCCGGTATGCCAGGTCTGAGGCTTATACCAAGCAATACATCCTGTTGTAGGTGGCTGTTGGGGATTGAGTTTTCCTCCAAGCAAAGAAAAGCAGCCACATTCATAGCTGGCTTTGGATGTGAAACGTCAGCTCAGACTCTGGTGCTCATCTCTATGCACCAGTGTTAAAGCGGTCCTCTTGGCTCCAGAAGGATGATGTCTTGCTTGGCCACCATCTCCCCGTAGCTGCACCTCACCTCAAAACAACCAGTCTCTCTTTGGTGTTAACCGCTAACACCCCTATCAGTTCAGAAAGGAAGAAAGGCCAATGGAAAGTCAGAAAAACACCTGGAAGT
This sequence comes from Gambusia affinis, assembly GCF_019740435.1. NCBI lineage: Eukaryota > Metazoa > Chordata > Actinopteri > Cyprinodontiformes > Poeciliidae > Gambusia > Gambusia affinis. Next base: position 15,362,027 of record NC_057868.1, read on the forward strand.
GGTCTGCATTGGCGGTGGGCTACAGAGGTTGCAGCTGATTGGTTAGAAGTTAGGTTTGTGCTGATTGTCGCTGTCAAGGTTTATAAAAGGGCTTGGAAACCACTGCTGGGTTTCATGATACAGTTTCTATACTTGAAAGTCTTCTTCATATGATGCCAGCGGAAACACACACTGTAGGAGATTATAGAGTAGCAGCTCTGCCCCTCCCCACTTGTTGATGTGCACTGCTGGTCAGCTGAATGAAAGGCGGCTCCTACTTACACCAAGCCCACAACATCAAACTGCTTGGAAATATTCCTGATTGTACTGGTGGTCATGGTGTGAAAACTGAGGGAACATCTACCAGCATGACCTGCTTGCTGCAACAATAACAGTACGCTAATAGTGTAATATTGCAGAAGTCTGCGTATCAAAACTAAACAATAATGATGTTGATAGGATTATTTAAACTAACAATGTTCTCCAATATGCCTGCAGCAGGACCAACAGAGGTAAGACCAAAGACTCAAAACAAAAGACAGATGGAGGTCCGTCAGGTGTCTGTCTCAAGGTAAAGATACATTTGAAGTTAGTTTCCAGATTAGCTCTTCTTTCTAACACTTGTGCAGCTCTCTCATGTCAGTGTGTTTGGTTTACTCTGTGTGCATAGTGACACCATGCTGCAGTCACCTGCCACCAGGAAGAAGCAGAGAGGGCTTAAGGAGTAGGTGGTAAACAAGCACACCCCACTCCCACCACTGAGAACTAACCAGCAGAAACAAGAAGCCCATTAAAGCTGTGAGCAGAGTTAGGTGGCGCTGGGAAACGAATTGTGAAGACTTTACAGTTGGCATATAAGCCTTTTCGTGCTGAGGGGAGATTACCTAGTTTGCAGTGCTAGTAATCTGAAAAGCAGCTTGGAGAGATTTTTAAAGACACAGCAGTGGCAGCCGGTCCTCTCTCCCTACTAACCAGCAAGAGACCTCATAAGGCAACAAAAAAACAACTGAGGTTGAAAAAGATCAATCAGAACAACAATGCATACAGGATTATCTAGTCAGAGTCGATCATTTTTTTCAGAATTCAGACTTTTCCAGGCTCAGACGTCCTGATTTTTTTAGCCAGTCTTTCCAACAACTGAGTACGAAACATGTCATTCATTAAGTTTTTACCTGTATGTTCAAAAGATCATGACTCAGTACAATGAAGCTCTAACTGAGCAGCTGATGGACCTAACTGTGTCATCTTAAGTTGGCATGGTTTATTTCTTGTATGGGCAAACCTAAATCTGGACTGGCTTCTCCTGATTTAAACCCGGATTCTTTCAGCCACAGTTTGTCAGTCTGTGAAACCTTGATATTATTTGTAAAATATTCACAACATATTAGTGGTTATGCTTTGGTTTCTTTCTGAACTTGAATTCCCATCAAACTAAAAGGAACTCAGACACAGAACCTCTGAGCCTGTAGAATGGATTGATGGCATCCGAAGTAACTCTGTAAAGTTGTCCTAATAGAATTATCACCGTACAATATAAGGAAATGTCAAATTGGGATATTTTTGCTGAATAATGAAGTGACACTGATTTCTTTTCTCTTCTTCGCTTTCCATCTTCATGATGTTCCCACCTCTCCTTTAGCTCCAGCATCTCAAGCAGTGAGAGTCTGTCCTTCTGACCAAACAGCCAAGCATTTGAAACATTACAGTCTACCAAATAACCTAGCAGTCCCATGTGTGAATAGTGTAAAAAGAGGGAGCAAAGCCCCGAATCTGCTCTGACCAACCGCCACAGCACTAGAAACACAGAAACACCAAGAAATCAAAGGAAGATAAAACTCAGTCTGTGTAAAAACCCCCTGATCTCACCACCAGCCAACCAGTGCCAATGAATGATTGAAATAATGCAATCAGCCCAGATTTGTCATGGAACTGTCAGACTGCTGCGATGATCAGGAAACAGAGGAGCAGCTGCTCTACGTTCACTCTAAACATGGCACTGAGGACACAACAGTTCTGCCAAGGAAAGGGGGGATTAATGGCAGGGATGGAGGATAAGACTAACATCTGGTTAATAGGGAATGACAGATCCTCCATAATCCTTCACAACATTAAAGATGGACAGATCCTCCATAATCCTTCACTACATTAAAGATGGAGGCAGAGTGAGGTTAGACCTCACTCTAACCTGCAGGTTAGAATTAACTCAACCCTTTGAAAGGACTTTGCCTGATTGTATTTGAACTGTTAGCTGTGTTAGTTTAAAGGACTTAGTTGGAAGGGGATTACATGAAGCAGGTAAACAACAGTATCCTTTACACCTCTGAGTTTTACCGTGGAGCTCTTCCTGTCGTCTCAGAGAGCGTGCGTGCACTACTACCCACTTCCCCCTAAGAGGTGAAACCTAAACCCCGGGGCGCGGCCTGTACTCTGAGCTGGCAGAGCTCCAACTGCAGGGAGAAGCTGCCCCTCAGGACAGCTCAAGGAAAAGCCTCTGCAGCTCGGAATGCAGGCCATGGGAAGCAGAAAGGAGCAAGATATTGTTAAAAAAAAAAAAGCAAAGAAGTTTTGTAAAAAAACGTCTGTGCTGCAAAAAGATGGTGGTTTACATGTAACCGGGCAAAAAGGAGCCGGCTCCAAGACAGAGGTGTACAATTTCACTATCAAGTTTGAACAAGGGGAAATCTGACGCTGCCTCTGTGAGTTTTTCCTCTTCAGTTTTCCTAAGGTAAACATGCTGGTAGCCCATGTAACAAAGAGAGAGAGAGCTTTGCAGCACGGGCGCTGAGGCAGGCTGTAATGTGGAGAAGAAAAGAGAGCAAGAGAAGAATAAAGGAAACGAGGGATAGACGAAAGAAGAGAGAAGGAAAGAAATAACAGCGATCCTCTGGTCAGGCACGCAATGGTTGGTTAGAATCAGGTCAGGCCCACATGAGGCCTCCCTCGCACATAGAAAGGATCTATATAGCAGCAGAGAGCACACTTGTGCATGCTTGTGTTACATTACACTGGGCTACAGAGAACCACTTATAGGATCAGTGCAGTATTTTTATGCCTTTAAGTCCTTGTTTCTCTGCATCACTCATCGGATGATTACAGGACCTCGATTTTTAAAATTCCTCAAGGCAAATTATCTGCCTCAAACTTCATTGAATTAAGTTTAATTATTTAACGTGCGGTGTTCCACTCAGATGACTATTTGTGTTGCACAACACTCTTACTTCCACCAATCAGCTGTTGACGAACGCTAAGTGCTATTAGTGTCTATGGAGCGAGACGAAGAGGGAAAGAATGTGGCGGCGGAAAAAGAGAAACAAAAAGTGTCAGCAGTGTGGGATCATTTTAAACTAAATAAAAAAAGGTTAAACAACTCAGTGCTAACAGATTACGTCTTTGTTCCTTTTGCTAAAGACTCACTTTTATCAGTAATTGATAGTCCACCATAAAGAGATGCTAAGCAACCTGTTACCTACTGCGGTTACCATTATGACATGCAACATCTCACTTGTTGGTCGTTACCCACAACAGATTTGAAGAAATGGAGAATAGATTACGAACAGTATTAGGAATCTGATCTGCATTATTTTGTAATGCTTGTACATTAATACCTTACCGGGTGAGAAATTGACATTTGTGCAGTCCATAAACTCCTGCAGTTCTTAAGACAAAGGTACAAATTGATCTCATTCCTTAGCTGTTTATTATTTATTTTCATTAGCTTGTTATGAAAATTGTTCAATATAGCAAAAATATTAAGTCAATATTTGACTAAGAAAAACAAAGAGTTCCATCTGACCTTATAAAACGGTAGGATAACTTATTGTATACGTCGTCGTCCTTGCTTTCATTTCATTCATTAGATAAAAATGCATCATGGAGCATGCCTCCTAACTGAACAACTGATTTTTAAAAAGCAGAACTTGTTCCTTAAAAATCTATCTGGTCTCTAGAAAGGAATAATGAATGACTTGTCCTGAAACAAATCAGTGAACCTGTGTGGTGCAGAGGAAACATCGGTTCAGTGGCGCTCCATTCTGAGAGGTAATGTTAGGAAAGGTGACATGATGGACAGAGCAGCTTATTGCAGATGGCTTCCTGCTCCCATGTGTAAAACAAGAGCCAACATGGAGACTTCTGGAGCCCTCAGCCTGCATCATAGGTTACAATCGGACGGCCTTGACTCCTGAGGAGTCTAACTGCTCCTCTGTTACTTTAAGCAGAGACCCAACCTTAACCACCCCCTGCTTCCACTCCAGTCTGCACCACAAGCTCACTCTTTGACAGGCTGATGCCTGAAACCTGGAGTCTCAACTTACTGGAAACCCAAGCCGGCTGCTGGCTGGCTGAAAGGGAACCTGAGAGGAGGAGCGGACCAGGCTCCACCATAACAGTAAAAACACACTATGTAGGCCACACTTTGAGAATGACCTCAACACCCTGGGAAGGAAGTCCAAGCAGTTTCCTTTGGCTACATCTAACGACAAACCCAATCACTTCGGCCAGTTTAGTATTTAATTGTTTCAACCAGTTACAACTTTGAAGAGTCTTTGGATTTATTAAGCTGAATCATAATTGAGCAGCCTAAATCCTCAGTCAGTGGTGAAAGGTGGCTGTTCACACTGAGCCAGTTTTGTGGTTCTGGTTCTGCTGGACGTTTCTTCATGTTAAAGGGCAGTTTTCTTCAACACTGCGTGCGCTACACGAGAGACTGCTGTAAAGTCAGTGACTGGATGTAACCTACTGGGCTTCCGTAGGTATAGAACGTTTGGGCTCATTTAAATATTAAACTGAACTTGATGCAACAGGAAAGAAAAGCTAATATCCCAGATGTATTGTACAAATCTGTTATATGTTATATCCTAAATATGAACACAAACATATTTAACATGGGTGCATGGATTGCAGTCTTCTGGCCGATTGCTGATTACGATCTTTGAAAAGCCTGACCTGCCGATTCTGATTTTGGATCAACTTGAATTTTAAATTTTTATTTTTTTGTCTGAATTGTTTCTAAATGTAGCAAGAAAGTTGCTGAGTTGGCCACAGAGGGCTGAGTATTGGTAACTGCAAACGTGCAGACATGACCTGGTGGGCAAGACTAACAGTCAAGCTTGTCTCACAGCAGCAAAAGAGAACAGTGGCTGATTTTTAGACTGAGATGGATAAGACCAGCTTCACATGGATAAGCCACTCACTGATCCCAAAATGAAGGAAAAATGGGGTTGATTCATCGGCTGACCGATTTCTAACCATCAATGTTGACCATTTCATGTGATTATACTGTTGTTTATTCTATCTGTCTAGGCACTGGCTATACCTTCTGAAGCTACTTTATTCATAGGAAAATGCAATCACATCTCCAGTCAGTTCTATCATTTTTTTTTTTAGAGAATAGTCAAATCAGATTAATTACAGTAACAGAAAAAGATTTTTTTGTTTACTGCTGAACCAAATAAAAAGAGCATCTATTTCAATGTTTTTTTTCTTGATTGAAGCGTACTGAATACATATCAAACCGTGACTTTAAATCCAGGGCACTTACCAAACTGTGTTTTTTACATACCATAAACTCCAACAAGTACTAATTACGTTGTAATCAACTTGAAAGCATTTAGTTGAAGAAACACAACTTGACTCTCTTCCCTTTGACTGTATTTTTGTTTTCATTAGATGCACAGCAAATAAACACAACTTTATTGAACCCTTCAGAGCTGCCGGACAGTTAGTAATGAACTACAGCTACTTTCACTGAATCATCTGAAACCCTTTGTTGTGGCCTGCCATGGCTGCATGATTCACTGAACTCATAATTAGTCATGCTCTCGCCATGGGCTGCAAATATGACAAATCTTACAAGAGAACTTTTGCTGGGCGGACTCTGTTTCAGCAGGCTCTCTCCATGTTGAAACAGGGATATAAATATATATATATATAAATATATATATATATATATATATATATATATATATATATATATATATATATACATATATATACATATATATATATACAATGAAGCCCCAGGGTAACCACCCAGACCTGTGGCCATGGCGGCACGCTGCTGATCTGCAGCTGGGGTTCTCTGCTTCCTAAAACAGATGTGCAGCAGCACGGAGGCAGCCGGCTGACTTGTTTCATCCTCGCCCCACTTTTAGACCACGCTGGAAAAGAAAACAGCCACTTTCTTGAAGTTTCCTGAATAAAACTCCCCAGAGCTCAGGGAACCTGATACTTTTGGTTGAAATGTGGTCTAACTGTATGGGGTTTGAGAAATCTAAATATATCCTTGGTAATAAGCAGTAAGATGAGGCTGAGATGAACTCGCTGCCACAGACCAGACAGGCTTGTGGGGATCGTTAGCACAACAGCAGCCGCAGCACCTGAGTCCGGCCCACAAGCCTGCCAGCCAGGAAGTAGTCTTGCCCATTGCAATTTAGTCCAAGAGAACTGCATCTGCTTAGCAACCACGTTCCAGCTCCAATCACAGCAGCATTTGGGATAATGCCGGCCCAGAGAGCTGTGCTCTTCTATGTGGAGGCGGTGCATTAGCCTCAAAAAGCAACACACACACACACACACACACACACACACAGTAGTGTGATGCCTGTCTCACTTAATGCCGCTGTTGCTCTCCCCGAGCATGAAAGGAAGAGGAAGAGGGTTTTTTTCCCTTAATGCTTGAGATACTGCCTAGCCGCTTCTAGAGAGGAAGGGAGTGAAACATTGTCTGGCACCTTGAAAAGGCGCACTAAAGTAAAACCATTATCGCTTTCCCCTCCCTCTGTATGCCACAGAGGTGTCTGACTGTCTACCCCCCCACCCATCCACACACTCACACACACACCCTGACAAACAGACTAAAATAGACATGTGCGGTAGCTGCTGTTGATGCTGGCTGAGTCGTCCATGTTGGGCTGAAACCCGGCACCCAGTCTGGGCTCTCCTCGCCATGACCCGCGGCTATTCCTGGAGCCAACTGCCGGACGCTGAACTTCGGGCCAAATTAACACTTGAAAGAAGACTTTGTTCGGCACACCCTGAACACATGGAGCAGTAAACAATAAAGCTGCCCACGCCGTGTTTGTGTTGCAGTGGTGTAAAGGTGAGAGCAATCAGGCTGCTGGAGAAGTTCATTAGGGACAGACGTGATTTCACTATCACACATGGTGGCTGAGGCCTCCAGACAGGGTTCAAAGTTCACCGCTGTTTGGAAACACACACAGAGAGGGACAAGGAAGCGGCTGATTGAGACGCAGTCACCTGTGTGAGGCTCAGCACTTTGAAACTCTGGAGTTAAGTGAGACTGTAACACTTTCCCAGACAGACTCCGTCCCTGCTTGAGGCTTCACACCAAAGACCACGTAAACGATTGGCAAGGATGGGCTGATTTCTCATCTGCCATTTTAATTCAAGTCTCAAGCTAACGTTCAGTCCACCAATTCATCTTTTAAACTATTTGGAAAATATATTGAGTGTGAAACAACAAGATTTCAATCCACTCCAAAGCGGCTCACGTGTTTCTTAAATCAACTCCTCCTCAAATCCATTTACACGCAATTGATTTCAGTTTTCATTTAACCAAGAAGAAACAGACACTTATTCAGATCCTACAACTTATCAGTAAAGCACATTACCTTTGAGCTAAGCACATCTGACTTTATGAAAGGATAGGAAACCAACCTGAGGCAATGCTGCCAAAGTTCAAATAAAAACTCTCCTGACGACATATTATCAATCGTTACATAGAGTATGTTTGCTGGATTGATGGAAAGCCATCTTTATCAGCTGATCTGTTCAGCTGTGTTTCTCTTCTAGATGAAGCCATTAGAGGAGCTACTGAAATCAGCATTTTACATCTCTCAATCAGGAAGTACTTGCTTCAGTGATTCTGTTTCATTTCTGTGTCTGTTCTGTCTTCTCAAACCTGGCTGCTGGTACTGAGCCAGGTTCTGGTTCTGATGGAGGTTTCTTCCTATTAAAGAGGAGTTTTGTCCTCTCCACTCTCACTACATGCATGCTCAGTACGAAGGACTGATGCAAAATCAACAACACGACAGGAGTGGTTGTCCGTTACCAGAATGGTGGAAGTTAATGACTCGATGCTTCTCTGGGTTTCCTCACATGGAAAAATTTTAAACTAACTTGAATAATAAATTGAACTGGACTGCATCGTGTCATAACTACGATCCTTAGGAACTATTGAATGATTCTGTGCTTTCCTCTATCTCTTAGAGAAAAACAGGGAATTGCAAATTGCTGTTTGATGCCATTTTGCTCTGTTAGCCCATAAGGATAACATGAACTGATGGACCAACTGTATTTTAGTTTTAATAAATTCAACTCACTGACTCCTCTTTAACCTCATATGTCAAGAACCTAACGGGGAAAGGATAAATCTCCACAGAATGCATGCATGATTGAGTTGAATTGGCCTTTTTTTTTTTTTAAGTGCGTTGAGATGAGGTGTGGTGTGAATTGTTCTTTAAATAAACTGTATCGAAACTAAGTGCAATAATAAATACTTAAATGCAGTGCGACATTTTGGCCCCAATGATCAGTGAGCAGGTACAAAAAAGCAAATCAAATGTTTTCGCACAAATAGACACCATAGTCAGTCGGATGATGGGAATCTGAAACTCTCTGAATCAACCTGAGATAAAGTCTTACGTCTTTCCTACTAGTGTGCAGGGAGTGCTTAACTGATTCACCACCTGCGTGTTCATCAGGCACATGTGTGGTTGTGTTAACCACAAATGGAGATGATGCTGAAGGCCATTTTAAGCACAGCTTTCTTAAATTTGTATGGGGATGGTGGATATAGAGAAAAAACAACGACCTTAATAGAGCAGGACAAAGAAATACTTCTGAAGTATGTATATTAATATTTTTGACAGCTGCTGGTTTTGTGCCTTAGAATGTAAAGTTGAGGATGTGAAAAACTATTCAATAATTGCCATAAATGTTTCCATTCCTCTATATATGAATCAAGTCTTGGTTGCAAAGAGCCAAACTGAAGTAAATCCTAAAAGTCTTGATTTTAACTTTCCTAAGTGTCTTCGCTAATGTCCCATCTTAAAGACTGCCCTTATAAGATCAATGGAAACCAGCCATTAGGGAAGCGGATCAGTAAGGTCAGCTCCAATAAAAACATCTGACCTAGAGCCCTGTATCTCTGGAAACATGTGGTGTACCGTGCAGAAAAGCCATGGCTGGTAATGTAGAATTTAAAGAGCGCACAACTCTTAGAAAAACTGGAGTAATTGTAGAGCAGTCCTGGTTTGGTCCATAATAACGGGAAGCAAACCACGTGGGGCCCCTTCAGGTCAAATGGGAAACTTCCTTCCTCTGTTTTCTCTGCTTTATTCACGGGATATTTTTGAAGCCAGCTCCTTTACTTGGCCGGGGCTGCAGGCATGTCCATGACCAAGACGCTGCTCTTGGGTTTGTTTTTAGGAGGTGTTTTTTTTTGTTGTTGTTTCTTTTCTGCTGCTCGGGTAAATCTTTGTAAGGCCAGAGCACAAAGAGGCCTCTCGGTTCAGAACAGGACACTGGGCAGTCTCGTAACCGAGTCGACCGGCCAGTACATGCTGGTGTTTTCCACTCCAGGGTCGGACATTTTGTTCCACCGCTGAACTCTGGAATAAGCTGATCAAGTGAAAGGGAGAGTGAGAGGTTTGACTGTGGAGCCAGATCACATAATTTTCCAGTGGAGAGGAAGGACGGCTGGAAGTGAGGGAGGAGGATCTGGAAATCTGGTTCCGGCATCCGCATATTGTATACATAAAGTCTCTAGAGTCCAAAAACCTGATTGTAGCGAGAATAGAATCACTTGTTTTCTATTTCTGATGCTTCATTATAACACTGTCCTCAACTGGGAATACAGATGGAGCATTTTCTGATATGTCAGGGTTGACAAGACCCTTTGCCAATCCTGTTTTCTCAAGTTAACCCTAATGCTACATACACTGTGGATTGAAGCCAAACAGAGCTGTGGTTCCAATAGCATTACCCTTTAAGTTGCCAATACTTCATTTTGCTGGTTATTCCACGCCTTCAACACTCCATATTTTTGGTGTTTGGTTATTTTTTTGTGGAGAAAAATGAGCCGTCTGCCACAGGATGTTAATTTGTACATGCACTAGGGGTGTTGCATCAAACTGACCCTGAGCTGACCTTGGGTTAAATGTACTACAGTGGACTTGATCTCTTTTATTTCCTTTCAGCTTTAGAAAATATCTCCATTGTGGATTATAGCTATTGCATATAGAGATTTTAGTAACCTTTTGGAAGCTCAGTGCCACGATAAGAGGTTTATGTTCTCTATGGGAAACATAGAGAACTAGCTAATATGGGACGCTAAAGATGTCAACTCCGAATTCCATTACCAAGATCTTAAACTAGCAAAACCTTATTTTATGCTGACTGCTCTCTCACATACAAAGTGGGATGGTATCTCTGATCCTGACATATGATTAATGTTGCAGGATGACAGTATGGTTAAAAGGAAATGTTGTTAATTATAGATTTGGGGGATAAATTGGAGTCGGCAGGTAGACCACCACATAGTACCCAGATAGCTCTACATCACATAGGTCACGTGGAAAGGTCTCAGTTTTGAGAAGTTTGATGACAAACCTTTGTTCCCGCATTTTAAACTTGTATTTGTTTTTTGTATTATTATTATTATTTCATCTTTTTGAGATTCATCCTAAAAAGCTTTCAGGCTACTTGTGATGTTCAGTTCAGTCTCTTTATTTCTGAGAGGGATTTCTGTTAGGTCAAAGAAATACCCAAAAGATCCCCTAAAAATGCTGGTCTGAGGGGGGCAGAGAATGTCTACATTACATCCTAATCTGTTTAGAGTGAATCCAACCCAATATTTTAATGGTTTCTTGATTTAGTCTTAGAATGAATGAGGGAACTATGCCCTCTAAAAAGCTTCAGTCAAGAAATACGAGACCAGTACATCCATCCAGCCTTGTTTGAGGTAGGAAAAAGGGAAACTAGCGTATAAGACGGTGCATATGTCTGAGACTGTTGCACCAAGATGCTTCTGTCAGCAGGGTGGAGTCCCAAAATGAAGGCAGTGCGGTGTCGTAACCATAAGTGTACGGGTTTGTGCCTGCCGCGGCTCTGCGGTAGACATTTCGGCTAACAGCCTGCAGAGTTGTTGTGGCCGACAGCCGACACTCTGCTCATCCGGGCTGTACCGAGAAAAGGGGAAGTGGGAGGGAATTCAGAGCAGCAGAAGGTCATGTGACGGTGCATGGGTTCAGCTGTGTGCACTGCTGCTATGCTTCAAATCTGAACGATAAAAGGCCCCAGCGATGGGCTAGTGGTTGCTGTCACCCCACATGGGGTCGCACCATGAGGAAGGGCTTTCATGGGAGAAAACTCTGGTATCAGCAACCTCCCTGACCTCCTCCTCTGCCCCCTCCCGTTGATGAACCATTCAGCAGGCCGACAGTAGACAACATTTACACAACCACAGAGATCATCTATGTTTGTGCAGGGGTCAGACAGAGACACTGAGTCAACACTGCTTTTATTCTGGACAGCCCAGGAAGGTTGAAGAGCGCCTGTTCAGAATGGCTATTTTGTTCCAGCAAACCTGAGTTTTCACTGAGCCCCGAATTGAACTTCAATCCCCTCTAACGACAGGCAAGAAGCGGCAAAAAACTCAAACAGAAATCTAACAGAAACTCAGAGCAGTGAAGCAGCTGAGTTGTTTCCTGTCCTGTCCTTCATCCTCTGCTGTCTCACTCCCAGTCAGGTTGGTTCTCCTCTGGAGGAAGGGAGGGTTAATGGACACATTAGCTGCCGGCTTCTCCCACTGCGACGATTAGGTGGCCTGAGGTCATTCCTTCACTTCTCCTTCCATCCACATCAGGGATTTATCATTTCATTACTGCCGTTTAGGTGGAGGAGGAGGAGACGTCCGTCCTGGAAGTATCGCCTACTCATGTCTGCTATCAATCCGTGAATGCTGCTCGCTTCAAGAGCAGAGGCTAAACTATGGCAGAGAAATGAACCAGAGAGTTTACAGAGACGAGCACTTGCTCTCATGAGATTATTTTATATTAGAACTGAACTTATTGTATGTCAGTGTGCTGGAACACTCTTTTAAATGTTGATGTTTGAAGATGAACAATTTTTTTTTTATGTGATTCATTGTTGTTTAACTACCTAAGGCCAAGCAAGCTGTTTGAACCCATCTTTTCTCCTCTCACTACCTGAAAGCTTCAGGATGTTGCTCTAAATAAAGCCCAGTTTTGATGCTTGCAGCAGGAATTCACACTGTATGAGTGCATGTGTGTGTGCCAGTGTGTGTGTGCGTACACTGAGTGTGCCTCACAGCTGTGTGTTTGCTGGACGTGAGATGTATTGATCGATGCAGGAAGTGCAATCTGATGTTTCAGAGAGCTTCCTGAGTTAGACGGTTGCGCCACCGACAGTGAAAGCTGCGGGTTCTGGCCGGGTGGAGGAAGAGACTCGACACAGGGGAAGTAACCAGTTTTAGAAAAACAGCAAGAACAAAGAAAAAGACTTGGAGGAGGAGGAGAAGGAGTGCAGAGACAGACGCAGCTTTGGCTTTGTCCTTGGGCTGAGACCAAACAATGACTCTCCTTCTTTTTCAAAGAGAGCCGACTGCTGCTCCATGGAAAAATCAATCGCTATCCTGTGTTTCAGGAGCCTGACGCCCTAAAATATGAGATATGCAATTGTGTGTGCGTGTGTGTGGGTGTGTATGCGTGTGCAGTTAGAGCTTTGTCTTTAGTCAGAGTTGTAGAGATGTGAACAATCTTCTAATCTTCTATTTTGATCATAGCTAGTCGCTTACACTCCACTTCTTCATTTTTCAAACGTACAAAACTTCTACAATCTGGTAGGAATATTAATGTCTGGCAGCGTTTATCATCTTTAGAACGGTCCACAGCGCCATCCTGATTAATAATTAATAAGTGGACTTTTTTTTTTTTAAGTGCTTTTATTTAAAGATTGATAAAATCAATAAAATCAAATATCTTCACTCTGAAATGTAAACCTTCCCAACAGCGTTGCAGTTCGGAAACAGAAACAAGATCCAGTATTTGGTAGAGGGCTAATCAATACTTTATTGATTTCATTTCTGCTTGGAGTCGGCCCAACACATGCAGACACATGGACCAATGAGTTGTCCACATTTCTTCCTTAAAAGTACCAGATGACTTTCAGACCAAAGCGTGGTTTTTCTGGCAGGAAACCAAGCCCAGAATGGATTTTGTGAAACCGCCAGATAGTGTCATAATGTGTTTGTGTAAGTGGGGCTTTTGTGGTTTGATCAATTGCTTTGATCAATTTGGCTTTGATCAAACCACCTGTTTCACCTTTGAATGCAATACCGGTGTGTGGCTCAACGGCCTGTCTCTGTCACAGAGGACGTCTGATTCTTCAGAGATGTGATGAGTGAGCTGTGCTGCAAGATTGAGGCAAATGATGGCAACCTATACATCTGCACTTCTAGTTCAGTGTGCCAAACCAAGGATTTTATCTCAGCTTACCTTTGAACTCTAGCCTCATCCTGCACGGTAAAACACTACTGCTGGGATACAGCTATACACGCCACACCTCCTCAGTCAGAGGGGGGGGGTGCTCTGACAGATGAGTTCCTGTTTCTGTGTGTGAGCAGATAATTAAAACCGGCAGGCCGACGAGGCCGGCGAGAAAGCGAGGGTCACAGAGGAGCAGTGAGCTCAGCTGAGTCAGCAAAGCCAGAGGTCCTGAGCGGCATCAGCAGCAGCGAGCAGGCTGAGACCTCGCCTCAGACTCCACACACCACCTCGTCTCAGAGATCTACAATTACTAACATTATAAGAGCCCTATTGTCTGCTCTGGAGCACAATGAGGGTGTTGCACTTGAATGAGTGTATGAAGAGAGAAAAAGATGAGGAGGAGGAGGACGGGGGTTGGATGTATAATCAATGGAGTAAAAAGCAAAGAGCAAGTCTGGGCGCTGTGAACAGCAGCTGGAGTTCTGCTTCAACATCTGCATGGATGCTTTAGCAGACCATGCAGATGCAGGTTCTGCCCCCTGAGGAGGGCCAAGCACGGTGATTCACTCTTTTAAACAACACCGCATTCTCGAGTTTCTGAACAGCTGATTGATTCTGACCAAGCGATCAACTCATCTACGGCTTATTGCAACAGATCTATTTTACACACAATTAGAATAAGGGAAACTTGATTTGCACATTCTCAGTTTTCTTCTTTTTCTTTTTCTCATTTTTGAAAGTTATAAAATGTAATTCCAGACTTTGAAAGATGGCTAAGTGTGGTAGCCTGAGAGGCAGAAAACCAGGCTAAGAGCTCATGACGCTAACATTCAGGCTAGTGTGGGGAGGGGTAGGGGACAGTAGATAGTTGACTAAATAAAATAATAAAAAAAAACATTCAGGTTAGCAGCTGGTTTTATGGTGCTCTTCTCATATCAATGTGTGCAAAAGCCCACTTGCAAAGAACTGTTTGACTCAAACAGTTAGTGGGCAGCTATATCCTGAGAGCAAGGCTTTAATGCTCTGCATGGAAACAATAAGTTGGGTCTGTTGGATGAACTTTCTCTGCCATTTACAACCGAGTCTTCCTTTGGTTCCAGGGACTCAGAAGAGAGGTGGCATGTCATGCTGGATGGGAAATGTGGGTTAATTGCAGCCAAAGTCATCACCGTCACAAAATAGTGCTGCAGCCTTCTAGAAGCTGCAGCTGAGGTGTGTTTTTAGTTCGCAATGAAGACGATCTGGCTCTTTGTCACATTCCTCAACTAGGCTGAACCCACTGCGTCACGTCTCAGAGTTCTACTATCGGGTCTGTCAACTGACTGGTTGCTCTAGGCTGACTCATTAGGGGAGGACGTCTGCTCTTCTGATTAGTTTAAGTTTAACTAGCCCCACCTTGACATAGAAACAGTCGTGAGTCAGAGCAGACTTAACAGAACGGACACATCAGGTCTGGTTATTCATCATGCTGCCAGAATAATCTGTAATGTTGTATTCATTTAACAGGTATTGGACCATCTCTGGCTGTGTAATATCCCTGATATGTTTTCCTACCCTCCCCCCTGGTCCCACCACCACTGGTCCCTGGTCAGCCAGAAGAAGCCAATCCCTTTCCTCCGAGCTAAAGCTTGCAAAAACATCAGGACAGCAGCTAAAACACTTTGGCCTGGCTTCTGATTGTATTTGGGGGTTTTATCACCTGTGTTTCAACTTCAGCAAACATAAACCAAAGAGTATTTCCATGATTTAGATTAGATGGTCTCTGAGAGGTAGGTAAATGTAGGACAGATCTACATGTAAGTTGAGATGGATGTTTAAGACAACATGTAGTCTTAAACATTTAGATTGTGGGTTGAAGTCAAGAACCCACTCCAGATTTCACCTTGTAAATAAAGCAATGGGAGCGTTTTCCACTATGGTTCTGTCACCTTCTGCTCTGTTTATTCAAGAAGGAAGAAAGCATGAAACTTCCAGGAAAACCGACCAAAGGCGGGCTGGAGGACTGAGGTGGGGGAGGCAAACAATGACCACTGGTCCATGACTCAGGCTCTTTGGGGACCCTGACCATCCAGCGGTGAAGTGGGGGAGGGACGGTCACTGGTATCTGTCCCCCAAACACAGATCCACATCTGATAGCCGCTACAAAAGGAGGGACAATGGCTGATCAGTGGAGTCCCACTTCCCCCTCTACCAGCGCCGCCATCATCACTCTACACTCTCACAACAATACCTTATACCAAGCTGCTGGGAGCTTCCTTCCACATGGATGAGGTCAAGCCAATGTGACCCCTTCCTCCGCCCCCACCTTCCTGGCAGAAAGAGGAGGCCAACAAAGGGTTTCATTAAGGACATCAGAAAACACCTCCAGGCTTTCCCAACTCTACTCTCACAGCATATCATTGGATGGTTTAATCTGGCTAAAACAAATATTTCACAAGGAAACAACGGTACCAACATGATTCATTCATACATGGTATGTCAATGCTTTATAATCACGTTCCAATCTGTTTAAATATTTAAAGGGCATCAATATGGGGCAGGATTCCAGAGCTTCATACTTCTCCAGGTTAACATTGTATTTTGTTGCACTACTTTGAGTCTCTCCTTATTATTGCAGGTATTGCTGATTATTCCGTGTCTTTGGTGTCAGGATCCAGGGTTGTTTGAGTTTGCTTTTGGATTTTAGCTACTTTTCGTGTCCCTGTCGTGTCCTATTTCTGTCGTTTTTCACTTCTGTTCTTCCTTGTTGATTCTAGCTGTGATTTTTCTTGTTTAATTATTTCTGTTGTTCTAGTTTACCACATTTCTTTAGTCTAAGTTATTCTTTAGTGTTAGTATTATTTTCCCGGTGTTCTCTCCCTCGCTCTCCTGTGCCACTTTTCTTTCTCCCTCCTCTCCTCAGTCTGCTTCCTCTCCTTCCACTCACACCTGCAATCCATTAGCTCATCAGCCCAGGCCTTTTTGTCAAGCTCACAACCTCCCTAATATTTAACCCTCTCATCCTCACCCACCACCCACCGGATTCTTATCTACTCCCATCACTTCCTCGTGTTCCCTTTGCTGGATCTTTTTTTTACGTGGATTTTGTTTTTTTACCTTTGATTTCTTTGGTTTTTGTAAATTTCTATCTCCATATGCTTTATTAAATCTTCATATTCACTGGCTTCTTCTGTCTTCTGCATTTGGGTCCTACAACAAACATCTATACCTCACGACAGTCAGAGAGTTCAGATGAGTTTAGACGGACTCAGCCAGCTCTACTATAATTGAACACCACTTCTGGGTTAGGGTTTCATTAACACTAGATTATTTACTATTTATGAATTATTTATGTTGGTTGATAAATACTTTTTTTTACCAACTAATATGATCAACTGAATATGACTGCATTGCATTTTAATTACGATCCAACTGGACCGTTTCAGCTCCCGTCCAAATGACTGTCCTGCACTGGTATGAATGTAATGGATTTAATTCAATGTTTTTAATAGAATATGATAAGGAGGTGTTTGCATTGCTGTGCTTTGAGATGATAATGTTATAAAGTTTGACAAAGAGTTTTATGCATTCATGATTTTTTTCTATTTTGTTGATGAGTTTGTGAGTTGTCCTGTTATGATTGTCAGAGTTATTTGTTGTTTTATCTTTAAAGCTGCTGCCACATCAACAAACTGACTAAATTTAGGGTAAAGTAGAACTGAAATATTTAATATTCCCCTAGTTTGGCAATCAAAGTGTTGTTTTTTTTTCTTTTAAGATGTCTTTTCTTAACTGGTCAGTATGGGAATAATTCTCCAAATACTAAACAAACCACTTGATTCATTTTATTCAGCGCCATGTTGGAGAGGATGGAGGTCATGATAATAAATCCCAACTGAAGCAGAATTTCATTGGGATCTTCGGGGGAAATGACAGACGCAATGATTCTGCACCAGCAAATAACAGAACAGAAGAGCAAGAATCTTCATGTGGGTTCATTCAAATATCAATCTACATAAAACAGACTTTGCAATTTCTTCCTTTGAGTAACTGCAGCAGTTTGAGCTCCCTGTCCATCCAATGTGTTTCTCTACAGGGGTAAATTCCTTTGGAAATATAAGCTCTCCCAACTAAGAGCTGGACCGCTGGTTCCCGTCAACGTTCCTGAGGAGGAAGATGCTCGTCCACCGAGCTTGAAGTCATCATGTCCAGCTCGGTGGACGCGCATCTTCCTCCTGCATCTGTCAAGGGACCTTGATGCATTGTGTGGGCGGGAAGTGGGTGCTGTGTGGACGTCTGAGCACATGTCAGTGTGGTTGTGTGTTGGTGTGTGTCTGTGTGTTGGTGTGTGTGTGTGTGTGTGTGTGTGTCGGGGGTGGGGCGGCATCACTGTGGGAGACAGGCAGATGGGGATGGAAATGAGTAAGCAGAGAGCTCATGCTAATCTCCTCCTACAGCTGATCCACACACACACACACACACACATGTGACACTACAAATAACACACTGGATCAGGTCCAGTCTGAATGAGGCTCAGGAAGCCCGTGCTATGAAGCATGGATCTAATTTCTAATGAACACCATCTAAACCCAGCCCACCTTCAGACACCTAACCGTTCATTTATTAGCATCAAGCTAAAAGCTTCTATCTTAGGATCCTGGAGCCCAACCGGGGGAGGAGAGGGAGGGCTGAAGGAGAGCTGAAGGGGGTCGCAGCTTTATCCGAGGAGGGAAAAGGTCATGTGCTCACATGGGGAGGAGTGGAGGGGGTATAGTGGTTGGGGTGGGTAAAGGGTGGGGGTCAGTGGCTTTGCCGTCCCACACAAAAGATAGTCCCAGGCTGACGCAGCATAAAATAACCATCAGTCACCTCATCGGCTGTTTACCAGCTCTGAACTACGTTACAGCCCTGGTTACTGGAACTGACTGACTGACCGATGTTTTTTAAAGTAAGAAACTATCATGGCATTAACTAAAAAAACAAAACAAAATAACACCTGGTTGGCTCAACAACAAAAACTAAATCTGTTCTGAATTTTAATTGGACTTTTATTTATTTTTTTGTTAAATTGAGCAAAGACAAATGAATGCGTAAGGAATGTGTTGCATATTGATAATCCACAAAGGCAGCAATTGACAGATGAATCTGTAAGGACACTTTAATCCACTAACCCTTGAACACACTGGATGTCTGAGAACATGAAAACTGGCAAAGATATTTTCATCCACAGCGCTCTAACATTTGCTACTCCAGAGCAGGCTTTCTTCTCCATCAATAGTTGCAGCAAGGCTTTAAGCTTCACACAACATCAGAAAACCCAGCAACGCGCTGGGCTCTGCATGCAGGTCGGCTCTAAAGGGGTCAAAGGTCTGTGGACGGAGCCGTTACGACTGTAGCTGGGTCTTACACAGCCGGATGGGATTATGAATATTTCAAAGCTTCTTTCATTAAATAAACACAGCAGACCTCTCCTCCTACAGAAACATATCATAAATATTGAAAGGTCACAAAAACTTGTGTGTGTAGTTTCAGAGCGGGCCGTCAGGAGAAACGGCTTCTTTACCACGCTACACCTAGAGGAGGTTCAGAAAAGCGGAGAGCACAAGGAAGGTCGCACTGCAGAAGGAAGGTCACGCTGCACCGCGATGCTGTGAATGTTCTGACAGATTGGAAGGAGTGGGCTCTTTATGGTTCACAACAACAAAGCAGCGTATGGCCTGGGAGGCAGTTGGTTTTTGAGTGGAGTGATAGAGAGGTAGGCTTTGTTTATACCCCGATCCCTCTCTACTCTAAGACTGACTAACTACTGTCAATCCCTGGCAGGTGGATTGATGCAGACCACCATCTTCCAGGCGAGCGCTCACTGAAGCACTCCATGCGCTGCAACCTCCAGCTATCTTTGAGGGTGGATGGAGAGGCTGCAGGCCCTGGTGGTCAGAGGCCAACAGCCCAGTGGGCGGAACTGACAATGAGGTCTTCTATTTTATTTCTCCTTAATCAAACCTCAGTAGTAATACTGGGAATTTCCAAAGTTTTCAGCTCATCCCAAACTTCCTTAGCTTTCTGTAAGCATTCCAGTGATCGGTCACAGTGATCCTCCAAGCCTTCTTGATGGCTTTCAGAGTTTTTCCTTGGTCCTTGGATAATTTTCAGCGTGCTGCATGACCGTGTTCACAGAAACCTTGTCTGGATTGTTGGCCCTCTAAAATCTATGAATCATTCAGGTATGAATCCATTTAATTCTGTTCAAAAGGTCTCAAGCCACTATTTCCTCTGGAGGCGAACCAATTGGCTGTTTCCTGTCAGATACCGTAAAATTTTTTTTCTTGAAGGTGAAAACAATCTTCAGTTCATTTTTTCAAAGGACTATAACACATCAAATAGGAAGAGCAATGTAGAAGTTTGATATCTAACAGACAAAAGAAGAATTACAAGAGAAGCATTAAAGCGTGTCCCAAACCGTATGATTATAGCTACAGTTAGACAGAGTTCTTCATTCTGATGTTTTCAATGATTTCATAAAGCAAAATCTGTTTTATCCCTGCTTGACATGCTGATCGGGGATTAAAGCTAATAGAGAGAAAACAGACAAATTCCCAACTGTGACCAATTGATTGGTTCACAGAATACCATTCATCTGTCCACCCATCAGTCTGTCCATCCATCCATCCATCCATCCATCACACCAGTGTCAAGTGATCAATAGGTGACAGCCTTCATTAAGACTGCTGCTTGAGTAAGAAAGTTTCCTGTTTCAGGAGAGATTTGAACGTTATGTGTGTTGAGTCAGTCAGAGCCGTTACATCAGAATCCACTGAAATGCAGACTGTTTGCTAAAGCCTTCACGCTTTCCACATGATCAGGCATCAACTGGGAAAATCCCTTCTTCTTCTCGCAGCTTTAAAGTCTTCCGAAAGAAACAGCTTCTGGAGGGAAGACGTACCCTCCAGAAAGAATCACTGCACTTATGTTAGTTTCCACTGCTGCTTCAGTGGCCGCCTTTTTTTTTTTTTTTCCAAACAAATAAAGCAAAGCAATGCAGTCTGAGATGTTCTGCTGCTCGCTTTCCCTTCGTTTCTGTGCTCGCCGCAGCGCTTTTCCTGTCAGCAGTTGTGGTGGAAATAAAGCCACCGTTTTAAGGCGCATCAAGCCCAGTGTGAAGATACCGTTCCTCAAAGTTGACGTCAGCAAGCCTCAGAGAGAGGTTTTGTTTCCACAAAGGCAGAGGGAAAGACAGCAAAACCACTTCTTAAGTGTAATTATTTCTGTGTTTAATACATCGGATTTCCAGTTTCGAGGGAGAGATGGAAGGGATTAGGAAACAATACAAACCCTCAGCCAGTTGATGCAGAAGCTCAGACTCAGCTCTGGTTCTGCTGGAGGTTTCATCCTGTTAAAGGGGGGGTTTTCCTCTCCACTGTCACTGCATTCATGCTGCACAGGGATTACTGTACCGTCCAGGACTTAACACAAGCGATCTGCTACATCCTCGTCCGGGAGGAGCGAATGTCGCAAGTCGGTGTCTGACTGCTGGGGCTCCTTAGAGAGAAATGTTTTAATCTACTTTGAAGAATTTATTGATTACACCGTACCGCTTGATAACTGGGGTCGATTAGAATCTATGTGTGACTAAATTGAAATGATTTTTTGCAATGTGCTTTGAGATGACATTTGTTGTGAATTGCCATATATAAAGAAACTGAACACCGGTTTAAACCTCTGAAATGATGAACAGCCCAGAGACTGGCAAGTTGGTGCTTGAAGTCCCTCTGTTTTGTGTCAGACTGTCACTGTGAGCTCAACAGGGAGCGACTTTTCAATCCCACTCGATGTTGAGTCTCTTAAAGGTCAATGTGGCATTGATTTCACCGAGCCTCATCGTGCATCACACCGTGAGCCCCTAAGACGCCGGCAGGCTGGCTGAAGCTGGCTCTAACCTTCATTATCTTTGGAATATGAAATAAAATTACAGGGGGAAAAAGTGAGTTCTTTCTGCAGCAGGACTGCACAATCCATCCACAGAACTACGTAGAATATCTCTGTGTCCAATGAGAAGATCACAACATGCTAAATGTGTTGATTGTTATATTCCAAGAATCAAGGATTTACTATGTTGGGTCAAAGTCCCATGGTTAGCTTTTGGCTGGAGTTCAATTGCAGTAGATAACCAAAGGTTAAAGGTTGCATTTAAACAGGGTTCAATTATGGAAGGAATTCTGGTGCCATAGTGGAAGTCATGTGGTGCACCAACATTTCAAAGACAACAGGAGGGTTGTTAACAAAGCTAACCATGGGCAGTTTTACCTGGAAGCCATTAGTGTTTTCTGGGATAAGAGATCAATAAACTGATAGAAAAAGTATATGAGCAAAATGTCATTGAAATACCAAGTATTTGGCCAATTTAATGTTGAAGCTCTGGGTTTCTTTTAGGACCGCTGCCATTAACTCATGCAATTAATCTGAAATCTTTAACCCATTAATATTATGCAGACAGCCGTCCATCGGAATCAGTCAGGCACTACAAAATCTGACAACATATTAAAAGCTACCAATCTTTCTTATGGATGCTGACACTGTTGGGTCAAAGTTGGTTATTTCAGTTTTAGTGAGGCGCTTAAAAGCAAACAGAGGATGTAAATAAGGAAACCAAACTTGTCTGTGGCACAGTGACAGAGAGAGAAAGACTTTTAGCAGGTAACAGGAAGGCTGAACAGAACACAACAACAGTGCTCTGTTTTATCCTTTAGAGCTTTCAACCTCTGTCTTATCTTTTGGAATATGCCGGAAGCCTTTTGGGAATCTCAGAGGTAAAGAAATGATCCACCTTTTCTGTCATACACACACAGAAAGTGCTGTTTGAGAGCTAGCCAAGCTAACTGAAATGTCATCTTCAAATCACTTCATTCATCCTTCTTATGAAACAATAATACAACCCTGTTTTACAGCAACCGGTAGACGGAGGCGACAAAATAATTTCCATAAATTCTAAACATTCCATATCATGAGACTGTGTTGTTTGGAATGAAGAGCATCAGAACAGGAAGAGAAGAGCCAATGGGAAGCATCTCCAGCCTTCCTGTTGTCAGGACAACAAGAAGCTCTGCTGCACCTCTCTGAGAACAGGCCTGAAAGTTCCCAGCTGTTCCCTCAGAGCACACGGCTGCCAGTCAGCAAGCTTGCTCCAACACTGCGCCTTGCATATGAAACAGGACATGGCCCTCCAGCCCCTCTGGGAGTTCACTTCCTCTGAGCCCCAACCACCACAGACCCCTCCTCCCGCCTGAAACAAGCGGCCCCTTCAGCTGGAGGCCAGATATCCTGAGCTGCAGCAGCGAGGAGGGGGAGGGGGAAGAGCGGCCCTCTAAGTAAAACTGGAAGTTTGAGAACGTCCTAAAGTTTAAAGGCATCCCTGCAGATGTGGAGGAAAATGCGTCGACCGCAAACAGCATCTATTTGTAGGAGTTAAAAGCTCAAAACAACCACACACGCCAGCTTCAATTTCAGCCTGCTTTGGTTTTCGCAGCGATATCCAGAGTAAACACATGGTGACGGCCTGCAGGAATGCGCTGGCTGTCAGCATAATAACAACATGTGTGGAGCGAGCGCAGAGTCTGTTTTATTGTTCTCCTTGGAATCCTGATGCACTTTCATCCCGACACGGATCAGTTTCCCCCAACCTGTGATGGAGGACGGCTCTTTGCACAAAACAGGAAGCGAGG
This sequence comes from Gambusia affinis, assembly GCF_019740435.1. Taxonomy (NCBI): domain Eukaryota; kingdom Metazoa; phylum Chordata; class Actinopteri; order Cyprinodontiformes; family Poeciliidae; genus Gambusia; species Gambusia affinis. The sequence continues at coordinate 15,385,233 of NC_057868.1, forward strand.
GTTCCACTAAAGTTAGCAGTGGTAACCAGCAGGCCATGCGAATGCCATGCTTAATGCCCAGAGGCAGCAGCAGCTGAGGTCTAATGACCAGGTTTACCTCCAAAACGGGAGGTTCAGCTTGGAACACAAAGTCAGTCTGCAAAGCTCCCTCCTTCTCCTGCAGTGCCTGGCTCCTCTTTGCTCTCATATCTTCTCCAAACAGGCAGCCTGCGGAGAAATCACTTCATCTTGAGGGCAAATTATAAAGTTAGAAACTTGCTAAATCTGCGGCCACAATTCTTATCTAAACATCCTGATGCGGAAAGCCACTGATTATGCGCACCACCCACATGTGCACCAGCCAGAAACCAAAGAGTCTCACAGCCAAAGGCCTGGCATCAGAGCTCCACACCCAGCTCAGCCCAGCGCTGCTCTACATCAGCCCGCCGCCGTTCACGGCGCCGCGCATCCTCTGAGATAAGCAGCAGGGAACGGAAAGCTCATTCACCCCGGGACCCCCGACAGGAGGGAGAGAGCCGAGGTTCTCACGAGCACGCCTCAAGCTGAAGCTTTCAAAACAGCGTCTGCAAGGGGGGAAGTGTGGCAATATCACTTCCTGCGTCTGTCTGCATACGAGACTGCTGCTCACACTTCTGTAACAGCCTTATTAACATTCACAGAAATGGCCACCCTCTCCTCTGCGGGCCTCGCCGCATCCACAGAACCTCTTCACGTCCCAGAACCTCGTTAGTCGCTTTATGAAACAGGAGTGGGTTGAAAAAGCAACCTGTCTTGTCTGCACCTTTTAGAAACAGAATGCCCCCCCCCCCAGAGTTGAGGCCTCCAGCCTGAACACAAAGTGTGTGTGTGCCAGTAGTCTTGTACCCAGCATGCATTGCAGGGCTCTGACTGGAAGACAGTGGCCTGCCTCTAAACACTTCCTGAGCTCCTTCAACAAGAAGGCCGCCGAGGCTCCAATCAGACGCTCCGACAAGACGCAAAATAACCCAGGAGGTGAGGAGGAGGAGAGGGGGAAGGGGGGGCATGTCGGAGGTGGGGATGGGTGGTCCGCTCTGTTTACTGAATGCTCCCCTTTGTTGGAATCATATTATGTTCCCACCACAATACTCTAAACCCTGCTTCATCAGCTCCATTGATGTGGAACAGTTCATGCAAATGCCCGCACTGGGTCTTTTTCGCCCAGGGGGTGGATGTGGGGGTGAGACTCCTTTTAAATCAGCCGGTCCCTCCCTGCAAAGCCCCTTCTCAGAATTTCACTCACACTTCCGTCTCATCACCTGAACCTCAGCAAACACAGGGACACGTTCAAACATTCCAAGTGTGTGAAGATGAAATGATTCATTCAGAAATTCGACAGAAAGCTGTAGAAGAGGATTTAAAATCCAGTTTAGAAACAACAAGACAAAGTTTTTTTTAGCTCAGGGTGTAAAATCCCTGGAGAACACTGTTATTACACCTGGGAATAGGAAATAAACTACCTTCGGGTGAACGTCTCCCTCCCAACCAATGCTTGCACCCCCCACTGAGCCATTTGTTGCTACATGAGATCGTGTTTACAGTAGGAGCCAATAAAAAAGGCTTTAAGAGTTTCACGACTCGAATAATGACTTTATTGCCACCAGAGGCGCTTTGTTGTCACTAGTGGATGAGGCCTAATTAGTGTCAATATGCCAATAATGGCCGAACTCTGCGGGCTTCCTCAAAGTGGGAAGACAGGGAGAAGACAGGATCTAAACAGAGTTCCATTTCAGGGATGTAGGAAAAACTTCGAGGCAAAACTGCGATCCGCACATGGATTCCTTCCTTTGGATGGGGAAATCAGTGGATAAAGCATGGCAGAGCTCAAATTTGTCAGCACCAGCACCAGCAGCAGCAGTGGCGCTTGAACGCAGCCAGACTGACTCACCCTGGATGATGCTTTCCTCTTGTACTTGTTGGCGAAGTCAAATTTCTCCTTGATCTCGTCCAGCAGCAGCTCCAGGCGCGCCTTCTCCTCTTTGCCCGTGTAATCCTGACCCAGGAGGATGTACGCCCTCCAGTTGGCCGAGTCGAAGCCCCAGTGGCAAGTCCTGTTCTCCTGCGCCTTGTGGCTGTGCACCACGAACTTGTGGGTCGGGTACATGAGTCTGCAGTCCATGCACTGGATGCACGCTGCGTTGGGGCTGCTGTACAGCTCCGGCACGAACAAGCCTTTACACTTGCCGAAACACTCGTGGTAGATCTTGAAGCTCCGATCGGTGAGCTGTAGCTCCAGGGAGCCGGAGCCCGGGTCCTTCTTGCATCGCGGCGGGTATGCTCCTCCATAGATCAGGGCGTTGCAGAGCCGCTCGGCGTCCGTCTTGGTGATGAGGCCGCAGGACGGCGCGGAGAAGGGCAGAATGCCCATGACTTTGAGGATCTCCAGCTGGTCCGCCGTGCAGCGGGAGCAGTAGATGTGCAGCTCGTCGCACACAGAGTTGATCTGCTGCAGGGAGAAGTCCCGGAGCACCGTGTTGAGGATCTGCGGCAAGCACAGGCGTTTCTCCCCGCCGACCACGAAGCACGAGATGGTCTCCCCCTCCAGCACCGTCTCGCACCTCTCCGTGGAGCGGTCGGACGGGATGAACAGCGGGCCCGGCATCACGGGCGGCGGCAGATGCTGCAGGACCGGCTCGAGCTCTTTCCCGTCCTTCTTGAAGAGGAGCTCATGCTGCCACCGAGCCGAGAAAGCCGCCGGTCCGCCCAGGGAGTTTATGGCGCTGAGGTGAAACTGCTTCAGAGTTTGTTGCAGTCCCGGGTGAGGCTGGAAGCTCTGCCGACTTACAGTCTCCATGTTTTTCTTCCAACTTTGGAAGCGTTAATCCTTCTCGCCGAATGGGAATCACAAGTATCAATCCGTTCCCCGACCTGGTAAATCCACGGCGTCCCAGAACTGACTAAAACCGAGAAGAGCTTCATCAAACATCCAGTGAATGGAGCTTTTAAAGATCCTACGACAGTTCTTCCAGTTTTAGTCCAGCTCAGTGTACATCGCTCCCCGCAGCAGGTCGCCGACTGTCCTTTTCAAAAATAAAAAGGAGACTGTGTGAAACTCCAGAGGGCCGAAAAGTTCCGTTGGTCGAGTCCCAAAGCAGAGCAGGCGAAAACCAAGCGAAGGGGAAAAGCTCGGCGAGGGAAAAAAAAATCTTATTCTGGGTTTCTTTCCGCTGTCGAGGACTGCAGAGATCCGCTCGGTCTGCCCCCGCAGTTCACTCTGACTGGATGGAGATGAGAAGTCTGAGAGGCAGCCTGCCGTGCCCGTCCGCGCGCTCCCCCACTCCCTCCCTCCTTGCCTCTCTCTGCCTCGCGCCTCGTCTAGCTCTCTCTCACGCGCCCTCTCCCTCCCCTGCCCTCCACCGCTCTTCCTCCACCCTCAGTGTTTGTGTGTCTGGCTCAGTCATTGAATCCCAGCCAGGAATGCGAGTGACTCTGCAGGCAGGCCGGGCTCTTCCAGGAACGAGCCGTCACCCCCTCACCGCCGCTGACACCGTAGACACGCGCGCACAGACACGAGCAAACGCCGCGCGGACAGCTTAAACAGACCTCGAATCAGGAAAAAAGGAGAAGGAAGATTGAAGACATGTGCTGCTTTAAAGAGTGTGTAGGGGAAATATTTGTTTTTAATCGATCGTATTTTATTATTCTGTCTTGTAAATCTTTTTTTTTTTTTTTTTTTTGCTGTTTTACAACAAATGTAAAGTTTCAATGTTAGCAAAACCAAGGACGGACGTATGAGACCCCATGCTGATATTCATAGGGCCTTGTCAGCCACCATAGCTGGCGAAGAAACAATTATGCATGACTGTTAAATCAGTCACTACACATTACTGAAATGTCACTTCTTAAGGGGTCCGCCACAATAACATTTGATTTTATTAAGTTTTTCTTTACGATTTAATTTCCATAACAATGACGTATAAACAGTGAACATGTGGAGGGCAAATACCAAGGGAAGGAGCAAAGTGTTATAGTGTGTTCAGACCAAAGCATCGTGAATTCTGTAAATGATCCCATTTTAACATAACTTGCTTTGAAGAACTCCACCAACTATGTCACAAAAAATATTTATTCCTAAAGCTTGATCTGTTTCAAGTATGAAGAAAAATATTTTGTAACAGCAGTAGAAAAATATTTTATATTTTCCCACAAGCTCAAGAAACATCACCGTATTAATGCGCAGTGCTTTGTAATAATTCTCTACAAGAAACGTCAGAAGCTAGTTTCTTTGTAATTTCTACAAAGAAACTACAAACTGTCTTTGTAGTTTTCTCTACCGGAAACTACAGAGACAGTTTCAGGGTTTTATTTGTGTAGATTAGCCATCTCACAATGTCCAGGGCTGAGTTTATGTAAGTCAGTTGGTTCAGTGAGAGAAGAACCTAAAAGAGGATGGGTGTTGTCTTGTGAGACAGGACACATTTAAGCAACACGTCTGGCTGTGGTTTAGAGTTACCATCTGCTTTAATGTGCTAAGAAGAAATATCAGCGAGAGGCAATGTTCTTGTTAATGTTTTGCATAAACAAAAACGATCAGAAGTTGATAAACAGCAATATTTCTATGTTTTTACATGACTTTTCTCAAAGGAATCTTAATGTGTCTAAATCTGTACAGCATAAGTATTTTCAAACTACATATTTAGAAATCCTGCTCGTTTAATCGTTTTTTTAGATCCAGTTTTGGTACAGACAAAGAAGTAAAACTGGAGGAATAGTAAAAGATAACCCTGATTGGGGAGGACTGGCGGAGTTTGGGTTCATGTGCTGAGGGCAAGTTCAACTCCCAGAGAGTTCTGTTGGTTTCTGCTCTTTTAGCGTCCCCTGTCCAAAACCGGCTGCAACTGCAGACTAAAATGTGGGTCATGACCTGAAAGCAGCGCTTAGTTCAAAGAGCACCTTTCAAACACATGTAAAACACAGAGAGCTTGAAGAGCAACGACAAGACTTAGGAGGAAACAAATGTGGAATCAGAATGACAGTAATAACAATTAAGATGAACAGCGAGAACAGCTATGGTTAAATGTTTTGTTTTTCAATATCTTCTTTTTTAGGGGGTATAAAACACGTCCACGTCCTAATGCCACATCCTTGACATTGGTTTACCGATCCAAAGTTTTATTTTTAAATATACGTTTGAAAATGTTGTAAGCAGATTTACAGATGTTGCATTTTAATTTATTACCAAGAAGGCTGACTATTCCCATTTATTTCTAAAACGTACGGAGTCATCAGAGTGTCTTTAATAAGTTATTCCGATCTTGGATTTATTACAATTTTATTTATTTGATAAATCAATTTTCATGATCAGCAACATATGGGGCCAAAAATTTATTTTTGACCAAAATCATGACCAAAAATTTAATGTAAATGTGAAAAATGATTCCTTAAAAAAACATCAATTAAATAAAATCTCAGCATAAAAACAGATTGCGGAGATATTGACCCTCTTAGCTGACGCCTGAGCAGGGAGTCAGTGTGGATCCCGGGTTGGTGGGGATCAACAGCCTTTTATTAGCTTAGCCACACGTTCTATATGGGACTGAGGTCTGGGCTTTGACTAGGTCACTTCAGAACTTCCACGTTGCTGTCTTCAAACCATCTCTGTGTAGCTTTAGCTGTTTGGCTGGATAATAAATGTTCCCCGAAGGCGTAGTTCTCCTGCAGATGGAAACTAATTATCCACCAGGATTTCCCTTTCATCTGCTGCCTTTATCTGACCTTCTACATTTAAAATGTAGCTGAGAAGCACCCCACAGCATGATGCAGCCACCACTATGCTTCACAGCGGATATGGTGTGTTTGTGGTAATGTGCAGTGTTTGGTGTCCATGTTGTGTGACTGGGCAAAAGGTTCTGTTGCTGGATTTTGTTATTTTCCTCTATCTCTTTTATCAGCTTACACGCACAGTGCTGTGGCTAACATAAGGCAGTTTTTGTGATTTTTTTTTTGTCAGAAAATCCCAAAATTTGTTGATCGTGACTGATTTGTAAAAGCAGTAAAAAGGGTAAGACATCAAAGGGAATGAATACGTTTTACAGGCAATGTGTCTACAGCCTCTGGAAAGGTTATCAGTCCATGAAAGGGCCATACAGCATGCACACTCAGAGCAATGTTCACTGGAGAGCAGCCAATTAACCGAACATGGGTGTTTTTGGAGTTGGAGGGGAATCATTGGAGGAAAGTCAGGAGCTTCTTGTTCTGAAGCAACAGAGCTAACAACTTCCCCATTGTGCAGCCCAGGGGAAATGCTTCTGCCACCCAAGTTCCAGCTTAAGTGGCACCTGCAAGAATTTAATGATCAACGGACCATTTAATGGACATCTCACTAATTCATTTTCAGAGTAAAGCCTTTATGCTCTCTATTTTACAATTACAACCAACTGAAAATGTCTGGGTTTCGCCTAGAAAGTGAATTTTCAGTAAAGAATGCTAGTCTATTTATAGGGGTTTTTTTAGGTGCTTTCGTGAATTTGTCAAATCATCCCAGCTGTTTGCAAAACAGTAACTGCATTTCTCAAAATAATTTCTTCAAACAGCAAGAAATCATTGGAAAAACTGCAAAATCCAGTCTGTGCCTCAAAACGCTTAGTTCTTCTCTCAAAATGAATTGTCTGTGTCAGTGAACATATCCGTGCCTCAGAATGTCAAGTCCTTTTTTCATTGCGTACGGCAGGGCCGTGCAGAGGCTTTTGGAGGGGCTGGGGCTCAGAGTTAAAAAGGGGACACGATCTTAAAACACGGTGCAACAACACAGCAACAACCCATATTAATCAAGAATCTAGTATTTAATCGGATCATACTGTGTCATTGTCATCATGTGGGGGCAATGGAAAGCAAATATAGTCTATGTTTTTCTTGGTAGGTATCAAGTTGCTGTTTGTGCTGCTGACAGTCCTGGAGGTTTGTGTTGATCTGAGACTGTAGCTGTTCAACAGACCAGAGGAGAGAGAGAAGGTTATGAAGTTATGAAATAAGCAAATCTGTTACTATGTTACTAAATAAACCCTAATAATATCTGACTGTTTAACCTCCATAGTAACTTGGCTACATGCTGTTTTCAAGACTGAAATGGCTCCCCTTACAAAAAAAATCCCACGAAAATCACATGTGGTTCACACAAATTTTACATGTGAATCATGTGAATCACATGTGAAAGCACATGAATACGTATGATTTTGGAACGTTTCGTGGTAAAATCACATGTGAATCACACATTTCCACATGTGATTCACACATTTCCACATGTGATTACATAAAAATCACATGTGAAAAGGTTATTTTCACATGTGATTTTCATGTGATCACACGTGTATCACATGTGATTTTACCACGAAACATTGCAAAATCACACGTATTTATGTGCTTTCACATGTGATTCACATAATTCACATGTAAAATTTGTGTGAACCACATGTGATCACATGTGAAAGTCACATGTGATTTTCGTGGGATTTTTTTGTAAGGGTCAGAGGGGTTAACTCTACATTATTTTTGATTCTGATGTTCTGAGTACGAAGGTGTGAACCTGCCTGGGAGTAAAATTAGGTTAAGATGAAGTAGAGGGTGAACAGTGAGCCGATGGTAGTCAGAGGATTTGAAATGTGTAGCAGTGACAGTCGCAGCCGGGTACTTTGTCTTTAAATCAGGATATCTGATTCTGACCCCCAGCCAACAGGGTCTTTAAGTCCACCACTGAGGCAGCCTGGTAAAATTAAAGTCAGAAGTTTTCTCTGCAGCCGAACCATTTCTGAGTTTGGGGACGAGGTGGGTTGTTCCCGCTATTGCAAGGACATGTACAAAAAAAATAAAAAATAAAGACAATTTTCTGACTTCAGCGTCAGACCTACCATCTCATAAGCAAACAAGTGCATGTTGAACAAAAAATCTTCATGCCAATAATTTGATAGAAGGCGCATTTAAGCCTGTCCCTTCCTTACCAACATGGTGTCTTAACAACATGGAAGCAGAGGAACTGAGAATCTGTTCAGTCATTATTAGACTGAGCAGGGCAGCCAGGGCCATTTAACTTTCTAAATTATAATTTTTAGCTAAATACTATTATTCAAGGGCACAAGCAGGCCTCCTGACGCACAGATGGAAAAAAAGTACAATCAAGAAAGAAAAAGAACAAAGGAAAATGTTTGAAATGGGAGCAAAGGACAACCTCCTTTAGAAAAACTAGAAATACAGTGCTGCAGGGACTACTGGGTTTTCTTCCTATGATTTTCATCTCCATGCTGAGAGAAAGTCTCCAATGAAGTTAAGGAATGAAGAGCTGGATGAGATGTTGCTGTTGGAGTGACTGTCACTGTCAAACATCCTCAACCTCCTCTTCCTCTTCTTCTGGTTTGCCTCCTAACTCCTCCACTACAGCCTCACTCTTCTTCTCCCTCCCCCATCCCCCCATTGTCAGAAATGTAACATTGACTTTTGATGGTTCATGAAATACATCTTTGAACTATTTCAGAAAACTGGTTGGTAATTGGGATTATAGGATTCATCTGGGAGCAACTTATCAGTCAGGACAGATTTAGAAAAACGTGTAATTGAAATGTAGAGAAATATGATTGACATCTTATGACAACCCATTTAAGGATTCTGCATGTTCGAACTTAAATGACAAACTTATGATTAAATGTGGAGGTTGAGGCAATTCAACAGAGACCTATGTATTGACAACATGCCAAATGAAAACGCAGGAAATAGAGCAACAGTTTATGCATAATAGTTTGCATGGAAGTAGCATTTATAACTTATTCAAAGGAATGAGAAACTACAGAAGTGCAGTAGTTTTGAGAATTTCAGTTCTGTTTTGAGAAATGCACCAAAGCAACTGAGAAACTGTAATATATTCAGATTCAACAGCCTGTGGTGCAAAAGTTTTATGTTCAATAAATGGCTTCTGAATTACCACTTTTTTTGTTTTGTTGATATTTTAAAGGTCATGCTAATCTTTAGTTCTTGATGCTTTCTAAAGGTGTTTCCCTGTTTCACAGGATGGATTGATCTGGAGAAGAGCTGATGTATTTAAGAGATTGGCTGGCTGACAGCAAATCAAATGGAAATAGCCAAGTAATTTTTAACACACAAATAACTGAGACCAGCTTGTGTGTATTTTGTTTCCTTATTGTTTAATGAGCTGCTTTTATGACCCAATGAAAATCATGTCAATGCATCATGAGTACACAAAAAGAAATGGGAATGTGAAACTGTACAGTTTGAGAACAGGGATCATTTGGAGTGTATTTATAATTAAATCAAAATTACTTTTTGTAAAGTGCCTTAAAAGTCAACATTTGTTGCAAATGGACGCTATGTAAATACGATGAATTGAACTGAATTGAATAGAACAGAAAGATAAAATTAGGGGGAAAAGTATTAAAAAAAAACCTTTCTAAACTTCTAAATACAAATATACAAAATAACGAGTGATTCCATTTTTATGTGAATGAAAGAATATAAACATACAAGGACTTTCGTGAAGAACACCCAAATATAACAATTTCGGAAAACACTCAATCCTCCTATATGACTTAGGAAACAGTTGACCTGGGAAGAATTATCAGACATACTTTGTGTTCAGTCTGTGTGCTGGCACGAAGCATTGCGATTAACTCTGGCAGCTACAGACAGCAAAGTCAGGCCTGCAGCTGTCTGTATGGAGATTTGGTGGTAATGGAGGAAAGTGTGATGCAAAACTTGCTGTTCCTTCAGGCTTCTCATCCCACCTGGGCCGACGCTGCCAGACAGCAGAGTGCATGC